>NC_088918.1:61965000-62280000 GCF_963576675.1 Euphorbia lathyris | reverse complement strand
GTTCATACCATGTTCCTTCGGGTAATTGCATTAGTGAAAGATCAATTAGGAGTAGTTTAACTTAATTAGGCATAGAATAACTTAGTTAGAACTGGTATAACTTAGCTAGGAGTAGCGTAATTCAACCTAGGAGTAGATTAACTTAAGAAAAAACAAATTCAAAACCCACAAAGCCTAAATAACACCTGAGACCAAGTAATTCGATACTTGTGGTAAATAAGTCCTGTGGATTCGATACCTGGACTTTCCAGATTTATTACTTGATAACGACGAGGTACACTTATCCCTTAGTGAGTCTCGCGGTGCGACTACCGTGAGGCGCATCAAGTTTTTGTTAATGAATAAAAAGCTCAGTCACTTCATATTTGCTAAAAGCCATTTTAACTTTGTTTTTCTAGCGCTAGAACTATTAACCCTTGTTGTACCTTTAACCCTCTAACCACATTACAACCCCAATTCGAGGCTGTTTTTGATATCATCGGAGTCATATAGCATATTAGAGGAACTCGGATGAACGTGCAAAATCAACGTAATCCTAAGCAAGAACATAAGCCGAGAGTAAACACTTTAGCCACCAAAATTGTGTGAAATGAGTGAACTACCTATGGTGAGGTGTTTTACTTAGCGATCCCCTCAAGCTCGTTTAATTGAACATTTGTCCTTTTTCTTAAAACATATGAAATGCAGCTTTTGGATATCGTGTCTCTACTTTGTATTTCCGAAAGCATGTAATTACAGATGCTCGAAATTGTGTCAAACACCTAGTCAAACCGGGAGGTTTTCTAGCTTGCTTGTGATTGCGGGTTTAGTTTTTTAGTTTACTTGGGGACAAGTAAAGTTTTAAGTGCGAGGAATTTGATAGGGGTCAAAAATCCCTATCTTTGGGTACGGTTTTAGAACGGTTTTTAGCGTTATTTAGTTAATAAGCGAGCAATTCTCGCATTTAAATGCTTTTGTGTGAGTTAGTTAGAAATTGGAAATGTTTTATTTACTTTTCGTTGTTCAGGCTCGTTTTATGATCAATTTAGGCAAATACGGCCAAAATGGCATGCATATTATAATTCCGTTATCTTTTGAAGCTAATTGATCCGTCAAAAGTCGCACCAAACGAAGCGTTTGCTCAAAATAAGCGATTGGCGGGTCAATTTAGCCTTTGGACTAATGTTGTTGGGAGTTTATGTGCGTGTGCAGGTTAAAACATGATCAATTTTAGGTAAAAATCGTGTCTCGGGGACCCCCGGCAGTCGCTCGGCGAATTGAGCATCGGTGAGCAGCCCAGGCGCTGCTCGGCGAGCTGCCCAGGCACTGCCCAGGCACTGCCCAGGCACTGCTCCTGCTCGCCGAGCATGCCCTCAGAGGCCTGCTCGGGCGAGCAGGGAGCCTGCTCGCGACGAGCAGTGCCTGCTCGGCGAGCAGACCTGCGGGAATTGGTCAAAAAGACCAATTCCGCCCCCACGACTCCACGATCGGCCCAACGACTTCCTACCTGCATAAGGACACGAAATATGTCATCAAAAGGGCCCAAGCCACGCCTATAAATAGGATTTTTCCAATATAATTAGATATCTTTCATTATTTGTAAATTACTTTAGCTTTCCCCTTGAATTTCCTCTCCATCTCCTCCATCTTCTTCGACCTCCATTGAAGCTCCTTCAAAGCTGTTCTTGAGGAATATTCAAGGTCCATCCTTAAGACCTAGGAAGCCGATTGCAGAGTAGACAGGTTCCTTGAAAGGGATTTTCGTATCTCCTTTTACTTTACTTTGTTTGTACTCTTTGATACAATCTATGAATCCTAGGCTAATTGTATCCTGTGACATTATTCTTCATCTTTAATAATACTTTAGCTCTTATTTTGTTCTATGCTTATTGATTTAATCTTTGTCTTACGCTTTATTCAATTGGTTTAACTCATTCAAAAGCCCCAAAATCGAGTAGGCACATATTGTGAGCTGAATCTGACCTAGTCAAAGCCTAGGAGATTGACGACCTCTTAGTTGATTAAGCCCAAATTGCTGAGCCTTAGACCTAGTTTCAGCCTTACAAGGGAATCACGCACTAGGAACTTCAGGAGGGTAAGTAGGGTTAATCGCCTTGAATACAAGTGACTTAGATTAGCTTTTTAATCAATAGACCTAATAACCTAACTTCATTATTATCGTTCATACCATGTTCCTTCGGGTAATTGCATTAGTGAAAGATCAATTAGGAGTAGTTTAACTTAATTAGGCATAGAATAACTTAGTTAGAACTAGTATAACTTAGCTAGGAGTAGCGTAATTCAACCTAGGAGTAGATTAACTTAAGAAAAAACAAATTCAAAACCCACAAAGCCTAGATAACACCTGAGACCAAGTAATTCGATACTTGTGGTAAATAAGTCTTGTGGATTCGATACCTGAACTTTCCAGATTTATTACTTGATAACGACGGGGTACACTTATCCCTTAGTAAGTCTCGCGGTGCGACTACCGTGAGGCGCATCAACACCCATCTACTACCTATATGAACTTTTCCTGGTGGAAAATGAACAATAATCCAAGTTTCAGTATCATCTAAAGCTTGTAATTTCTTCTCCATTTATAATTTTTAGGCTCAGGAATAATGCTTAGGTTCATAAGATAAGTCTTATGAGAACCTGAAACTTTATCATAACCTAGAACACTACTTAAAGGATATTTAACTTTAGATTGTTCAGGCACAACAGAAACTGAACTCAATTGATCACAATGATAGTCAAGTAAGTATTGAGGTTTAACTAAATCATTATTATTAGCCTCAAAAGCAATAGCACAATCATGTCACTGTCTATAATATGATCAGAAGAACTAGTAATTAGAACATCCACATTAACATCATTATTAGATTCATGAGATGTATGTGCAATAGGAATACGTACCGTAGGCACAGACAAATATTGCGCTACATCCTCTTCTCTTGGAAAAAAACTAGTTAATAAGTATTTGCTGATCAAAGTTCAGTGTTGTCTGAGAAAAACTGCCATGTAGTCTTATAGGGAAAGACATGATCTACAAACTTCACATCTCGAGACATAGTGTAACTATGTGTTTTAAGATTAAAGAACTTATTTCTTAAAAAAAAGATAAAAAAACCTTATAATCCTTAACTTGTGGTTTGAATCCCACAAACACACAAGGAATGGCACAAGGATCAAACTTAGACCCCATTCTTTAAGTTTGGAATATAAACTAAACTAACAAAGACTCTCAAATACTCATACATAGGGGTATCTTGAGACAAAACACTATAAAGTGTTCGATTGTCTAAAATATGGGTAGGATATATGTTTATAAGATAAGTTGCATGAAGAATGCAATCAGCCTAAAAAGCTAAAGGCAAACCAGATTGAAACCTTAAAGAACGACCTACACTAAAAAGGTGTTGATGCTTTCTTTCAATAACACTATTATGTTGAGGGGTATACAGACATAAAAGTTGATGCATAATACCCCTAGTTAAACAAAAATATGTCAACTGAAGCTCAGGAGCATTATCACTCCTAACAATCTTAATAGATTTTCAAAAATGAACATTCGCATAGCTATAAAACCTTTGAATACATTTGGTGGCTTGTGTATTGTTCTTTAAAAGATAAATCCAAGTGTACCGACTATAGTCATCAATAATGGTTAAAAAATATCTATAACTAGCATTTGATTAAATATTAAACAGACCCCACACACGAAGATGAACCAAATAAAAAACATAAGTGATTTGAGTAATACTTACAGAAATGGGTGACCTTTTCATCTTGGCCAAGGGACAAACAACACAATCAAAATGGTCATCTTTACTACACAAAGCAGACAAATGAGACATACCTAACAAGTCTAGTTTGGTAATAGGAAAATGCCCTAACCTAAAAAGCAACAAGCCTTTTACAGAGTAAGGTTCAGATTTATTCATTAAGAAAAAACAACAAAAATAGAACTACTAGTACTAGCAGGCTAAACATCGGTAATCTTTTGAGCTAAGAAATACAAGATATTGCATATCTTAGCTAAACCAATTGTTTGCTGAAGATAAGTGGCCTTGATATGACACGTGATAGGGGTCAAAAACCCCTATCTTTGGGTACGGTTTTAGGACGGGTTTTAGCATTATTTAGTTAATAAGCGAGCAATTCTCGCATTTAAATGCTTTTGTGTGAGTTAGTTAGAAATTGGAAATGTTTTATTTACTTTTCGTTGTTTAGGCTCGTTTTGTGATCAATTTAGGCAAATACGGCCAAAATGGCATGTGTATAATAATTCCGTTATCTTTTGAAGCTAATTGATCCGTCAAAAGTCGCACCAAACGAAGCGTTTGCTCAAAATAAGCGATTGGCGGGTCAATTTAGCCTTTGGACTAATGTTATCTGGAGTTTTTGTGCATGCACAGGGATAAATTCGGGCGAAAAGCACGTTGTTGGCGTTCGGCAACCGAGCGGAGGCGTATCGGGCAAGATGGCTCGACGAACTGGCCTATTTTAGGCCAGCTCGCGGCGAGCTGGCCTTCGTAGGCCAGCTCACCGAGCAGGCCCCTGGAGGCCTGCTCGCGACGAGCAGCTCGCCCTGCTCGGCGAGCAGGCCTGCGGGAATTGGTCAAAAAGTCCAATTCCGCCCCCACGATGCCACGATGGACCCCACGACTTCCTACATGCATAAGGACACGAAATAGGTCAAGAAAAGGGGCCGAGCCGCGTCTATAAATAGGATTTTTCGAATGTAAATTAGGCATCTTTCATTATTTGTAAATTACTTTAGCTTTCCCCTTGAATTTCCTCTCCATCTCCTCCATCTTCATCAACCTCCATTGAAGCTCCTTCAAAGCTGTTCTCGATGAATATTCAAGGTCCGTCCTTAAGACCTAGGAAGCCGATTGCAGAGTAGACAGGTTCCTTGAAAGGGATTTTCGTATCTCCTTTTACTTTTCCTTGTTTTTACTCTTTGATACAGTCTATGAATCCTAGGCTAATTGTATCCTGTGACATTGTTCTTCATCTTTAATAATATTTTAGCTCTTGTTCTGTTCTATGATTGTTTGTTTAATCTTTGTCTTACGCTTTATTCAATTGGTTTAACTCATTCAAAAGCCCCAAAATCGAGTAGGCACATATTGTGAGCTGAATCTGACCTAGTCAGAGCTTAGGAGATTGACGACCTCTTAGTTGATTAAGCCCAAATTGCTGAGCCTTAGACCTAGTTCCGGCCTTACAAGGGAATCACGCACTAGGAACTTCAGGAGGGTAAGTAGTGTTAATCGCCTTGAATACAAGTGACTTAGATTAGGTTTTTAATCAATAGACCTAATAACCTAACCTCATTATTATCGTTCATACCATGTTCCTTCGGGTAATTGCATTAGTGAAAGATCAATTAGGAGTAGTTTAACTTAATTAGGAGTAGTTTAACTTAATTAGGCGTAGAATAACTTAGTTAGAACTAGATAACTTAGCTAGGAGTAGCATAATTCAACCTAGGAGTAGATTAACTTAATCAAAACCAATTCAAACCCCACAAAGCCTAGATAACACCTGAGACCGAGTAGTTCAATACTTGTGGTAAATAAGTCCTGTGGATTCGATACCTGGACTTTCCAGATTTATTACTTGATAACGACGGGGTACACTTATCCCTTAGTGATTCTTCTTCACCGAAGGCGCATCAAGTTTTTGGCGCCGTTGCCGGGGATTTATTTCTTCTGCAATATCGAACCAAAGGTCGATTTGTTAGTTTAGGCATTCATTGTGAATATCTTTGTTAATATCAACTATACTTATTTATACCTATACTTGTTAATATCATTTATACTTGTGTATATATACTTGTTTATAATAACTATACTTGTTTATACTTATACTTGTTCATATCATTGTTTATACATATACTTGTTTATAATAACTATACTTGTTTATACTTATACTTGTTCATATCATTGTTTATACATATACTTGTTTATAATAACTATACTTGTTTATACTTATACTTGTTCATATCATAGTTTATATGTACTTGTTTATAATAGTTATACTTGTTTATACTTACGCTTGTTTATATTCGTTTATACAAACATGTATTTATACTTGTTTATCTTTACTAGTCTGTACCATGTACATCAACCCATATATGTCAATATAAACCGATACTTGTACAAAACTGTGCAACCTTGTATGATATGTATAATTTTCCTTCCGCTTTCATTTATTTCTTGTATTTATTTCTTCTCAGCGTATTCCTACAAGATCAGCAAGAATACCGTGTGTCCTTCTTAACCCTGAACTTAAACGTACTCTTCGCAGGAGCAAACAGATCGGAAAGCTGAAGCAAGACGATATCATCGAGCCTATCAAAATGACTGACAATGAACGGAACAATGAGCAGAACACTGAGAACACCGGGCCAGAAAGTGACACTCGTCTGATGAGTGAGATCCTGGCGCCACACCGACACCAGCATTTGTCCGGCATTGCCGCTCCGAATATTCCAGCTAATACATACGAAATCAAGTCTGGTATAATTCACTTGATCCAACAGACCGGATTGTTTGGAGGGGAAGCACATGAGAGCCCGAATGATCATCTGGATCGCTTCCTAATGTGCGCAGACACTGCAAGAACAAATGGGGTTCCCCAAGATGCTGCTAGGCTGAAGTTGTTCCCGTTTTCTCTGACTGGGCAAGCTTTGGAATGGCTGAGAACACTGGAGCCCGGATCAATCACGACTTGGGCAGGATTGGAGAAGGAATTCTTGTCCTACTACTTTCCTCCCTCGAAGACAGAGATGCTCAGGGGTGAGATCACATCCTTCCACCAACCCGAGCACGAAGCGCTCCACACATCTTGGACCCGATTCAGGAAAATGCTACGCATGTGCCCTCATCATGACATACCCAAGCATCAATTGGTGAGCGTCTTCTATCACGGATTGACACCCACCAACAGGGCTATTGTAGACTCCGCAGCGGGTGGAGATCTGTTTAGGAAGACAGCAACAGAGGCATATGACATGATTAATGAGCTAGCCAGAAAGAGTGTGCAGTGGCAAGAACAGAAGCTCGCTGGCCCCACAAGGCAGCGGGTATTTGCTGTGGAAGAACAAGAATAAAATCCGAGTGTTGCGGATATAAGTAGGAAGATGGATGTCCTGTTGGCTAAATTCAGCCAACCTCCCACTTGTGTGCACTGTGGCGGCGACCACCATAGAAAGGAATGTCAGGCAGGGAGTCCTTTCGATGGAGATGGGGTGGAGATGGTCAATTATGTTGGGGGACAGCCGAGGTACAACCAGAACTATAACAACTATAACCCCAACAACCACAACTCCTACAACAACAACAACAACTATAGGAGGCCTCAGCACCCGAACCTATCTTACGGGAATTCAAATCAGAATGTGCTTCGACCTCCTAGCGGTTTTGTTTAGGAGCATAGAGATCAGGGGCTTGGCATGCCCCCATATCAATAGCAGAATCAAGGGCCAATGCAACCTCCTAAGGAATCTGACGAGGTGGTTACTCTTTTGAAGGAGATCTCAGCTAGGCTTGCCAACAATGAAGCTTTCTGCAAGGATTTGAGTAATCAGGTAGCTCAGATCAATAGGGACAGGCAGGAAAGACCACAGGGTTCTCTCCCAAGCACAACGGAGAAGAATCCAAAGATCCTGAGAAAGGATTGAGTAAGGGGGAGAAATCGAGTTCTCCTCGGTTTAAATTCAAAGCTTGAACAATTACTTCTGCAGTGTCCTTTTCTTTTATTTTTGTTAATTTTGGTTGTTAATTTTTTTCATATTTTTCTCTTTCTATTTATTTACATTGTCAAGTTTTGCCCCCATACTCTAAAAAAAAAAAAAAAATCATCCAGCCCGGGCGAGCTAGGCACTGCCGCCCAGCTCGCCGGGCTGGTCGGCCGAGCCAGTCAGCTCGGCCGACACGGGCTGTTCGGGACTTTAATCCCGAACCGAAAAAAAGAGAGAGAGAAAGAAAGAAGAAAAGAAAAAGAAAAAGAAAAGGGGGGGTGACTCATCATCCCCTTCCCCCACTTTCTTCTTATTTCCTTTCTTTCTTTCTTTCTTCCATTATTTCCTTCTTCCTTTCTTTCTTTTCCTTTCTTTCCCTCTCAAAACCTAACCCCCCAAATCCTCCATACTAACCCGAATTCAACAAATAAGGTATGAATCTTTACCCATTTTTTATTTCTAACATGTTTTTAGGCTTAGATTTTAATTTAGGGGGTTAATTTTTGAGATTTGGGATAAAACCTAAGTTTTGGTTTTTCCCATTTCTCTCAAATAACCTTTTATTTGCTTTTAATTCTTGATATTCTTGCAATATATAATTACATTATGATCAATATGTGGTTTAAGTATGATTTTTGTTCTTAATTTGTGAATTTTTGGAGAAATTGCTAAATTTGGGTAAAACCTCCCTTTTAGCTCAAAATCCAACTATTCAGTTTATGTTTTAAAACTTGTCAATAGAACTCTGTATCACACTTTTAGCACATTTTGGTCACTGGGCATTGTTAATTTTGCACGAATTTGGAATTACGGGTAAAATACTTAGGGACTGAAAGTTCATGGTTTTGGTCCCTAAGCTCCTAAGCTATGGTTATGCCTAATTGTTGGTTGTTTGGGGATTTACGTTTGTGTGAAGGGATTCTAACTAGTCCGTTTTGGTCTATCTCTCAAGTACGATGGGAAGGAAAGGCAAGTCCAAGATAACGGTTGACAATGAAGCCGACTCGGACGTCGAATTCAGTGACGTCCTGCAAGCTAAGTATAACCCACCTTTTGGATTAGTAGATGAGCGAGAGGGATTGTTATATCAGTGGTTTTCTAAGCAAGAACTTACCACCTTAATCATTGTTGACCAGAAATATCTAGCATCTATAGGTCTGGAAAAGGACTTCAATGAAGTCCTAAAATTCCATGGTTGGCATAGACTGGCCACAAAAAGGACCCTGGTGTACTATAATTTCACTGTAGAATTTCTGACCACTTTGAGAAAAGAGCTACCCGCGGGGTGTGGTAAGCATTCTTTTAGACTGAACGGTGTCCCCTATCGTCTCAATGACACTACATTAGCAGCCTTGATGGGAGTCTATAACCATCCAGAGGCAGTCTCGGGTTTTGAGGAACCCATGACAAAAGATAAAGCTTGGAAGCAATTAACAGGCTTATCAGAATTTGACTCCCGCACTGCTAGCCCAATCTCCCTTAGAGACCCAGTGCTAAACCTTGTACACAAGTTTGTGGCTCACAACTTGTTAGGGAAAAATGAGAGCAATAAAATCTCACAGACGGAATTGCTCATACTATGGTGTGTGGCCAACCAAAAACCCGTTGATAGTATCAAAGCCATCTTTGAAGGCTTTTCAAGCCAGACAAGTAAAAAACGCGGGTCCATTGGCCTTGGACATTTGGTTACCAACTTCCTTGATAACCAATTCAAAGATTTGGACATTAGGGAAGATGGTTTCCACCCCACCTTGCTTAACGCCACATTTCTAGGAAAATCTACTTTCCATTCAGTTTTGAACAGGAACCCATCTGGAGGAGTAAGCTCAAGTGGAAGGGCAAGGAAACGGACAAGAAACCCACCACAACAAGGAGAAGGAGAGCACAACGAACATAAGGAAGAAGAGGCTGCAGCAGCAGATGACCAAACGGAACACCAAGCGCCAGGGACGGAGGCCCAGTTCCAAGCCATCAACACCATGATGGCAGAAATGCGAGATGTTAACCTACGGACCTTTAACACTGTTCAACAGATGGACCAACGGTTCACTAACTTTGAGCAGAATATGGACCGAAGGCTTTCGGGTCTTGAATACGTAGCGGCAGACTACTACGAATGCTATAACATGCCTTGGCCATACCCTCCGGCCGATCAGTAAGTTGTCTTCTCCACCCTAACTCTTTACACTTGCTCTTTATGATTTGTGATGCAATGTTGGAACTTATTGCATATTTTTAGTGTGAGGAGGAGGGGTAGACAAACTTACAAAAATTGTATAATTTTTAAAATTTTTGTTGCGTCGTGTCTAGTTTAGTTTTGCGTTTTTCGGGTTTTATTTATGTTTTGCATGTTTAGGACCTAAAACCGTGAACCTCCTTCGAATCTAAACTTCGTTATTTGTACTTGAGGGCTGAGAACCGAATCTAAGATTGCATGACAACTAGTTTAGGTGTAGGACACAATCCTTGTATCTGTAAAAGCATGAGCTAAAGTTTGCATTTAGACCCTACTTTTGAAGAAATGTCAAAATCATTACTTAGGTAGATAACTTAAGAATTGAAGGCATGTGATGTTAAACTTGAGTTTGGGGAGAACTAGTAAACACAAAATTGAAACCCAAAGAATTGTGAGTTGAATTTGAGCCTAAGAGCGAACATCAAAAAGCTCTTTTTCTTGACATTTTTGTGTGAATGCTTTGACTTGTGGAAGATTACAGATTTTGCACCTAATACTGTGTTGAACCTACATGCAATGATTTGAGATGATAAACGATGAAATCAGCCTCATTAGAATTAACCTTTTTCTTTACCTTATTTTCTCTTTTTCATCCACTCTAGGAAGCCCCTTTGAGCCTATATTTTTTGTAGTTTATAGATTTTTCTTTCGTTCTAACCCATTTTTGCAAACCATCACTTGGTTTGCTACTTAACCCAAAATTTTTGCAAAGCTCACATCGAGCCTTTGTCGTTCTAGCACTCTATCTTTGTTTATGGCATTATAGTAGCAAGCCAAAAGCCTAAAAAGTGAATGAGCATCACTATCCCAAAAAGAAAAAAAAAAGAAAAACAGAAAAAGAAAAAGAAAAGAAAAGAGACGAACAAAAAGGGGAGAACTTCATTCCCCAGTTCTTAAAATCAAAACGTCTCAAGAAAACTTCCTAAAAAGAAAATAATGGATGAATAAAAAGCTCAGTCACTTCATATTTGATAAAGCCATTTGAACTTTGTTTTTCTAGCGCTAGAACTATTAACCCTTGTTGTACCTTTAACCCTCTAACCACATTACAACCCCAATTCGAGGCTGTTTTTGATATCATCGGAGTCATATAGCATAGTAGAGGAACTCGGATGAACGTGCAAAATCAACGTAATCCTAAGCAAGAACATAAGCCAAGAGTAAACACTTTAGCCACCAAAATTGTGTGAAATGAGTGAACTACCTATGGTGAGGTGTTTTACTTAGCGATCCCCTCAAGCTCGTTTAATTGAACATTTATCCTTTTTCTTAAAACATATGACCTATGATAATTGAAATGCGGCTTTTGGATATCGTGTCTCTACTTTGTATTTCCGAATGCATGTGATTACAGATGCTCGAAATTATGTCAAACACCTAGTCAAACCGGGAGGTTTTCTAGCTTGTTTGTGATTACGGGTTTAGTTTTTTAGTTTACTTGGGGACAAGTAAAGTTTTAAGTGCGAGGAGGTTTGATAGGGGTCAAAACCCCCTATCTTTGGGTACGGTTTTAGGACGGGTTTTAGCGTTATTTAGTTAATAAGCGAGCAATTCTCGCATTTAAATGCTTTTGTATGAGTTAGTTAGAAATTGGAAATGTTTTATTTACTTTTCGTTGTTTAGGCTCGTTTTGTGATCAATTTAGGCAAATACGGCCAAAATGGCATGCGTATAATAATTTCGTTATCTTTTGAAGCTAATTGATCCGTCAAAAGTCGCACCAAACGAAGCGTTTGCTCAAAATAAGCGATTGGCGGGTCAATTTAGCCTTTGGACTAATGTTATCTGGAGTTTTTATGCATGCGCAGGGATAAATTCGGGCGAAAAGCACGTTGTTGGCGTTCGGTAACCGAGCGGAGGCGTATCGGGCAAGACGGCTCGACGAACTGGCCTATTTTAGGCCAGCTCGCCGAGCTGGCTATGCCAGCTTGCCGAACAGGCCCTTAGGGGCCTGCTCGGGCGAGCTGGCCTTCGTAGGCCAGCTCGCCAAGCAGGCCCCTAGAGGCCTGGGCCTGCTCGCCGAGCAGGCCCTCAGAGGCCTGCTCGTCGAGCAGGCCGGCAGAGGGCTGCTCGGCGAGCAGGCAATGCCTGCTCGCGACGAGCAGCGCCTGCTCGGCGAGCAGGCCTGCGGGAATTGGTCAAAAAGACCAATTCCGCCCCCACGACGCCACGATGGACCCCACGACTTCCTACCTGCATAAGGACACGAAATAGGTCAAGAAAAGGGGTCGAGCCGCGTCTATAAATAGGATTTTTCCAATGTAAATTAGGCATCTTTCATTATTTGTAAATTACTTTAGCTTTCCCCTTGAATTTCCTCTCCATCTCCTCCATCTTCATCAACCTCCATTGAAGCTCCTTCAAAGCTGTTCTCGAGGAATATTCAAGGTCCGTCCTTAAGACCGAGGAAGACGATTGCAGAGTAGACAGGTTCCTTGAAAGGGATTTTCGTATCTCCTTTTACTTTTCCTTGTTTTTACTCTTTGATACAGTCTATGAATCCTAGGCTAATTGTATCCTGTGACATTGTTCTTCAACTTTAATAATATTTTAGCTCTTGTTCTGTTCTATGATTGTTTGTTTAATCTTTGTCTTACGCTTTATTCAATTGGTTTAACTCATTCAAAAGCCCCAAAATCGAGTGGGCACATATTGTGAGCTGAATCTGACCTAGTCAGAGCTTAGGAGATTGACGACCTCTTAGTTGATTAAGCCCAAATTGCTGAGCCTTAGACCTAGTTCCGGCCTTACAAGGGAATCACGCACTAGGAACTTCAGGAGGGTAAGTAGTGTTAATCGCCTTGAATACAAGTGACTTAGATTAGGTTTTTAATCAATAGACCTAATAACCTAACCTCATTATTATCGTTCAGACCATGTTGCTTCGGGTAATTGCATTAGTGAAAGATCAATTAGGAGTAGTTTAACTTAATTAGGAGTAGTTTAACTTAATTAGGCGTAGAATAACTTAGTTAGAACTAGATAACTTAGCTAGGAGTAGCATAATTCAACCTAGGAGTAGATTAACTTAATCAAAACCAATTCAAACCCCACAAAGCCTAGATAACACCTGAGACCGAGTAGTTCAATACTTGTGGTAAATAAGTCCTGTGGATTCGATACCTGGACTTTCTAGATTTATTACTTGATAACGACGGGGTACACTTATCCCTTAGTGAGTCTTCTTCACCGAAGGCGCATCAACACGCACCATCAGCAAAAACATAAAAAAAATTTAGAATGCTCAACCAATCTACTAACAGAAACTATATTGAATTTGAAGCTTGGTATATAAAAGACATTATAAAGCAGAATATGATTATTCATTCTAACTATGCCTATTTGATTAATGATTAACTATTGGTTATTAGGTGATCTCATAGTAATATTATCAACAATATGCAAAGATAAGAAACAAGATATATCATTGAAAATATGATATATCGCACCACTGTCCAAAATCCATTCAACATTCAAAATAGAATTCACACTAGCATCATAAGATTGTGCAAAAGGAAAAGAACAACAATATATTACTAATAACAATGCCTTGCTGCTTACGAACAGAATCTTGTGTAGCTAAAATGCTTATCAAATGAGTGTACTACACCTTAGTCAAAGTAATTCCAGATGAAGGCTCAACTTGAACTGGATACACAACAACTAGAACAATTGCAAAAGAATCCTTAAAAACATTGATATCAGAAGTCATGTTCCCGGTTATACTGTTCTTGTTTTTACTGAATTTGATATAGGGAGGAAATACATGCTTTCTATAACATTGATCCACTGTGTGACTAGGTTTGTCATAGTGACTACACTTAGGATCTATCTTTTTCTTGACATCATAATACCGTCCTTTTACAAGATTAATAGAAGATTCCAACTGTAAACCAAAATTGTGATTTTTCCTCTCCTATTGAATTACCAGAGACAAAACATAAGTATTATATGGAAAAGGCTTTATAAGAAAGATTTATGACCTTGCTCTAGCATACTCAGCATCCAAACCTTTAAGAAACCTTATAACTAAATCTTCTTCTTAATAAGACTTAGCTTTAACCAAAAGTGTTGCACATTTACATGTTGCAGAACACTTACAGACTGACAATGGTCGGAAATTGATCAACTCCTCCTACAACATAATCTGTTTAGTGTAATATTCAGTCACAATTAAAGATCATTGAGTAAATATGTAGATCCACTCATGTAACTTAGAAATCTTGAGTGAATCTCCCTGAGCAAAACGCTTCCAGATTATCCCAAACATCACTGCAGTTATCAAACCAATTAATGTTGTTCACAATGGAAGGTATAACTGATCTACTGATCGAGGAAAAGTTCATGTTGTTGCATCTCTCCCAGACAGTGATTCATATCATTCTCCTTCGACATATGTAAGGATCCATCAAGAAATGAATTCTTGTTATTTGCACGCAACACTCTTTTAAATTCACGGCTCCACGAGTGATAGTTATCTCCTATGAGTAACTGACCAACCATAACCAAACTAGGATTCTCACTGGAGTGCAAATAATAAGCACTGGACGAATTTGAAGAAAGATCTGTCGCTCATGTGCTCCGAGTTACCGGAACTTCTAGTCGTTGAGTAGTCATACGTGTTAAACAACTGAAAAACACAAAATCAATCAAGAAAATTGAAAGGATTCATAAAGTTATGAACTTTGTGAAAAATTGATACTCCATTTCTCAAAACCTCTCATTCTCTCTTTTATAAAAAAAAAATTTCAACTCTGTAATCTCTTTCAAAATCACATTTCGGGACGAAAACCATGTTGGGAATGAGGTCGAGCAAAGGAAAAGGACCGATTACTAGCATGGTATTTTTTTTCAAATTTTTGCTTCGAAAACACAAAAAACGTCTCCCGAATTGGCCAAGTGTTTTCGCTGACTGCTTGGCCAGATGTTTTTCCTGGTCGCCTGCGGGAAATAACGTAAATTTTCTCGAAATTTGTATATCGTCCAATGTTTCTAATTTGTAATCATTTATTTTCGGGATTCTTGAATTATAACTCATCAATTATTTTAATTATTTTAAGTATTTCAGTTTTGATGGGAAGAGTAAGGCTCTGTTCTTTATTACTGAAAAAAACTGAACTGAACTGAACTGAATGCTACTGAACTGAACTGAACTGAACTGAATGATACTGAATACTGAACTGAACTGAATTTAACTGAATGCTACTGAACTTAACTGAATGATACCGAACTTAACCGAATTTAATCGAACGTAACAATAATGATGATATTAGACTTTAAAATAATTTAATGATAATATTGGACATTAATAAGCTTATAATAATAATAATATTTCTACCAAAAAAATAATATCAATAATAAATAAACATATTATTAAAGATTAAACTAAATTAAATATCAAATAAAATCTAGGCTCGATAAAATCCTATGACATTAAATAAAAATGAGTCTAATTTAAATTAAAAATATAAATTACATACAAACACAAATTTATATATAATTTAAAGCCTATGAAATTAAATACAAATTTTTATATGAATACACACTCTTAACTTTTTATTACAATTAAGTATTAAGGTACAAAAATACATTTAACGTTTTGGGTCCGGGGTTATTTTACTCCTAACGTCTAAATATGAATTTTCATATGAATACAAAATCTTGACTCAATTTATCAATGTTAAGGGTAAAATTGCTATTGGCTTCTAATATTAGGGATAAAATTGCACTATTTGAGATATTAAGGTAGTTGAGCCAGTTAATTTTTTAGAGCATTGTAATGTAAACGTATTAATATAATATTTATTTACTTTTCGCAAAATTTGCAAATAAGTTGCACCAAATAATTATAATTATAATAAATAATGATAATATATATAATGACAAAGCATAAATTATATATAAATATAATTATAATGAAAATAGATAAATTAATATATAATAAATTATAATAATTATAATAAATTGCTGAAATTATAAATAAATAATGATAATAATAATAAATTATATATAAATAATAATAATATATAATAATATATAATAATTATAATAAATAATGATAAATTATTGAATACTGAAACTGAATACTGAATTGAACTGAACTGATTACTACTGAACTGAACTGAACTGATTGTTACTGAAATTAAGTAATAAAGAACAGGTCTAAGTATAAGTAGTCAGAGGCTGTAATAGCAAATTAAAAAAAAAGAAAAAAAAAAAAAGAAACATGACCAAAAAGAGAGAAACATGACCGGTTACCGGTGGCAAAGGTAATGAGGAAGGCTCCTATGAGCTATATGCATGTTGAAGAGTGGAAAGGCTTCCTTCCAATCTTTCTCCTTATCAATCTCTTGATAATGGAATCCCACGAATTCGAACATTGCCTATCTCTCTAAACTTTCTTTCACTCTGTATTCTTCTAGGTAAGCAAAAATCACTGAATCCTTTTCTGTTGATTTTGATTCTCCTTTTACATAACTTTTCACTGTTTGGCTGCCAAGAAAATGGAAGGTTTTAATTTCTTTTCCTAACTCCAAAATCTGATGTTATTAACTTCCATTTCTGCTTAGAGATTCCTTAATAATCTGCAATTATCTGATCTTCATCTGCTATGCTTTGTTGACTTGCAGTGGAAGTGAATGAACCGCAACACCAATTCTTGAGGTCTGCTTGTTGTTGTTTCAATCCCGAACTAAATACGAATTAAAGTTGAATTTACTATTCAGTTCTAGAATTAAATCATATACTTTAGCTTGGCAGAATACACAGTGTCCATTTAAGACCTTAATTTCTCTCGTTGGAGTTGGTTTTTATGGATTATTTACACCAATTGATCCTTAAAATCAATCGAGCTTCAACACTGTATTGTGCCTTGTTCAGTTCTATAAGATTATAAATTTCCTATTGAACTTTCGGTCCTGAGGTCTGCTTGTTGTTGAGATTTGAGGAGATTCATATTAGCAATGGAACTTAATTCAACCGGGCCACCGATAAAACGAAGGGCTGGTTTGCGAATAAAACAAGCTGGAAGAGGTTCTTATCGGGGCAGTTAGTGAAATATTTTAATTGATGTAATTTTGGTCAGAGTTTGTTATATGTATTAGAGATTTGTCGTATTTCTTCAAAGTCAACGAATGGGAACTACTGCTTTAAGGCAACTATTGAAAAGTCTATGCAGTAATTCCGCTTGGAATTATGCTGTACTGTGGAAGCTTAGGCATGGAAACCCAGTGTAAGTTGTTCCCTCATCATATATCTATCTGCTTAAATATACCCAAAAGTGTACATATTTGTGTTCTATAAGAAATTGAACACCTTAATCTCTACTTCTAAATATCTCAGTTTCGTATAAGGCCTTTTTAGGTTGTATATCCATTAGTTTTTAAACTGGAGATAATGAGATAAGGATTCCCTCGGTAATGGCTCTTTTTATGTGTTGTGGATGATGATATCTAGAGAAAAGGTAGGGAGTGGAGTGGCTGCTGGCTGTATCTGAACAGCCTACCGTGCCTCTAAATTGAAAGTGAGACTTTCTTGATTTAGGATGATCTTGGATTGAACGGAATCATTTTCTAGTCTCATAATGAAATGGAGACTTTTTCCACATTCTATAATATTGTGATTTGTTTCTTGTTGAGACCTACATTTTGTAGAACTTGTTTTGTGAGTATGGGAGAGGAGGGATTGCTGTTGGTGAAATTCAAACGGTGATGTTAAGTTGCCAACTGCTAGATATCTTAAACTGTGCCCACTAGATTAATCTTCAATTATATGATCGATAGCAAACTACATGATAGAAGTAAAACCTTATCCAAGTCTTTACTAGTATAAATAAATATATTTCTGCATATGCATTCAGGACCCTTCCCTCCTCCTCTGGCCAGTTCATGTCGATCTAAGACATGGAAACCCCTTAAAAGTATGTGTAGCCCATTCCTGTAGTAATTGGCTGATAAGTTCATAGATAGTATCTTTTATATTTATGGAATTATTGTCATATCTAGTACATTTTTTCCAGTGTCTTTTGGGAATGTTAAAATTGGTCATATCTAGCATATGATACAGATTTTTTGTGGCAGGATTTTGAGCTGGGAAGATGGGTACTTCAATTATCCAACAACAAGAAAATTTGAGGAAACTGTATCAGATGATGTTTGCTGCAAAGATGCAAGCTATATCATCTCTCCAGACTTCGAAACAAATATTTCCAGTGGTAACTCAGAGGATTATTCTATTGGACTTTTGGCGGCAGACATGTCATGTCTCCAATACGCCTTGGGAGAGGGGTACAAACCAGTGCTTGGTTTCAACTTATATATATATATATATATTCTCAATTGATTCCATCATGTTAGATAGTAAAATTGGATACTTCACAGGCTTAAAAGAAAATGCTGTCATGCCATTTTTTTTATTCACTTCTCACGACTGCTATATTGCTTAGAAGGACACTAGCATTCAAAGCAGTTGTCATGCAAAATATGGTTTTTAGATAATGAATTGCAAAAAAAATTCAGGGTTGTTGGCAAAGTGGCATCTACAAGGGATCATTCTTGGGTTTCCTTAAATGACATTTTCACTGGTGCAGTCGAGGTAATTCATGACCATAAAATATGAATAATAAGTTCGAAAAATAGTGAAGTTGAAGCCTCATGAAATGCTATTCTTTTCATTGCCAGTGTCCGGATGAATGGCTACTTCAGTTTGCTTCAGGTATCAAGGTAACTTGGTTCTTCTATTACACAGTGGATCATATTACATTTTGTGGCTTCAAGTGCATCTGTGCCCGATGTATAACACCTTATTGGTTACTTGTGCACAAATGTCAATGAGGGTTCTTGAAATATAGTTGGTTAACATTTCACATATTGGTCACCATGTTAACTTTTGCAGACTATTTTGCTGATACCTGTGCTTCCACATGGAGTTTTGCAACTTGGATCATTGGAAGAGGTGCACTCTTTGTTCTCACTGCTCACGTTTGCTGTTTTAGTGGTTTCATACTTTGGATTGCATATTATTGTACCAAAATTCATAGTTGACAGAGTTTTACTTCTTAATTAGTTCACAACCAATAAAGCAGTCTACTGATCAAATTGATATAAACAACTAGTAATATTATATGCACTTTGTTTCCCTGTTAACAAAGTAAAAATGTTATACAGAGGCTTGAAGTAGTGAATGCAATCTAGTATCTGCTCATGTATGCATTTCACTAACTCAGTCCCATCCAGTAGCATATATGCACATCTTACCATGTGCTTGGGCATGGTTGTCGATTACAAACATGGATTTTTGTAAATTTTGGATCTTTTCTCTTATGAGTATCTTGTTCTTTCCAAGTTGTCATAATAGCCCACATAAACAGACCTATTACCCAAATTTTTTAATTACATTCAAGCTCTTATCGTGCGTGGCTTATTGGCTTATAATTTTGTTTCCAACCTTGCAGGTTTCTGAAGATATCAATATAATAGTATCTGTCAAAAGTGAACTCACTTCTCTTCACAGTGTTCAGTGGAATACAATGCCTCTCTCCTTGGAGGGGTCTGAAGCTCAGCTGTCATCATCATTTGAATCTTATCCCATTGAAAACTCAGATGCACAACTTTCCACTGTGCTCACATCTGTGAAAACTGAAAATTTGGAACCATTAGAACCTGTCAGTGCTTTTGAGTTAGAAAGTGACTATCCGTTTGTTACAAATCGAGATGTTATGCTATTAACTGTTCAAGATGCGTCTATGCCTGCTTTTCATAACTTTCCAGAAGCTTTTAACTATGGAACAGAAAATATGGTTGATGTTCCGTCCACAGAGAGCAAGCTGTTGGACCTGTCATCTCTGATGGAAGAGCTACATACATCTTCCGACTTTTATGACTACAGTGGGGGATTCTGCGGAGAATCCTTCAACCAAATCATGAACTCTTATCCCATTGACAGTTTGCCAGGAGAAATGTCTATAGGCAAGGGTGATAGTGATATAAGTAATGGCATTAGAAACAGTTGCCTTCGACTTACAGAGGAAAGTGAGTTGCACAAGGCAACTCGACCAACAACTGAGAAACAACCAAATGAAATATTCTGGGACTCAACTTTCTTGGCCAAGGATGCTCCTAACACCAACAAAAGTCCTACTGAACGAACTGAGCTCTCCTGGTTTGCAAGAGGACCTGATGCTGGATATCTGTTGGAAGACGTGGTTGCCAAAGCCAACACCAGTATAGATAACAACACCAGTGTAGATAATAGTTACAGCATATCCAAGAATTTTGTATCATGTAATAGCTTTTCAGGGAGTCTTACCGCGTGGCCTAAACCTCACAAAAGGTCAAATTCAAGTTCCCCGCCAAGCTATGATTCTATACCATGGAGCCAGCTGACTTCTGAAAGTACTGATGTCAGAACTGCTAACAGTACTCCAGACAGTTTTGAAAGCATGATGAACACAATGTTAAGGAAAGAACAACAGAGTGGAGACTCTGACGACATGAAACCGCTCAAAGGATGCAAGACCTCGAATACCAGCAAAAGAAGGGCAAAACCAGGTGATAATCAGAAGCCAAGACCAAGGGATAGACAGCTGATCCAAGATCGTGTAAAAGAATTGAGGGAGCTTGTTCCAAATGGTGCAAAAGTAAATACCATTACGTAATCATTAGCTGTTATTTCTTTATCAAATACCGTTTTATTCATTTTGTTAATATCTTGATGTTCGTTTTATAAAATCCAGTGTAGCATTGATAGTCTCTTAGACCGTACTGTAAACCACATGGTGTACTTAAGAAGTGTTGCTGACCAAGCTGAAAAGTTGAGACAATGTGCCCCTCAAAAGGTACGCCGAGGATCCATTAATCTTCGTTTTCTGTTCTCTGTGACAATTGCTCTCCTGCTGGTTTTACATGTAACCGAAGTGCTATCAAGCACATCAAATGAATGCACTTAGACTAATTGTTATATGGTAGACATCTCAAGATAGTCCAAAAATACTTTCATCACCAATATATTCTAGATTTCAAAGATAACAAAACCTTTTCAAGGAAAATATCTCATATTCGTATCCGTATCCATAAATCTTATCAGAATCAATCATGGTAATTTACCTTCCATTATGATTGATTCTGATAAGCACTTACCACTTACCGACCTACTCTGTATGTTATAGAAATTAAATACATAGCGCACCCCACTTTAAAAAAGAAAAAGTTGGGAAACTGAGCTAAAATTTGTACCTTCAGCTTGCGCATTACGCATGTCATTTCATGTTTGCCATGTTTGAACTTGTTTAAATGATGCTTCACAGCTTGATGGTTCAGCAAATGGTACAAGCAGGGCTATAGAATTTGGTAATGAGTTCCTTCAGTGCCCTATAGTTGTGGAAGATCTTGGCTATCCTGGCTGCATGCTCATTGAGGTTTGCCTTGTCAGAGTTGTCTTATTTTTGCTAAAGAATTTATTGCTTTCGCCCCTAACAACTTGAAGTCGAACGAACATTTGACAGGTACTTTGTAATGACGATGGTGTCTTCTTAGAGGTTGCTGACATAATCCATGGATTGCATTTAACCATCTTGAAGGGTGTACAGGAGAGTCGATCGGGTAACACATGGGCTCGGTATATTGTCGAGGTAAATATATTGTTTTCTGGCTTGACTTTTTCGTCAGAGGTAAATATATTGTTTTCTGGCTTGACTTTTTCGTCAGAAATTACGAGCATTGTTGTGACGTGTTCAAATTTTCACAGGTTTCAGACGGGTTCCATAGACTCGATATATTCTGGCCTCTGGTGCAGCTTTTGCAACGCAAAAGAAAACCCATTTCAAGTAGGATTTGATGCTTTATTCAGCTTTATGGAGGGATTAACCAAAAACTGGCAAGACTTTATACTTCCATGTCATTGTGTGATACTACTATCCTCCGACTAAACACTACAATGTATAATTAATGATTGCATACAAACTCTAGTTTCTCATGCAATGAAATGTAAGAAGGATGGCTAACCTCCTATTATTACTATTACACTAGTCAGTTTGTATATTTTTAAAAACAATTGAGATAAGGGTCAAGTTTGATCTTAATGCTTCTGGGGAAGTGTAGATTTAACCTTTACTTCTAATATTTGACCAATTTTAATTTTACTCCTATCTAATGAAAATTTGAACGGAGTGGTTTGACAATTATTTGACTCACGTATCGGACTTTCTGAATAAGTCTATTGATAAATTAATGTTTTTGAAAAATTAGAGATTTAACCTTCATATATGAAATGGTACAAATTTATTGCTAATGTTTTCAAACAATGTCAATTTTATCTTTATGTTATCGAAAATTTAAAAATGAAAGTTTGACTGTTATTTAATTATTATATTGAACCTTTCAAACAACAATTATATCAAATATATAAAATCTAAATCCTATAATTATGACATCTATGCTATTCTCACACAACTATTCACACACATTCACATTATAATTGTAATACTCCCCTCAAGCTCGATCACAAATATTGGGTATGAACAAAATTTACCCAAACTCTATTTAAGGCTAGTGAAGATATCTCTAAGTTGCTCATACATTTCTATGTAGAGCGTAGAAATGATATTCTCTTTTAGCTTCTAACAAAGAGAATGACAAACTCTTCAATATGTATTGATTGGTAATTTATTGAACACAATGTTGAAGCAATCTAAAGAGCTAATTAAGAGATTGCTTGATACTCAGATTTTGCTTCTTGCTCTTCCAACGATCACCGGAAATTGATCACACGATGATAATGCAAAACCGATCACCGGAATTGTAAAAACGCCAAGCAGAGAACAAAAGATAAAACAAAAGTTGAAACCCAATATCCCCAAATGTCTACTCACTACAGCATACTGTAAACCATAAAAAAAAAGCTATTTAATGCTATTCACACACACATTGACATTATAACAGTAACAAAAAAAATAAAATGAAAAACTTTACAAGATTTGACTACAACAAAACTTTAAAAAGCTTAAAATACATTAACAGAAGTGCAACAACATAAGTAAAAAACATAAAAACAAAAAAGATAATAAACTGTTTACCTAAAAAAAAACACACCATGCTAAGGGGAGCATACGTTGAGCATAAAGAGGATGACATGTTAGGGGGGAAACATCAGTATCCTAGCAACAAAACTTTCAACTTTGGTTAACCATCAACCAAATATTGTGTTCAATGTGGTGCATCAGCCAACAGTAGCGTGTGCCACCAGCCGCATGCCACATTTTTTGGTACATATCCTTCAGTTGAAACTTGAGACGGGATGTTGCGGTCTATTGAATCGCCCAAGCCGAGCTACACCAAAATGTTGACAGAAGCACATTATTACTTACTAGCACATCAGAATTGCAGGTTCAGGAATTCAAGACCCATACCTGTCCGTACTTGTTCCATCCCCAGCTATATACTTGGTCATCTTCTACATGTACAAACAAACAACACAGAGAATTTAATGACGTTATCTAATTGTCAGAGATATATGATTGAGCTTTAACTATCAGTTTTGGTTCCTTGCTTCAAGGATTCTCAACTTTACCTGTCAGAATGACACTATGCCGAGCTCCACAAGATACTATTTTTGCATGTTTACTTTCCAAACTCGAAGCATCCAATTTCCTTGGCCGAGTCTGGAGAGGAAGTATTAATAACATGTTTAGTAAATTACAGCAAAACAAGATGTTTCTTTCATCAAGTCAACCGAAAGCAATGAAACACCGAAAACCGAAAGGGCGCATATATATGAAGTATCATGCATACAAGAATTGATCCCAAAACCATTTAAACTAGCCAACTTCAGTCAGTATATCCCTCAAACTGAGACAAATATGGATTCTAAAGCTTATCATATTGCCACATAAAAGTAAAAAAGTAAAGACAAATAGTTTAGAGACTAGCCATTCGGTATGCTTGGACGTTGGAGCGTAGTTCCCAATGTCATATAATCTCGAAAGAAGAAGTGCTTGAGAGTTCCTAGCAAGAGCGTAACGCTAACGAACCTGAACGTTACTACTATACAAAGTTATGGAATTTACCTGAGCCTGGTCAGCCCCAGTCCCCAGTTGTCCAAACTGGTTCCCTCCAAAGGCATAGACACCACCATCAGCAGTAATACACACAGTATGCCACAGTCCAGCAGCAATTTTTTCTACTTCATATCCCAATAAAGAAGGAACACAAGCAGGTCTCAGCACATCATTTGTGTTCCCTTGTCCACACTGGATCACAATGTAAATTAGCTACTTTTTCATATATGGATGACTCCAGGACTTGTTAAGAAACAGAAGAGCCTAAGCCACCTGCCCTTATGGACCTTCTAGCATGCAACAAAAATTGGAGCCACCAAATAGAAGCAATAGCTTACCTGTCCATAGAGTCCCCATCCAAATGTAAGTAATGCTCCGGTATCTACATCGCGATCGAGGTCTGATTAGTGCAACTCAGCTTATTTGCCAACCAAGTCCAGTAAATTCAATCAAGAATTCATCAAAGAAGCTATGAGAATGTACTTGAATGGCCAATAATTCCAGGGGATTTGTGCAGGAGCTTGAATAGTTTCATCAGGGCCAAATAACAAGGCATTGAATGCTTACCTGTAACTACTGCACTATGCCGACCACCACAAGCAATTTCCTTCACATAACTTCCGGGAAGTTTAGAAGCTTGAGCTGATGATTTCATGCTTCCTTGATGGACCATCAGCGACCTATCTTTCCCAGAAGCACATGCATCAATGCAGGGAATGAGATGAGGTGAAGACACCATTTTTATCCGCGATCCCAAACCGAGCTGTCCTTCGCCTCCATAGCCCCAACCCCATACCTGTCCCATATCTGAAACTTTATGTTAAAAACATGATGCATCATGTGTCTTGCCATACATCAAAATTCTTCCAGTAGCTTCGTACTTCATACAACCTACTTCGTTCATATAACCTATACACAACTATATAGCCTAACTATGGAGGATACTACACTACACCTGAAATGTACAAGGTCGTGACCCGAGAAGCATTCAATCTACCTGAAAGCGCTAAAGTGTGGCGTCCACCAGCAGCGACGCTGGTGACTTTCACTCCAGGACCTGGTGCTACAAGAGAAGGTGAGTGTGTGAAAAAATCATCTCCAGGTGATGAAGTTTCAGAGTCTTCTCTAGCAACTGATGCTTTTCGTTTCTTCAGAATTTCCTCTCCAGCCTGAGAAAGTGACCCCTGGGCCCTTGGGCTTACTGAGGAATAATAACCTCTGTGACATTCATATAGAAGAAAGAGGGTTTGCTAACAAATGCAAAGGCCTCAACAGAGCTAACCTTGTTCCACCAGCAATGCATTTAGTGTTCCAGCAGTATCCGTTCGGACGCTTCCCGAAGCTGTTGAATTATTAAGGAATTTCATAGAGGGAACACACTCTTTCCAACCCCATGTGTACACTTCTCCTGTCTCTGCATATTGAGCATTCACAAGACCTTATTGAGATGTGTATATGGAAATTTAGACACGATACCGAAAAGAGGCAATCACTAAAGAAACAAATCGAGGTTGAATTGGAGGAAGACAGATTTTCTTTTAGAATTGGCACAGAAAAGAACACATTCTGATAAGCACAATGAAGAGAAATTACACTATACTTCCCTGCATATCAACAATGTTCGAAGAAATCTCCAAATCTTGTAACTACTCCTAACAAAAAATGTCAAATCCAACAATAATTTAGCCACAGTACCATCAATTCTACAAATGGAAAATTTCATTAACGCACAAAGGTGAAAAAAGGCTCAATGCTGAGTTTTCTTCATTTTCCTTCAGAGAACATGCTATCAAAATTGAAAGCAGAAATAAATGGGAATAAAACAGTCACCTGTTACTGATGCACAATGAGACCAGCCAGCAGCGGCCTTCACAGAGCAAGCCTCATCTGGCAGAGGAAAAGGCTCTGGTATCTCCTGAACAATGTGTAGCAGAAAAAAGATGTAAAATCAATTCAAACAGAAAATTTCATCAAAGTATTCACTAATCAGAAGTTCATTGCATTACCCCATGCTTTCCAGCAGTCAAATAGCTTTGGCCTTCTTCATCCGTGGAACCCAATGTCATAAGCTTTCCGGATCCTAGTTACAGGTAGTTGAGTAACCATAAGCATAAACAATTATATAGCAAAAATAATTAACAACAAATTGGAAGAGAAGTTTCCACATTTCATTTGCACATATAAATCTAACAAATGATTACCTTCTGTAATTTGAAAATGTTCTTAATGTAAAGCACTTTGATCACATAACTAATGTCACCTAGAATTGCAAGGTTTACTGGAACAAAATCTTATACAAATAGCAGGCTCATGAAACAATAGGCATAAACAACAAAGTAATCCTGAAGTCAAAACTATAACTAAAGTATACACTGGACAAATAGAAATACACAATTCCAATTCCTTTTACTTAGCAACTTAAAACAGAAATAAAATCAAAGATAAGAAAAAAGCAACCTGAAATGGCCATAGCAAACCCACAGCCTCCGCCACAAACGTCCTTCCACGAATCACCATGGTGAACCAGTACAGGCACCGGAGTGAGTATGGACGATTTCTCTTGTGAAACTCCAGGAAGATAGCCGCACACGTATAGCATGGTATCTATACATTCCTCCATTTTCAGCTTAACTTCCTGGCTTTTGTTGCCATTGATCGCCATGCCCTGAGAGAGAACAAACAAAAATCCAAAAACAATTTTTGGCTCAGAGATTTGGGTGTTTGGAAAGATGGATCAGGTGAATGAACAGTGAAGAATAAGAGTTGATATATTTAAGCACCAAAACTTTTAAAATATTTGTAAAACTGACTAAAAGTTTTGACGTATAATGTACTATGTTACACGTGGATGCCACATTTAAGTTTAGGACACCTGGCTTGCATCTTTGGATTTATTATTTATTTACAAAGAATTTGCTGGAACTTTCTGGAAGATAAGAACCTTCTCCTAGTTTTATAATGTTCTACTTGCTTAACACTTGTCTAAGGTTTTTTTATTTTATTCAGACCAACCGAATAGAATCAATTATTTTATGATCTGTGGTTGAATGGATGGTGATGTCCATGAGATTAACCCTTTTTCTAAATTTAATGGATAAGAATGGTGATAGTAAAGGATAGACTATTTTTTATTATATTTTTTTTAATCAGTGTTTATATATTTTATTGGATTTCTTTTATCCGTTTGAATTGCATCTTCTCTCGATTATTCTGCTATTTATACCTTTTTTGGATTTAGCAAGAGCGGAAACGATTTATTTTATACGTGGATCAATATATCTATGTGGTTGCAATAAAAGAAAGGACTCAGATCCGAATGTTCGGAAGGACCTAAATGATGAAGATTCGATTGCAGTTGCTTTTCTACGGAATTTGATTTCCATGAAGTATATGTATTTTTGTTTTTCTGTATGTTTTATGCCTTTTATGGCCTTTTATGCTCTTTGTAGTCGTTTTGGTCCCATTGTGGATTTTGTAAGGTTTTTTACCTTTTTCATTTCTTGTTGTAATTGTTCTTTTCGTATCTAATGAAGTTATTAACATTTTCATCAAAAAAAAAAAGGATAGACTATTCGTAGATAATATCATAATTTTTTACCTGTTTGTTTTTTTATTATTCATATTCGTTCTATTACCTAAATTGATAAATGGAATAAGGTACCAAAATAGGTTTAAGGTTTTCAGGGAAATACCAATTTAGGCTCAATATTCAAAATAGCACTAATATAGACTTAACGTTTACAATATAATACCAATTTAGATTTAACGTTTATAATATAGCATCAATTTAGACCTCACGTACAAAATAGCGCCAATATAGGCCTAACGTTTACAAAATAATATGAATTTAAACTTAACGTTTACAAAATATATCCAATTTATGCTAAACGTCATAATTAAATTAACCATATTATATTCTTTTTCTATTAACTTTATATGTTACTAGAAAACTCCGCCTGTGAGGGTCACTTGGTGGCCTTTACAGCCGGTCCCAAGCCCGGACAAAGGAGGAGGGTTGCGGTAGGTTTGTGGCGGCCAGCGTAAAACTTAACCACATCTTATGACATGAACCATAATATAAATACCGTTGGGGCGTTCCCTACTCAGCGACGCGCTGCACTTCTTAGACCCGGGTGTAGTGATAAATGTGCAAGGGTTGCTAGGTCGTCGCCCCGAAGCGGCGCGCCACCCCAGGACCCGGGGGTGGTGTCAAATATGCAAGGGTTGCGGGTAAATAAGCTAGTCCACGGTAATGGTAGGGGTAGGGGTAAGGGTAGTAGGTTACGCTTTGGGACATGGAACATAGGTTCTTTGACAGGAAGATTAGCTGAAATTGTAGATGTTATGAAGAGGAGGAGAATAAATATATTATGCCTACAAGAAACCAAGTGGGTTGGAGCCAAGGCTAGAAAGATAGCTCCTTGGGGTTATAAGCTTTGGTACTCAGGAAAGGATAAGGGTAGAAATGGAGTAGGTATTCTTATTGATAGGGAGTATATTGATGAGGTAGTAGCGGTGTCTAGGAAGAGCGATAGAATTATGAGTGTTAAGCTAGTGATAGGGGATGAGGTTGTGAATGTCATTAGTGCATATGCGCCACAAATAGGATTAGATGTGTCTATAAGACAAGCTTTTTGGGATGACTTAGAGAAAGTGGTGCAACAGGTTCCTAGGGATGAAAAAATGGTACTAGGGGGTGATCTCAATGGACACGTGGGTTCTAGGCGAGATGGGTTTGAGAGTGTTCATGGAGGGTATGGTTTTGGAGATAAGAATGAAGCAGGAAATGATATTTTGGAATTCGCATCAGCCTATGACTTGAGTATCATGAACACATGGTTTATGAAGAGAACATCCCACTTAGTGACTTATCGGAGTGGCGGTAATGCGAGCCAAATTGACTTCTTCTTAGTAAGGAGTGCTTGGAGAAAGAGTTATATTGATTGTAAGGTGATCCCTGGTGAGAGTACGACAACCCAACATAGAGTAGTGGTGCTAGATTTTCGAAGTAGGAAATGTATAAGAAAACAAACACCTCAAGTAGAGACTAAGATTAAGTGGTGGAAATTGCAAGGGGAGAATCAACAAAAATTTGTGGATGAGATGACCAAAAAAGATATTTGGACTTGCAATATGGATTCAGATATAGATTCGATATGGAATAAGATGGAGCATAGTATACGGGAAGTAGCGAAGGAAGTTCTAGGGGAATCTAAAGGTAGCATGCCACCGGGTAAGGACACATCTTGGTGGACAGAAGAAGTACGACAAGCAGTAAAGAGTAAGAGAGAATCCTATAAACTATTGGGGAAATGTAGGAGTGACGAGAACTACGAAAAATACAAAGAGGCTAAAAGGGAAGTAAAGAAGGTCATACGAGATGCTAGAGCAAAGGTGAATCGGGATCTGTATACAAGATTGGATACGAAAGAAGGGGAAAGAGACATATATAGAATTGCTCGGATGAGAGATAGGAAGACGCGAGATCTCGGAAAAGTTAAATGTGTGAAGGATGTGGACCAGAAAGTCCTAGTTGGAGATAAGGATATCAAGGAACGATGGAGGTCCTATTTTGATGACTTATTTAATGGAGATCGCCAACAAGATGTTGGAGATATAAGTATCCATCACGATATGATAAATCATGAATGCCTGCGGAGAATTCAAAAGGGTGAAGTCAAAATGGCATTAAGTAAGATGAAGTTGAAGAAAGCAGTAGGACCTGATGGCATCCCTATTGAGATTTGGAGATGTTTGGGAGAAAGAGGAATCGAATGGTTGACGACGTTCTTCAACAAAATTTGGAGAAACAATAAGATGCCATCAGAATGGAGGAAAAGTACCTTAATCCATTTGTATAAGAACAAAGGCGATGTCCAAGATTGTGCCAACTATCGGGGAATCAAATTAATGAGTCACACTATGAAACTTTGGGAGCGAGTGATTGAACAAAGGCTAAGGAGGACGGTGAAGATCTCGGAAAACCAGTTTGGCTTTATGCCGGGAAGATCAACTATGGAAGCCATCCATCTAATGAGAGAATTAATGGAGCACTATCGAAATAAGAAGAAAGACTTGCATATGGTTTTCATTGACTTGGAGAAAGCATATGATAAGGTACCAAGGGAAGTACTTTGGTGGGCCTTGATAAGGAAAGGCATTTCGCGAAAATATATTGACATCATAAAGGACATGTATGAGGGAGTATGCACGAGTGTACGTACTAGTGTTGGGAAAACTGAAGAGTTTCCTATTACGATTGGAGTGCATCAAGGTTCCGCACTAAGCCCATTTCTTTTTGCCATCGTTATGGATGAACTAACAAGTTCACTTCAAGATGGTATACCATGGTGCATGCTGTTTGCAGATGATATTGTGTTGGTTGATGAGACGAAAGAAGGAGTGGAGATGAAGTTGGAACTATGGAGGCAAACTCTAGAATCTAGAGGCTTTAAGTTGAGTCGAAGTAAGACAGAATATTTGGAGTGTAAGTTTAGCGGCCGTAGGAGTAGGGAGGTGTAGATGGAGATGTTGCCCATAGGATTAAAGCTGGTTGGTCGAAGTGGAAGAGTGCTACGGGTTTCCTTTGTGATCCCGGCATGCCTAATAGATTGAAGGGAAAATTCTACCGGACGGCAATTAGACCAGCATTGTTATATGGTACGGAGTGTTGGGCAGTGAAACACTGCCACATCCATAAGATGTCGGTGGCGGAGATGCGTATGTTGAGATGGATGTGTGGTCACACGAGAAAGGACCGGGTGCGTAATGAAATAATTAGGACAAAAGTAGGGGTCACATCTATTGAGAATAAAATGAGAGAAAACCGACTAAGGTGGTTTGGCCATGTGAGACGTAGAGCGCTTGATGCGCCGGTTAGGAGAACCGAAGAGTGGCAAAGGGATGTAGTGGTGAGGGGTAGGGGAAGACCTAAGCAAACTTGGAGGAGGGTGATCGAGAGTGATATGAGTTTATTGGGAATTGAGGAAAATATGGTAGTGGATAGGACGGAGTGGAGGGAGCGAATCTGTGTCGCTGACACGACTTGATTTTCACGGTTTTATATGATGGTTCATGTTAGCCGACCCCGAATCATTTCGGGACTAAGGCTTTGTTGTTGTTGTTGTTTATATGTTACTAGAAGGACACCCTCGCTTCGCTTCGGAAGAAAATTAGTTTAAAATATTTTATGCTAAAATAATATGGCTATTGGTAACAGCAATAAAAAATTAATAGTATATTTTTTATATATATAGTTATAAATAGAAGAAAAGTAAAGGCTATGTTGAATAGTTTTACAATAGGAAGTTTGATTGAAGACTAATTAAATTGCAACAGGAAAAGCGAAAGTTGCAAATACATTTTTAAGATAGCTTTGGATGAGATTAACATTGGGGATCATGTAATTGACAAAATGAGGTTGGTACCTGTTAAGAAGAAAAAAAAAGATCAACGTTATTAGCATAGGATAGTTAGAAAAAATCTAAGTGAGTCTTGTAAGAAAAGTAAATATATTGCAGATGAACTATTTTATTATCAATTAATAAAATACACTGTCATTCAATAAAAAAAATTCAATAGAAAAATAATAAAATGTATGCAAATAACTAAATAAACCATAAAGGATATATAAATAGAACAAAAGAGGAAAACAGATAGAATGTGTACCTTCACAAACATGCAGCAAAGAAAATTCTTCATGGATGGCACTACTTAGACTACAAATAAATTAATCATTTACAGAACAAAGAAACATGACTTATATAACCATTTCAATACGTGTCTCCAAAGAAAAAGAAAGAAGAAACAGATTGTAAATAAAGGAACATAACAAAACAAACAAATGATTAGATGATAGAAAAGAAACCTACCAGTAGAAATTGAGTTAACAAAAAAGGCTTAAAGCATTATTTGGTCCGTGACCTATCCAAAATTTTATTATTTAGTCATGACCTATTATTTGGTTACATTTGGCCCCTGATCTATGCTAATTAGTGAAATTTCATCCAATTTATATTAAAACTTAACCGAATCTTTATCTCATTGATAAGTAACAATATTTTGACACTTGAACTTAATAGATTTTAGTTTAGAGTTTGTTTTTTTATTGTTTTCTTTTTTAAATCTAAATAATTATTTCGACAATGTGGCAATAAAAACTTTAAGAAATACCGTGTCAAGTTCAAGTGTCAAAATATCGTTATTTGTCAATGAGATAACGATTCCGTTAAGTATTTATTCAAATTGGGTAAACTTAATATAATCACATGTACCCACCATGGAACCATAAATCCTTAATAGATTAATTGAATCAGTGATAAAAAAAATGTAAGCAAATTAAAATATGAATATCCATTTCTTGGTGTATATATAAATCTCCCTCTTGTATCCACTAAGATGTTGAACCAATAATGCTGATGAAGGAAAATATTTAACTCTTAGTAGCCAATCCTCGGATCATGTCATTTTAATTCAAATGGAATAAAAGAATATAGCAAAATTCATCAAAATCCATCAAAAGGGAACATCCCAGACATATGAAAACATATTAGAACTCTTTCCTAATATGACACTAAGAAGGAGAAAAATAAGAGTTGGACCTCCACAGAAAAAGATGAAATTTACTAAACCCAACAGCAAAATACTCCACAGAAATAGATCCAGCAAGGACAATTTGGGATAATAGGGTCGCTCATCTTAATCGAACTTAAACTGAAAAGGAAAAAAAAAACAATAAGAAAATACGAATAGTGAACAAATCACTAAAACTCAATGCATCAATAAACTAAAAAAACCCTACAATCAACAGCATAAAATCTCACTCTCAAACTTCTTTATATTTTTTCCAACCATAAACATCCACCCACATAAATAGATCAAGTTTTGTTTGAATTTTATCAGACAACATGAAAAATAAACAGGTATTTACAATGCATATGTTCCATACTAATTTGCACTCCCGTTAAAGAAATTACTAACCGAACATTTTATAGGAAAAATGAAATCTTACACAGCAAATAGAACCAACTCTTAAGGATGGTTCCGATGGCACCCCGTGCCTCATCTTTCTACTTGTATAAGGCTGATTGACAAAATAAATATATGCAGGGTTCTAATAAGATGGTAGACAGCATTATTAAATGCAATTGACTTGCATTTCCTAGCACAATCTCTGACCAATTCGAAATTATATAAACAGCAAGGAGAATAACACCAACTGGATCAATCCATAAAAAATGTTAATATCAGATAACAAAAAAAAACGTTAACACCAACTGGATCAATTCGATGACAATGCAAGAACTGCCACATATTTATTCTATTATATATGTACACTATCACCAAAAACAAAATTAAAGATACAATTATAAGATTTCATAATCCATTGTAATAGAAATGGAAGAAAGCATTGTGACAATTTACTTAGAATAATTTGAATGTCTATTGATCGTAATAAGAAACTTCCTTTTTTGAAATCATGAAAGGAACATTATCTGCAATGCTCATCTCACCCCAATTTAAACACATAATCAAAATACAAGTGCAACATAAGTAATTCGACTCACCTTGTAATCATTAGGAGCAGAGTAATACTTCTCATCATACGATGCTCAATGAAAGGCACACAGGTTTTGCTCTAGACTGATGTGACAGTGGGTTGTCTCTTTCCTTGCACGCTTCAGTTTCAACATCTATTATTTGCTTGCCAAAGAGCTCAACCTGAATCATACGGTTACTGTTGTATTATAACCCTTAGTCTCACTGTCAATAAATATGAATTGATTATCAAATAATCAATCATTAGCATGGAAAATGGAAGACTAAGATTGTATAGAGAGTAACTTTTAAGTAATTTACCTCCACATCCTCGGTCTGAAACCATTTTCCTTTCAACATAAAGGCCCAATCCGCAGATCTTGTTGGAAAAAAAATATTTGTAAGTGATTAATGGAAAACCATTAAAGAGGTCTATAATATTGTCCCTTCGCCATGTTTTGACATCTCTGTGCAAAACTAACATACTTATTACCAATCAATTAAGGCATTTTGAATTAACAAATGAAGTAGGTAAATAACATCTTTATGAAACAACTAAAGAACCAAAGCAAACAAACAGGCTGCCAAATAACATCTTTATTAAACAACTAAAGAACCAAAGCAAACAAACAGGCTGCCAATCGACTAATGCATTATAAGAAGTGGAATTGCAATATTGAATATTTAGAAATCAATGAGTCTATAGTAAGAACATAAATTTGATTACATCTGTAGCATAACTATATAAATTGCTAACTGGTTAACAAAAAAGAGACAGCTTTATAGGTTGGCAAGTAAAAAAAAACTCCAATACCTGTATAAAAAAGCCTAACATTTCAATTGCAACGTCTTCTTGGATCTGCACATAAGTAAAGTGGAAAAAAACCACCTGATCTAATTCAAAATTGAAATGCAATCACCAAAAAGCAGAAGATTTAAGAAGCGTATACCATCCATAGAAGAAAACTGTCTCAAAATCCCTGCCTCAGTAGCCTGGATGATGGTGGTGCGCCATAGGTCTCTATAGAAGAGAGAGAGAACCATTTTCAGATCATAAAAAACTCAAATGAAGAAAAATAGGCAGAGAAAATAATTAAATGTTACAGTAACTGGCCATTGAATCAAACCTCTATAGAAGAGTGGGAGAGAACCATTTTTAGAGTACGAAAAATCTCAAACAAACTGCAAAAAGAAAGCACAAAAATTAGGAATACATAGAATCCAAGGCAAATAGAAATGATAACTTAATCGTAAGTAACAAAGGAAGAGCTAGCGTTTGTGGAGGACGATCTGAGGTTAATCGTAAGTAACAAAGGAAGAGCTAGGGTTTGTGGAGGACGATCTGGGGTTTCCAATCTGCATATGGTGGTCTACGGAGTAGCCGAACTTCAACAATCTAGAGTTATCAAACTTCAGTTCCTAGATCCTGCAAAAGGAAACCAAAATAAAGCAAACATTATAAATCAAATATTATTAAATGGAAATCGGTCTTACCAGTCCGGCAACAGTAAAAGCGATAGGAGGCGCAAATAGAGAGGGAAACAAACCAGCAAACAAATAATAGAAATTGGTGATAAGAACATAGTACAAAATTAGGGAAAGAAAAGAAAATCGCCAAGAAGAAGAAAGAGCCGCAAATTGGCAGGAGAAGAGGAGGAAGAAAGATAGGGAATGAAAGAGTAGATGGAGAGTTGGAGTAACCCTAAGAGCTCGTTTGGATGGAGGTTAATTAAAGTAAGGTAGGGTAAGTAGTTCATTGAGGGTAAATTAAAGAGTAAGATAGGTGAGGGTAAATATTCTCTTATTTTCTTTACACTCCAATTTGAAAGGGAAGGAAGGTTAAGTATTTTCTTTGACAAAATTACCATTTTTTTTGTTTCATCCGTATTAGTTGATGTGTCATCAAACTCACAAATATTTGTGTAAATAAAATGAAATTCCTATTTACGCCAATAAGTGGGCTCACAAATATTTAAAATTACATGAACATTGAGTTTAGCAGTGGGGTGATTTTCAAAGATATTATTTCAATAGTTAGGTTAGTATGGAATTATTATTTGGATAATGCCCTTCTGTGGTCTTTCTCTACCTTCCTAAAGTAGGCCTTCTTCCTCTACTCTAAGTGAAGGGTTCTTACCGACCTGGTTTCTGGTTTGTTTTATTGCAAGATACATGTGTAATTTTCTGGGAAAAGAATTCGTGCAGGACTAGTTTTCATATTCTGGGAAAAGGATTAATGGCCGGGCATATTGAAGACATGTTAGCAAGGATAAAGCTAACCGGGCCAGAGGAGATTATTACAGAGCTGGACAATGAACCAGTTGTGGATAACGCCCTGAAACCCAAAAATTGTATCATTGGCAAGGTTATGACTCACAAGCCCCTTAATCTGAAGGGGATGGCTCAAGCATTTCAGATAGGGTGGAGAACGCAAGGCTTCCAACTGAAAGATATAGGTAATAATTTGTTTCAATGCGAGTTTGAGTCTAGTCGGGATAAGGAGAGGGTCCTCAATGAAGGCCCATGGCATTTTGAGCGTCAACTGGTTGTTCTTCGAGATGTACGGGGAGACGAACAGCTAACTGATATCAAGATGCATCTCTGTGAATTCTGGGTAAGAATCTTAAATCTCCCTCTAAACCGTCGGGACGAATCATCGATCACAACGGTGGCGGGCAGAATAGGACAGGTACGAAGCCTAGATACTGAAAGTATAAGCTCCTGGGACAGCTATGTAAGGGCGAGAGTACTAGTTGATATCACTAAACCTCTCCTTCGGGGGGCTAAGGTCAAGACTGGCAATGGTATGGTGGTGTGGGTGTCGTTCAAATACGAAAAGCTTCCAAGTTTCTGCTATTGGTGTGGGTTGATAGGGCATAACCATGTCGATTGTAGTGAGGTTCCTGAAGACTTTCAAGGAGAAGATTGGCCATATGAACAGTCACTCCGAGCAACTCCGACCAAACTTAGAGCAGTCAAATATGATCCAAAGCTGCTAAAAGTAAAGGAGACTCCCCCTAACAAGCCCAATTTAGTAAGGCGGAAGTTAAATACTGATGTGAGCCCTCTATTCACAAGCTGGGGTCAAACGGAAATCGGAAACGACGTTGCTGAGGGTTGCACAGCTATGGAAATTGTTGAAGATTCATGTCCGAATGCAGAAGGGCAAATATGTCAATTAGCAAAAGAAACTCAAGAGCAAAAAAAGTCAAGCACTTTAATGAGCCCTGGAAGCTATAACTCTCCAAAGCCACCCTACGCCAAAAATCAGATGGATGTGGACAAGATAGGGGCTGACATGCTAAAGGATATAGCCAAAAAAGAAGTCCTAATTGGCAATAACCTTGTCTCTGGCACACCTCTGAACCCCTCTTCATTAATGTACACAAACAAAAGGGCCCAGGAAATTGAATCAGCTACTCAAAGTACAGGACCAATTAAAAAAGCTATTCTTAGTGGGGAACACTACCTCAATTATGAAAAGTCAAACCTCCCAGCCACCCAAATCACAAATTACTCCACTTGTGTGACAACTCAGGCCAAATCCGAACCAAGTGGTAATCAAAATAGCAGAATGAAAATGAAGAAAATTGCAAGGGGAAGAGGGGCTGGCACAAAAGAGACGTTTTCTTCAGGCAATGGAGAGATGTTGGTCTTGGGGAATAATAAAAGAAAGGCTCCAGAAGTCTTTCAAGAGGTAAATTGTGAGCCAGGGGTAGAAGAGAAAAGGTTCAGGGGAGACTCGGAGGACTCAAATCCAAACAAACCGGCGGAGGCTGCTTGCCCGCCCCGCCCACAACTATGAGGTTCTTAAGTTGGAACGTCCGAGGTTTGGGTAACCCCCGGACGGTCCGTGAACTCTCTCACCTAGTGAGAAGTAATTACCCAACTTTGGTATTCTTAATGGAGACTAAACTAAGAAGAGAAGAGGTTCAAGGAGTAAAGAATAGATTCTGTAATTTTGAGTTCTTTATAGTTGACTGTGTGGGTAGGTCAGGTGGGTTGGTATTGATGTGGAAGAAAGATATAATGGTTCGAATCCTCGGGTACACACAACACTGCATTCACTTTGGCATTGAAGATGGTACAGGACAGGTTGTATGGAGGGGAACCGGAATTTACGGGTGGTCGGAAGCAAGTCGTAAACACCTAACATGGAGTCTTATGACGGAACTGCACCGAAGAGAACCATTTCCATGGATGTGCATAGGTGACTTTAACGAGATCATGTACTCAAAGGAGAAGGAGGGGGGCAACGAGTCAGAATACAAAAATATGGAAGCATTTCGGAACTGCTTGGACACATGTGATCTTTTCGACTTGAATTTTGTGGGTTCTCCATTCACTTGGACAAATGGAAGACGGGGATCAGCACTGGTTCGGGAGAGGCTAGACAGAGCTGTTTGTCAAGTTCAATGGGAGATTCTTTTCCCGAATACGGTCGTTACACATTTACCTCGCATAGCATCTGATCATTCCCCTATTTTGCTTGATACTGATGGCTTCACCCCTAAGAAAGCTAAACCTTTCCGATTTGAAAACATGTGGACGCGGGACCCTTCATGCCGGGAAGTGATCATTGAAGCATGGAATGAGAGGCCTACTACAGATCAGCTCTCAGTCTGTGGGAAGATTGGTAATTGTAGTAAAAGGCTTAGTCACTGGAACAAAGTGACGTTTGGTCATGTGGGAAAGAGGATAAAATCCTTATACCAACAACTTGTGAAGATGGAAAGTCTGCCAAATTGCAATTTAAGAGCAGAATCTGTAAAGAACATCACAAGGCAGATTGAGAGGCTTCAAGAAGCGGAGGAGGTTATGTGGAGGCAACGGACCCGGGTCAGTTGGTTACGCGAGGGGGATCGAAATACGAAATTTTTCCACTCGAAAGCCAGTTCTAGAAGGAAAACGAATGTTATAACAAAGCTACAAAATGAGTGTGGAGAATGGAAGGAGAATGAAGAAGAAATTGAACAGATTATTGTTCAATATTTCAGAAACCTATACTCCACCTCTAACCCGTTGCAATCCTCGGAAGTTCTAGAAGCGGTTGATAGATTCTTGACTGATGACCAAATTGAAGCCCTTTCACGACCTTTTGACAAATCCGAGGTTGAACATGCGCTCCATGAAATGGATAGCTCCAAGTCACCAGGCCCTGATGGGATGTCAGGTATGTTTTTTAAAACTTATTGGGATATCATCGGGTCTGAAGTTACAGACTGTGTCCTAGGTATATTGAATGAATCACAAAGGTTCCCAGATAACATGAACCACACTTACATTACCCTCATTCCAAAAGTTAGGAATCCGGGTAACCTCAAGGACCTTCGCCCTATTAGTCTCTGCAATGTGTTATACAAGCTTGTGTCTAAGACAATTGCTAATAGGATGAAAGGGATCCTGTACTCCATTATAAATCCTACTCAGAGCGCTTTTGTTCCGGGGCGGTTAATCACGGATAATGCACTGATTGCGTTTGAATTATTTCACTCTATGAAGCATAGGATCAAGGGAAAAAAGGGCATTTGTGCGCTGAAATTAGATATGAGAAAAGCTTATTACCGTGTTGAGTGGGGTTTCCTAATTGATATGATGAGGGCAATGAAGTTCCCCGAAAGCTGGTGCTCCATAATCCATCAATGTGTCAGTTCAGCAACCTTCTCTTTCCTGATAAATGGGGTTCCAAAAGGCTTCGTTAAGCCGACAAGGGGTCTCCGACAAGGAGATCCGATTTCTCCCTATTTGTTCATTATATGCGCGGAAGGGCTCTCAGCACTGATTAGGAAAGCTGAAATGAACAGACATTTACATGGTATCCGTGTACACAAGTCCAGCCCCTCAATCTCACACCTATTTTTTTGCAGATGATTCAGTAATCTTTTTCAGAGCTACTGTAACAGAATGCACCAAGGTCAAACAGATTCTTCTCCTATATGAAGTAGTCTCGGGTCAGAAAATAAATTTCGACAAGACGGAAGCCACTTTTAGTAGGGGGGTAAGCTGTGCGAGCAAGGAAAGCCTCATCTCCATACTTAACATACAAGCTGTTGAGCGGTTCACTAAGTACCTAGGCCTTCCGGTGATGATTGGTCGATCAAAGAAAGTTATGTTTAAATACCTTAAGGAAAGATTGATGAAACGAATCGGGGGATGGCAGGAAAAGCTGCTTTCTAGAGGAGGTCGAGAGGTCCTAATAAAATCTATAGCACAAGCAATCCCAGTATATGTCATGAGTTGCTTCTTACTGCCGAAGACGTTTTGTGAGGAGCTCCAACAACAAATTGCTAAGTTTTGGTGGTGCAACGATCCAAAGAGGGATAGAATTCACTGGAGTAAATGGGACAGACTCTGCCAGTCAAAATTGTATGGGGGCCTGGGGTTCCGAAACCTTTATGCTTTCAATATGGCACTTCTCGCAAAACAAGTTTGGAGACTAATAGAGAATCCTAACTCCCTGTGTGCCCAAGTCCTAAAACACAAATATCATCCCAGGCATGAGATTTTGGATGCTAACGTTGGCTTTTGTCCTAGTCTGGTATGGCGCAGCTTGTTGAAAGCTAGACAAATTGTAATTGAGGGATCTTCTTGGCGGATTGGCAATGGTCACCTGGTGGATATCTTTGAGCATCGCTGGGTTGAAGGGGTCCCTTGCAACAGGCCGCTAACTCTCTTTCATGATCTGTCATCTCGTAAGGTTTCGTGCCTGATAAATCTTGATGAGTTTCAGTGGAAGCAGGAATTAATAAAACAGTGCTTTGCCCCGGAAGTTGCAGCTGCCATTTTAAGATTACCTTTGAGTCGTTCTGCTGGGGCTGATAGAATCTACTGGAGGGACACCAAATCAGGAAGTTACTCAGTAAAGACGGGTTATAGGATTGCAATTTCTGGTCTACCTTGCTGGACGGAGTATGCTACAACGTCTATGAATCCCTCCTCTTTCTGGCGGAAACTTTGGAGCTTAAATCTGCCCCCTAAAGTTATCCACATGGTATGGTGCGCCTATAAAGAGTACATTCCCTGTAACTCTATCCTCTATAGAAAAGGGGTAATTAAGTTTGACAGTTGTTGGCTCTGTGGTTTGTCTGGTGAGTCAATAATTCATCTATTTAGGGACTGCAAAGGTGCTAAGGATTTCTGGAAATCGTCTATGTTGCCGCTGAAGGTCTATAAGATTGTTGCGCAGAATTGCTTGGATTGGTTGTGGCAGATTTCCTCTATGACTACAAAGCAGGAATTTGCAACTGTTTGCGGTATCCTGTGGATTATCTGGGCGGAACGCAACCGCCTGGCTCACCAGCAACCTCCAATTGGCACTGCTCGAGGTATGGCGATTGTCAATGAAATGGTGCACGGTTTGGAGGTTTTGTCAAGGGTTACTGATACAAGACCTGTACGGGAAAATGCAGGGAGTGAAGGCGAAAAGAATCCAAATTGCTTGTGGCGTCCTCCTGATATAAATGAATTTAAAGTGAACACTGATGCAGCTTTTCTACCTAATGGGAACAGAAGTGGATTTGGTTTCGTCATTAGAAATCACGAAGGATTGGTGCTGCTGTCGGGAGGTGGTCCAATTGGCTCCTCACTTTCGGCCCTCCATGTTGAACTTCAAGCGATTGCTGCTAGCATGAGGATTTCCCGGGATGCAGGCTTCCAGTCTATCACGTTGGCAACTGATTCACTAGAAGCGGTCAAATTAGTTCAATCAAAGTTCACGGGTCCAAATTGGTTGGGAGTGTTGGTTGAGAATATTCTGCAGATCAGCTGCTGTTTTCTGTGTTTTAGAATTGTTCATGAACAAAGATCTGCAAATATCCCAGCACATAAACTTGCTGCTTGGGGATTAAATTTAGCACAAACGGAAATCCTTAAGGATGATTTTCCTTCTTTTATCTCTGATTGTATTAATGGGGATGTAACTTGCTGTTATTCTTAATATAATGCATCGTTTACTATCAAAAAAAAAAAAACAGTGGGGTGATTTTCTTGGCATCACTATAATAAACTAAATTCATAGATTCTACCCTCCTCGTCATAGCTTTTTTTTAAAAAAAAAATTAGAAAAAGGTTGATACTTAATTTCAAAAGTAATTAAATCAATTAACCTTTAAAAAATGTATTAATCTAAGTCTTAGTAACACAACGAGACATGTTATTGATATTATTCCGTTAAGTTTTGCCAATTGTATGTGGAGTAATAGAAATGACGTGTCCAATTCGTTATCGATGCCTAAATTAATATCATTTTTTAAACGTTAAGCTTATATTGGTGCCATTTTGTACGTTGAGCCTAAATTAATATTTCTCCAAAAACTATAGACCTATTTATTTTGGTACCTTATCCCTTCTTTAAAAAAAAGTAAGGATATAAGAGTAATTTGATATAACTTTACCTTACTTTACCTTCAAACCAAACACAATTACATTATTTAACCATCACTTACCTTACCTTTCATCCAAACACAACAAGTTATTTTATAAACTTCACTTACCTTACCTTACTCTACCTTACTTTAATTAATCTCCATCCAAACAAGCCCTAAGGAACCAGTTGAGAAATTTCGAAAGTGCCCATTATGCAGACGACGTCGTTTTTCACTCAGTGTGATAAATACTCAAATGCCCACAACATGTGTTCTCTTGCAGTGATGCAATTGGCGGACAAATTTGGAAAAAAATATCAATATGTTACTGTGTTGAATCAATTGGAATTCACTGTTTTTCATTGGATTCATCTTTATATAATAGTATAGATATTTTTATTTAGTTCTATTTTCTTATAATACAATTAATTAGTATTCTTGCCCATTAAAACCTTATATTTGTTTTTCATTAACCATTTCATGACTCCTAAATTCCATGGCTCATGTAATATATGCAAACTAAAAGTAATGGAATATCTAGGGGTGTAACCGAGTCGAACCCTAGGTAGGCTCAGTATTGGCTCGTTAATATCTCGAATCGAGCCCTCTCGAATCGAGCTTTGACGAGCTTTGACCGAGCCGAGCTTTGACCGAATCTGACCGAGCTTTGACCGAGCCGAGCTTTTATCGAGCTTCTAACGAGCTTTAACCAAATTCATCATACATGCACAGAATAAGTAGCGTAAAAAATAGAAAAGCCTTATAACATACTCCATATGAGTTTAAAATATTTATAAAGAAAAACAATCATGTTATTGTCGAGATTCCAAAACAGTATATGGTACTTGTGATCGGAAAACATAAGTTCGGAGAAAAATTTCAAACAATGACATATATATTAAACTTTGTAATGTATTTTATTCTTTATCAAAACCTAATTGTCTTGCTAAATATTCAAATGTCTAAACTTTTTTGTATCATTTTTTATATGGGTTAAATCTTATTTGATTTGTGAATTGTGATGAAAACTAATAATAACTAATGAAATATATATTAAATATATATAATGAAATATATATAGTAATTAAAAATAATCGAGCATGCTCGCGAGCTTTCGAGCCGAACCTGAGGAATCTCGGACTCAGCTCGTTAGTGCTCGAGCCGATCCCGAACTCGAGTCGAGCCATATCGAGCCGAGCTTTGATCGAACTTTCACCGAGCCGAGCTCGAATAGTTTGCGAACTACCAAGGCTCGCTTGCACCCCTAGGAATATCAACAATAAGCCTATATTGGTGATATTCCATTACTTTTAGTTTGCATATATTACATGAGCCATAGAATTTAGGAGTCATGGAATGGTTAATGAAAAACAAATATAAGGTTTTAATGGGCAAGAATACTAATTAATTGTATTATAAGAAAATAGAACTAAATAAAAATATAACATATAAAGTTAATAGAAAAAGAATATAATATGGTTAATTTAATTATAACGTTTAGCATAAATTGTATATATTTTGTAAACGTTAAGCTTAAATTCGTATTATTTTATAAATGTTAAGCCTATATTGGTGCTATTTTGTATGTAAGGCCTAAATTGATGCTATATTGTAAACGTTAAGCCTAAATTGATATTATGTTGTAAACGTTAAGCCTAAATTGGTGCTATTTTGAACGTGGAGCCTAAATTGGTACTTCTCCAAAAACTTAGGCCTATTTTGGTACCTTCTCCCTTGATAAATTGTATCGTTCCATCTAAATTGCGAGTACTTTTATCAGTTAAGAATCAATATATAAAATAAAAAAATTACAAATTTAATAAATCATCGATAAATAATTCATCTATAAATTTAACAAATATTCTAAATCAACATAATCAGAAATTTTCCCATGCACCTTAATGAGTAAGTGAATTTGCTCATTCATCGTTAGATATAGGCTTATTAAATCTATGGCTCAGGATGCTTTGAATCTCCACCTTAGGATTCTAATAAGCATAGATCTAACGGTGAATGAGCAAATTCTACATGCTCATTAAGATGCATATGACCAAGACTGCAACATAATTAATAAAAATAAATTAGATTAGTAGTTAAAATCAATGGATAAAAGTAAATATTTGACGGGTAACAAGTACTAGATACCTGAGAATATTCTCATACCGGTTTCATACCCATCACAGATAAAAAAAATTTGAGTTTGTTGACCCATAAAATAAATTTTATATATTTACCATATTGTAATTCTTATTAATGAATATAAAAGAAAATAATAAATAAATAAATGAAAAAATTGAAAAAAATCGTCCTTCGACGTTACTGGTCTCTAGTTCGGCGAGCTGGCCTCTAAAACAAGGAAAAGAAGAGAAAAAAGAAAAAGATAAAAAATGACCATCTTTCCAGCAGTACCAATATCACTTCCACGGACCATTTGAGCCATCAAACAGACGGATTTTTTCACAAGGTCGAGTGTTCCAGAAACTAAACATCCCGAGGAATCCGTGGTATGCTCATAGGCCTAATTCGGATCCATATGGAGAGAGAAATAAGCTTCAAAAGTTAGAGTATGTGTCTACCATACCAACATCACTTCAATTAGCCATTTGGCGTATCAAACAGACAAATTTTCATACGAAGTCTAGTGTTCCAAAAACCAAACATCCCAAGAAATTTGTGATGTGTTCATGGGCCTAATTCGGGCCCATATGTAAGGAGAAATGAGGCTTGGAAGTAAGACCCATACCTACTTTTACCCTAACCAACTTAACTGCCCACTTACTCTAACCAACTTAACCATCCACTAGCAACTAAATAAGCTGAAATTAAGGGATAGCATAATCCATTGTTTTCACCATTTATTCAAATTTTATTGTTTGTTTTTATTAAATTTCTTTGAGACTTATAATCCATTTTATAGGTATGAATTATTTATTCAAGAATTTGAATTCCTAACACGAATGGAAGCATGTAAATAAGAATGAATTCTATGTCGAGCTCACCAACTATAAAGTATCACTTCTTGGGAGGCAAGCCAAGTTTAAATAAAAGTTTTAATTTCAAGTTTTTTCATTTCAATAAATTTACATTTACGTATTTTGTGTTTGTTTTGTGTGTGATTTTATAATCTCCAAAATTGTATACTCCATTCGAAGTTGAACTTAGTTATTTATTTTTTAGAAAATGAGAATCGAACTTGAATTTGCATACTAACTAGTTTATGTGGGAGACACAAATCTTGTATCTGTAAACTCATGGTCTATGATTGCATCTAGTTCTACTTTGTTTAGTTTGCTTATTTTCAGTCCATCGTTTTCATAAATTAAGAATTGAAGACATGTGTGATTGAACTTGATTTTATGGAAGTTATTTAGCATAAAACAACCTAACAAATTGTGAGTAATTTTGAACCTGAAAGCGCGAACATCTAAAAGCTCTATTTTCTTTGACATTTTCTTGGTGTGCTTTTTCTTGTTGAAAGTTACAGATTTTTCACCAAATGCCGAATTAAGTTTACACGCTTTGGTTTGAATAATAAACGATGATTGCTCTCCCTATAATTAACCTTTTCTTTCTATTTTTCTTCATTTTTCACCACCTCTAGGAAGTCTCGTTGAGCAATTTAACAAGTTTTATTTTGTTTCTTAACCATTTTTTTTTGCAAATGATACTCGTTTGTTCTAGCACTATCCGTTTTGACATTTTTATCATTGAACTTTATCATTAAGCAAGTTGCTTACCCAAAAAATGAATGAGCAATTCCTTACGTAAATAGACCATCTCTAACTACTGGTCTAGTTTGTTTTTATTTGACCTTGTTCTTTCGGGTCAATTCATTTTATCTCCATCCCTTATGACCGTGTTACCCTCGATCATATTCTTTAAAAAAAATCAGAAAAGAATAAAAAAATGTAGTTCGTTTTTGTCGCTTGTTTCCTTTAAAACAACTTGCTAGTAACACATCTTTTATGTCATTTCTTGTAAATATGTTACTTAGTGCTAGATTTTTAATCCAAAATGACTTTTTGACACACCCATAACTTAACCTCATTACAACCCGAACTTCAAGACTGTTTTTGATATTGTTAGAATGTTAGCAAGACAAGTGTAAATATGAAAGTAAACACATGGCCATCTAAATATTGTATGATTGAGTGAACAATCTTCAGTGATGTGTTTATTTAGTTTTTCCTTAAATCTTGTTTAATCAAGCCTATCTCCCTTTGCTTAAAAGTACGACCTTTGTGAATTGAAGTGCCACTTTTTGAGCATTGTGTTCTTGTTTGCTTTTTGAATACATGTATTTACAGCTGATCATTTTTGCATCACTTACTTGATCAAACCAGAAGGTTTTCTATCTCGCTTAGTATACTTAATGACAAGTAAAGCTTCAAAGTATGAGGAAGGATGGTTGTCATCCTTTACTATTTTAAGTTTTTTTATTTTGTGTCGCTCACTTGGTCAAACCATGAGGTTTTCTATTTCAACTAGTCTATCTTTTGGGTTTGGTTTTAGTTTACTTGAGGACAAGTAAAACTTCAAAGTGTGAGCAGAAAATGTTGTCATCCTTTAGTATTTTACGTTTTTGTTTTGTGTCGCTCACTTGGTCAAACCAGGGGGTTTTGTAGTTCAGATAGTATATTTTGCGGGTTTGGTTTTAGTTTATTTGATGTCAAGTAAAAATTTAAAGTGTGAAGAGGTTTGATAGGGATATTTTATTCCTATTTTTTATTACGGTTTTCAGAATTATTTCGTGTCTTTTATTATCTTTTTAATTAATTTAAATCAATTTTATCTTTATTTTGTCAAATCTAAGTTTTTAATTACATATCTAGTATTTAGTTTATATTTCTCAAATTTTAGCAAGTATTTTGCTACTTTTAATAAATTGATTTTCATATTTGATTTAGAGTTTTATATGTGCCAAATCATGGAATTAACTTACCAAAATATTATTTGACTTGGTATGGATAGAGGAGTTTTGGTAAGTTAATTAAATGATTTGGGTAAATATTTGATATGATTTAGTGATGTATTGATATATTTTCAAGGGATTGAGCAATTAGGGAAGGTTTGACTAACGTTTAAAGTGATTTTGCATGCATCCGGACCTTTTTCCACCTAGCTCAACGAGCTAGAAATTAAAAACCGAAGCTAGCCAGAAGCTCCTGCCCTCCTGCTCGACGAACTAGAATTTCTAGCCTGCTGAGCTGGTGCCCAAAGGATGGATTATGTGTGGCTGATGGCCAACTTATCGAGCTGGCCTTGAATCCTCTATCTTTAACTCGTTCTTGCTATTTTGAATATATAAATCAAACAAAATATTTCATAGCTTATTTTTAGGTTTTTGTTTTCTATTTAAAGACGTTGGATGTTTATTTCTAAAGCATACAACATTCAATTTAATTCATAAAATTATCTAGGATTCATTATTAATTAATAACTTTAGAATTAAGCATTCATTGTTCAAAATTCATTTTCAGTATTTAATACTCATTTAGTATTTAATATCCAGAGATAACTGTTAGCTTTACCCTTCCCATCAAGGTTCATCCTCCGATTCAAACGACGACTGTTTGAATTAAATAAAGCTCCGAAGGCGATTTCCTCTCCTTTTTCTTAGTCAATTTGTAAGATCTCTCCGGATTTGAATTGGTTGTAACAATTATTCCATTTTCGTCATATAAAAAATCATAAGTATTGGTAATACCATGGTAAACATACCCTGATTTTTGAGCCATTTGAGTTAGTTACGGCCCAGTCAGAGAATCACGTGCTAAGAACAATCATGGGATAAACCGGTTCGATCCTTAATCCATTTGTGCACCAATAGTCTATTCATAATTAAGTTTAGAATATTATTTCAATCTTCTGATTATCATATCATTTTCCATTATCATTCACAGGGAATAATAGTTAGCCTATATCAATAATTAGAATTAGAATTAGTAATTAAATTATGGAAGTAGAATAACAAAACAGAATCCAACTTTTTACTGCTTAAATAACGATTACGAATTGAGTAGTTTGATACTTGTGGTATGAATCGTGGATTTGATACATGGACTTTCTAGATTGTTACTTGATAACGATGAGAGTACACTTATCATTTAGTGAGTCTTTGAGTTTTAGCTCGAGGCGCATCAAACGTGTAGTTAAAATTCCATTATAAATCCACCTTCTACAATAGCTTCAGCTTCAAAAACTGTCGTGGCTGAACAAAACAAAGACATAAACCTTAATGGAGTTAAATATAATTAAGGTGATGAGTATTATAAAAATCCAATATATGTTTGAAGAGTAAAAGGCATGAGCCTTTTGAGTTAGTTATGACTAAACGCGAAAAAGAGCTACACCTTAGCATATAAAATCAAAAGGCTTATGTAGCCTTGAATAAAATAATCTCATAGCTCGTATCATCTTGTTCAGAGCGATTATGATGACATCACTAAGAAGTTCTGTAAGTATGGGAACACAATGCATTTATGGACCGCTTTGAAGCACAAGTTTGAAAGTATGATTCTGACAAATCTTCATATTCTAATGATCAAGTTCGAAGCTTACTAGAAACGTCATGATCATACATCACCTAATGGCGATTTAAAAAATGATCCGTGAGCTTAATGATATTTGTAATAATTTGACCCATGTGCAAAGGTCCAAGTTGTTATCCGTATAAATTGAACTCTAGAAAGGTTTGACATCATTAAATTTTTATTACAAATATTTATATTAAAAATAAAATTATAATATTTAACAAATAAAATTAAATAGGGTTAAGGTGCAAAAATACCCCTAACATTTTGGGTCAGGAGTAATTTTACCCCTAACGTCTAAAATGGTACAATTTTACCCCTAATGTTTGTAGCCAAGAGCAATTTTACCCCTAACGTTGATAAATTGAATCAATTTCAGATACTATTATAAAATACAGTCATTTTTTTTCTTTATTTTGCACCAATTGCATATCAATTTGTTCTAAAAAAATGATATAATGTTTTTTGTAATTTAATAATAAAATTGGAGATTAATATTTATAAATTCGGTGAATTTTTTGAATTTTTTTTGTCTAATTCGTATAAAAGACAGTATGTTTTTAATATTTTTTTCACATCCCAACATATGTTTGTGATTTGTTACTGATAAAATAACCCATGTGTGAAGTGTAGCTGACAAGATTCATGACCGAGAAGACAGTTTGATGAATTATTTCTCAAATTGACCCAATTTATCAACGTTAGGGGTAAAATTGCTCTTGGCTTCCAACATTAGGGGTAAAATTGCACCATTTTAGACGTTAGGGGTAAAATTGCTCCTGACCCAAAACGTTAGGGGTATTTTTGCACCTTAACCCAATTAAAATATTAGAAACATACTCAAAATTAATTGTAGAAGTAGGGTCAAGTAGAAATTAATTGAACAAGTAAAATCGCATTGAAAATTAATTGAACAAGCAAACTTATGCTGATAACGTGTTATAAATTTATGAATTATAATATGATTCTAACCACACTTATATATAAATTAATATATATGTAAATACATATGAATTAATATAGTGGAGAATTTAATTGGAAACTTATTAATATTAGTGTCATTACAAATGAAGATAATAAGCATATTATACTAATAGGCTACCTTCTCAGTATGTGGTTCTTAACTATGCTTATCTTTTATCAAAAAAAAAAAAAAACTATGCTTATCTTGATACTCGTATGTGTATAGTGCCATTATAAATACACATGTTTAGTTGTTAAAAGTATCTCTAATGGAGAGTGTTTAGAAGAATGCTCGGTGATGTGACAATGTTTTTGACAATTTTTAAAGAGTATCATCTATTGGAACAATGATGGTAGCTTGAAATTTTCAAACAATCTTGCTTAAGGTTGTCAAACTTTTTTTAATATAAAAAAATGATTTACTTGATTACTATTGATATGCACATGTATGACAATATTTATCATTAAAATAAATTGTATATAAAGTAATGATATGTACTGAAGCATTTTTTAACAAAAAAATTGACAAAAGTGATTTAGAGGATTGATGAAATAAAATATTATATTTTAATATGAGAGCATCTCCAACAATCTTCTAATTTGATTCTTAAGTTAAAATTTGAGAATGGGGAGTTAAAAATCAACTCCAACAGCCTCTTAGCGACTCCTCAAATCACGAAGAGTCTCTTCATCTTCTCTATTAATAGAGAATCTCTCACCGCTCTTAGTACCTTCTTATTTTATTTTTTTATTAATAATTTATTATTAAGTAATCTCTCTCCTCTCACTATTGGTAAGCATAACAATAATACGAGGAACATTGTTAGAGATAATATGTATTAGTCACTCTTAAATCACTAAAATCAATTATTTATATTATTTTTAGAGAGTGGACTGTGAGTCTCTTAAAGATGCTCTAATGTATTATATTTTGGCACTCTTTGAAACAACCTCTATAAAAAAAAATTTCAATATAAAATTTCTGCGTTACATAATAATAAATAATTAATAATTTCATAACAAAATGAACTTATTTGTGGAAGTAAAGTCTCATAATTAAGTTACAAAAAAATAAAATCAACTAGGGCCCATAAGATTACCAACCATGGAATTTTCTCGTTTTTTTATAATTATTATTTGTTTAAAATAATAATAATAATAATAAAAAGTCATCGATGAGGATATTTAGTTAGTGAGTGCATTGATGGTAAATCCTCCATCAACAGTGATAGCTTGACCAGTGATATAAGCAGCACCTGGAAAACAAAGATATACCACCATTGACGATATCTCTTCTGGCTTTCCTGCTCTTTTAACTGGAACTCTACTCAAGAATTGTGATAAACCTTTAGAGGCATTAACAGGATCCTGTCAACATTTTTTTTAACTTGGCTAAATTAGTTTATATAACAATTTTTTTAGCATATATATGTATAGATGCGAAATTTTTTTCTATACTTTCTGAGCAACACATTCAGTTAATCAATTGATCTTAAATATATCGAATAATATACACAACAACAACAAAACCTTAGTCGTGAAATAATTGATATTTATTTACCGTTTCACCATAGGATTCCACAAGTGAAGTATAAATGAGTCCTGGTAGAACTGCATTAACGCGAATTCCATCTTTCGCCCACTCACATGCAAACCCTTTCGTCAACTCATTCATAGCTCCTATCGAAAAGTTCCATACATGTTATGATGACAAAAAACGGACAAACCACAAGTATTTGTTTTTATATGTATTTTACCTTTAGATGCGGCATAAATAGCACCAGGCACAGTAACAACAGTACTTGCAATGGAAGAAATATTAACAATACTTCCAGATCCTGATGCCTTTAATAGAGGATGTGCAAGTTGACATAGATGGAAACATGATTCAAAATTTGTTCCCATTATCATTGACATATCTTCGGATTTTTGATTTAAGGCTTCTTTCATCTTAGCTGTTCCAGCGTTATTCACCTATTCAAAGCATAATTTTTATGTATGTAATATAGTTCTTTCTCTTGATAAAAAAAAAAAAGAAAGAAAGAAAGAATTAAAAGGAAAACATACAAGTATATTGAGTTTTCCATGGAAAATAGAGGAGACGGTCTCTATGAGTTTCTCTCTTTGATCTCTTTGTGATACATCGCATATAGATCCCGTTACTTTGAAGCCTTTATTTTTCCATTCTTGTAAAGAGTGGTCAAGTTCATTTTGTTTGCGGGAACATGTGTGAACGACAACCTCAAATTTTGCTAACTCTTCTACTATAGCATGCCTGTATTTATGTAAAATGTAACAAAATTTTATGTTTAAAGAAAGAAAAAGAAAAACTTGAAAAGAAGAAGATAGAAAATTACCCGATTCCTCGAGATCCACCGGTGACAAGAGCAGTCATTCCCTTGAGAGACCATCTCTTATCTCCCAATCCTTCCATCTTATTCTATGGCCATTTCTTATGACATCTCATCCTTATATACTATCACATAGTTGCATACTAACTCATGCCCTTTTGTATTTTTTTTGGTAAATTACACCCATGACCACTAAACTTTATTAATTTTCACAGTATGACCACTGAACTTCAAAATGCAATATAAAATTGACTGAACTTTACACTTGTATACACTAAACTTTAACTAATTGCTCAAAATAACCGTTAACAACCTCAAAATAAAAATATTAAAAAATTAAAATTGTTTCGAACGATTTTACTATTTATATACATTTTCCCTTATTTATTTACCATGAGTTGATTACGGACTAAAATATACATTTTACCTTATTTATATAATTTTGTACCATTTTGAATTTTGTATCTACCATTTTCAAATGGGTAAATGATCCGCTTAATATCAATCCTAAACTTTTATATGTTCCGTCCTATTATTTTCATAGATTTTTTTTAATTTTATTCTCGTCCTATTTAATTTACTATTAAAAATCAAAACATAAAATAAAAATTATAAAATTTAACAAAACAGAAATTTAATAAACCATCCATAAATTTTATAAATAATTTAAATAACTTAAATTATCAAAAAAATTAAAGCACACTAAAAATAAAAATAAATAATTCATAATGATACAATCTTTATTTTTTTTTAACACATAGCGGGTATCGAATACCGGATATCCGGTCTCTAATCTCATACCCGAGATACCTACAAAATCCGTACTCTTTCTAATTCCTAATTTTGATTGTAAGCTTACACTATTTTAAAATATTCTTATTATTTCAATATTTTTTATATAAAACATTTTTTAGCTTTGTATATTTCTTTATATAATTGTGTTTCTCTTTTCAACCCTTTGAAAATTGGTTAGGAAATCTAAATTGGACCCTTAAAAAAAGATTTTTATTTAACTACACTTCATTGAAGTCTGAATATATATTTGTAATTCTAAAATGAAGTTAAAGAATAAAAATGTGAAAACGATATAAGTTGGAGGTTGAGAAGTGAAATTGGCCAAACTTAATTTGAATTATGAGACGACAATTACATTTGAGCCGTCGATATGGGCCATTACAAATTGCGGTCATCAAAATAACAAAAATAAATAAATAAATAAAAATTAGTGGCCTTCATGTTTTGGACAGGAAATACATTTATTTCTTGCTGCATTTGTCCAACCAAAGTCTCATAACAGATGGCATCCAGACACTTCAGTTGGAAGCTTGCACCAACCAATAAGTTTTTTTTTTTTTTTTTTTTTTTTTTTTTTTTTTACAAATTTCTAAATATAATTGACTAAAAAAAACATGAAAGTGTCCAATGGGTTAACTAACAAAAAAAAGCCCAAAATGTATATCGCTATATTATATAGAGTCTAGAGTGTAGTTAAAACCATGTTTATATAAACACGTTTTTCTAGCCTAAATACCCTGATTTATAGCGTCTTCAGCCTATTAACTATCTAACGAATGTTTTGAGTTGTTTCAGGAACAATCGAATATGAAACTGAGCAAAAAGGGAAAATATCCAAAGAGTTGCTCGACGAGCTACATACATGTTCGTCGAGGAAGTCATCAACGAGCAATCAACCATTAAAGACAAAGTCAACAGAACAGAAATCGTGAAAAATACATGTTGCTCAGTGAGCTGAAGTCATGCTACTCGATGAGTTGCGTCTAACAGACAAACCTTTTCATAACGCATCTCTACTTCGGGAATTCCGATCCGAATCAAATCTCATACATCCTATTCCAACTTTGAAGAGACAAGGATACCTAAATAGACTAGGAGGGGACCCTAGTACTATAAATAAAGGCTTAAACTATGTATATATTATTCAGTTTTCATTCAATTTAGTATTTAATATTTTTTAGCTTTTAGATTCGGTTCGGTCATAGTTTAGTTTACCTTTCAGTTCCATTCCGTTATTCTGTCGTTTTTATACAAGGTTATTTAAGGTACATTCATTCTTTACGACTTCAATATCGGCTTGTCTTATATCCTTAATTATCTAATATTTGCTGAATGTATCTTTCATCGGAGATCGTCCCTGTGAGGTGCCGTTGGGATCGACGGGGGAATACTCCGATGCTAAATTTAGTAAGTTGATATTGAGAATAATAATAATTAACAAAAGCACTTTTGTGAATATGAATGCATATCTCGAATACCTTGGATTGAGGTATTTATATGAGATTACGTAAGATATGGTTATTAATGGAGTAGTATATGAACAGTCTTGCTATTAATGCTCTTTAACACATTAATTACTCATTCTCTGGTTTTGTATACCATTAAAGCCTTTAATGGCACTAACCCTTGGTTATCTTCGAGGACGTTCTAGATAGGTATAGGGGTGGATCCATGTCGTTGGGCAGATCTGAATCTATGTTCCATTTGGCGGATGCACATTCCAAGCGGGTCTAGGTCCATGCCATATGGCCCGTCTTTATGTTGATAAATATCCCTTTCTTCTTATAATTACATTTTGACCCCAAGGATAACATATGTATGTTATCATTATCTTATTGTTTTATTATTCAAGTTCTTCTCTATCTTTGTTCTCACTCATTCTACCACTAGAATTAATAAACCTATTCGATAAACATGAGCTAAATCACTTAGGGCTCGTATGGTGGCAAACCGTGTTTGAGAAATATGGATCAATAAACTATTGTTTAAACTCTGTTGTAAAAAATATAAAATGAGAGATTTAGTTAAGATTTATTTACTCACCTCGAACTAAAAGACCCAATCAAGTAATTAGATGTTGAATTGTGAAACCTAACCAAGTAAAAGATTCAACCGAATAACTTAACTTTACCCGTACAGCCATAGTACGATACAAAATGTCCATGTACTCTGTTATTTTTATCTATCTGTTTATGTCAAATATGATAGTTAAAAATCTAAAATAAATAAATAGAACGACCAAATGGTTAATATCGACAAAAGATAAAGATCTTATAATATATTTTTCAAAATAATAGACTAAACAATGTATGAAGTAAAAATATGAACACTAATAAATTATTTATCCTATTTTCAATATTGGAAACATTCCACTCTCTTGCCTTGTATACCATAAAATGGTCTTAAAACACTGAGGTGCCGTTTGGTTCGCGGAATAGAATGAAATGGAATAGAATGGTTATTCCAAAGAAATAGAATAGCAAAGAATGGAATAGAAATTCTTAGGAATTACTATTCCTATGTTTGGTTGGTGGAATAAGGTAGAATGGAATAGATAATTTTTTTATTAAAAAGACAATATTATCCTTAAATGTAATTTTTTATTTATTTTAAAATTTTAATTTTTTACTATAAATTGTTCAAATATTTAATATATATTATTTTAAAAAATATATAAAAAATAGAAAAATGAGAAACACGAAATACGAAAAAAACACGAAAAATACATTAAAAACGAAAAAACAATAAGAACATGAAAACGGAAAAATTGTAAAAACACGAAAAAAGAGAGGTAAAAAAACAAAATGTAAAAGTGCAAAAAAAAAACATTAAAAACACAAAAACAAAAGAAAAAAATGAGATAAAAGTGGAAAAGGGTGAAAACGCGAAAACATATAAACGTGTTAACACAAAAAAACATGAAAAAAGTGGAAAACACGAAAATGTGAAAAAAAAAATGAAAAAATCGAAAAACACGAAAACATAAGTGTTAAAAACACGAAAAATGCGTTTGTAACGTTTTTTTTATGTTTTTCCGTGTTTCCCAAGTTTTCTTGTTTTTTCCGTTTGTTCACGTTTTGTCATGTTATTGTGTTTTATTTTGTATTTTTTCGATTTTTCACGTTTTAGTTTTTCGGTTTTTCCCCTTTTTGTTTTTTTTTCGCGTTTTTGTATTTTTCGTATTTTGTTACTTTTTCGTGTTATTCATGTTTTTCCATGTTTTTCGTATTTTTTCATATTTTTTTTTGTTTTTAACGTTTTCGTGTTTTGTTTGCGTTTCTCGCATTTTCATGTTTTTCACATATTGTCACGTTTTTGTGTTTTAGCATTTTTCGTATTTTTTCGCATTTTCGTGTTTTTATTTTTCACGTTTTTTAATATTTCGTGTTTTGTCACTTTTTCGCGCTATTCCTATTTTGTGTTTTTCGTGTGTTTTCTTTTTTTTTTTGCGTCTTCGTGTTTTTCGCATTTGTTCACGTTTTCATGTTTTTCGCGTATTTTATTTTTTGCATATTCTCGTGTTTGTAACATTTTCACATTTTTCGTGTTTCATATTTTTCGTATTTTTACATTTTTTAACGTTTTCGTCATTTTTCCATTTTTCACGTTTTATATGATATAAATTATGGATTGACCAAAATTTATAAGATTTGGGAAAGTGATTAGAGAGAAGATTGAGGATTTAATGGAGGATAATTTTGTAAATTACAAAAATATAATATTAGGAATAGGCTATTCCTAACCTAAATTGAAGAATAGCTATTCCATGAAATCAAGGAATAGGGATTCCATGGAATAACTATTCCATAAAAAAATCAACCAAAGATGAGAATAACTATTCTTTAGGAATAGGCTATTCTATTCCCCCTCTATTCCGCGAACCAAACGAGCCCTAAGGTGCCGTTTGGTTCGCGGAATAGAATGGAATGGAATAGAATTACTATTCCAAAGGAATAGAATAGCAAGGAATAGAATAGCTATTCTTGAAGAATAACTAATCCTAAATTTGGTTGGTGGAATAGAATAAAATTGAATAGATAATTTTTTTATTCAAAAGACAATATAGCCCTCAAATGTAATTTCTTATTTCTTTTAAAATTTTAATTATTACCATCAATTCAAATATTTAATATATATCATTCTAAAAATATAAAAAAATGGAAAAATGGAAAACATGAAAGACGAAAAAATACAAAAAACAAACGGAAAACAAAAAACGGTAAAAACACAAAAAATGGAAAATTTAATAATTCAAAGAGCATGTAATCTAACAAAAACAACAAAAACTGTTCCACGGTTGTGATACGTCATTGTAACATTAAGGGTAATTAATTTATTAGTCCCTATATTTTGACAAAACAAACTGTTTAGTCCCTATATTTTAAAAAACACATGATAAAGTCCCTAACCTTTTTCTAAATGAACTGTTTAGTCCCTAACATTTTTCTCAGTGAACTGTTTAGTCTCTGCCATTAGACTCTCACGAAGATTTTATTAGTCAATTTGGATTTGCGTTCTTCTTTTCCTTTCCTTTAAACTCTAATGCATCTGAAATCAACTTTGAGTGTTCTTCTTCTTGATTTTCTTCTTAATCGTTCAAATTCGTAAGCATTGGATCTTTTCTTTTTCTTGTTCTCCATACAAATAGCTTCTTCTTCTAAATTGGATTTCCTCTTCTAAAGTTTGAAGGTAAATAGTAAAGGGTAATTTAGTCATTTCTGAAGTCATAAACGGTAAAAAAATCTAACAAACAGACGGAAGGACTAAACAGTTCACTAAGAAAAAGGTTAGGGACCTTACCATGTGTTTTTGAAAACACAGGGACTAAACAATGTGTTTTGTCAAAATATAGGGACTAATAAATTAATTACCCTAACATTAATAATAAAAGTCTGTCACATCAAGATGATCTCGCCTAGAAGACAAACTCAGCAAAAAGAGACCTCATGCCATATTTCCATAACTGCATCAATATTGTAGACTAATTAGCAATGATTCAAAGAAAATAAATTACAAGAAATATGTATGTGGAATAGCTTATTCCTGACTCAAATTGAAGAATCCCTATTCCACAAAATGACAGTCGGTGGGTGGCCGACGATCGGTGGATGGCCGAACAAACGTCGGCAGCCGGAATGGTGGTGGACGGTGGCCGAGTAAATGGAGGTCGAATGTCTTATCGATGAGATGCAGAAACGTTGGGAGCGGAAAAGGTGAAGCGGGATCGACAAATTAGGGATTTAAGTGAAAGGGTAAATTTGTAAATTACAGGAAATATGTATGTGGAAGAGCTTATTCCTGACTCAAATTGAAGAATCCCTATTCCACAAAATTAAGGAATAGTCTATTCTATGGAATTGTTATTCCACAAGAAAAACCAACCAAAGGTGGGAATAAATTTTTTTTAGGAATAGCCTATTCTATTCCACTCTATTCCGCGAACCAAATGAGCCCTAAATTTTAAAAAAAGTTCACGTATAAGACAAGCTCAACATACACTATCTTTGTTCTTTTAATTATGTGGAATACATTGGCCATGTTTGGTAAAAAGCTTTTTGGGATAAAATTAGAAGTTTGAGATACTTTAAAAGTTTTGACTAGTCAAACCGCTAATTGTAATGTTTAGTGAATAGAAGTTTGAAAGTGCTTATTGATTCCAAAAAGCTAGTTTTATGAGTCTTTTCAATTAGCTTATTGTTTCATCTTTTTTGAAGGACATTTTTACCCCCTAATTACTATCGTTTAACTTCAAATAAAGTCTTTATCATATCTTTATCTATCATTTTATACAAACAACAAACGTAATCCGTTAACAACTAACAGCCTGCCAATTGGGCAAATACCTTTTTCGAATAACTTATAGTTGTAATATAAAGAATGGTATGCATCATATAATAACGTTAAGTAATTGAATGTAATAGAATCAACATTTCCTTATTGTGTTTAGATATGTCTATAATTCGTTTAAAAAAAAAGATATGTCTATAATAAATTTGTAATGAATATTAATTATAAAATTTAAACAAAAACTCACAAATAAAGAATGCCCTCAAAATTTGATGCAATTTTATGTTTAATGATCATTACATATATAACATTGGTCTAATATATCATCAGCTCTCTCAACTTGTCCATAACAGTAGATTGACTCTTTGAAATTTGTAAGTGTCTCACCAGCTTCCTGAACTTGCTTATTTCGTATCACCACCTTCCTAAACTTATCTATAAAAATTTATTAGCTCCCGGAACTTTACAAATGTCTCACCAGCTCCATAAACTTGCTTATTCCGTAATAACTAAATACAAAAACTTATTAAACCTAAATTCTAAAAATACATCTTCATCTATTTGTGAGGTAAATTTTCTCTTCCCCTAAACCTATTATAAGAGTTAGTGTTGCAGGATTGTGAGATCGAAATGATGAGGATCGAGAGTTAGTAGGGTTAAGGTGCAAAAATACCCCTAATGTTTTGGGTCAGGAGTAATTTTATCCCTAACGTCTAAAATGATGCGATTTTACTCCTAACGTTAGTAGCCAAAAGCAAATTTACCCATAACGTTAATAATTTGGGCCAATTTCAGGCACTATTATAAAACACAAATATTTTTGTTTCTTATTTTGCACCAATTGCATATAGATTCGTTCTAAAAAAAGGTTTCATGTTTTTTATAATTTAATAATAGAATTGGAGATTAATATTCATATGTATAGTATCAATACACATATTTAGTTGTTAAAAGCATTTCCAATAGATAGTGCTTAGAACAATGCTTGGTGATGTGGTAATGGTTTTGACAACTTTCAAAGAGTGTCATCTATTGGAGTAAGGGTGGTTGTTTAAAATTTTCAAGCAACTTTGTTTAAGGTTGTCAAACTTTTTTTAATATAAAAAAATAATTTACTTGATTACTATTAGTGCACGTGACAATATTTATCATTAAAATAAATTATATATAAAGTAATGATATGTAGGGCCATTGTGTCAAGTTTTGGAGTTGCTTACTAGAGCATTTTTTAACAAAAGTTGACAAAAGTGATTTGGATGATTGATGAAATAAAATATTATATTTTAGTAAGAGAACATCTCCGACAACCTCTTAGTTTGGCTGTTAGAATTTGAGGAGATGGAGTTAAAAATCAACTCCAACAGCCTCTTAGCGACTCAAATCATGAAGAGTATCTTCATCTTCTCTATTAATAGAGAGCCTCTCATCACTGGTAGTACCTTTTTATTTCTTTTTTTATTAATAATTTATTATTGAGTGAGATGATATGTAATAGTCATTCTTAAATGACTAAAAGTTAATTATTTATATTATTTATAGAGAATGGACTATGAATCTTTTGAAGATGCTTTGATATATTATACTTTGACACTTTTTGAAGCAACTTCTATTGAAAATTCCAATATAGAATTTCTGCGTTACATAATAATAAATAATTAATAAGTTCATAACAAAATGAATTTATTTGTGTGGAAGTAAAATCTCATAAGTTACAACAAATAAAATCCAACTAGGGTCCATAGGATTGCCAACCATAGAATTTTCTCGTTTTTTTATAATTATTAATTGTTTAATAATAATAATAATAAAGTCATCGATGAGGACATTTAGCCATTGAGTGCATTGATGGTAAATCCTCCATCAACAGTGATAGCTTGACCAGTGATATAAGCAGCACCTGAAAAACAAAGATGTACCACCATTGACGATATCTCTTCTGGTTTTCCTGCTCTTTTAACTGGAACTTTATTCAAGAATTGTGCTAAAGCTTTAGAGGCATTAACAGGATCCTGTCAACATATATATATTTTTTTAGCTTGGCTAAATTAATTTATATAACTATTGTTTTAGCATATATATGTATAGGAGAATTTTTTTTCTATACTTTCCGAGCCATACATTCGATTAATCAATTGATCTTATAATGCATTAGTTTTTTTATTGTTTGAATATATTATTTTAGAATTATGATAGATATTCTTGATATTTACCGTTTCAATATAGGATTCCACGAGTGAGGTATTAATGACTCCTGGTAGAACTGCATTAACGCGAATTCCATCTTTCGCCCACTCACATGCAAACCCTTTCGTCAACTCATTCATAGCTCCTATCAAAAAATTCCATACATGCTATGATGACAAAAATGGAAGAAACCACAAGTATTTATTTTTATATGTATTTTACCTTTAGATGTGGCATAAATAGCACCAGGTATAGTAACAACAGTACTTGCAATGGAAGAAATATTAACGATGCTTTCAGTTCCTGATGCCTAAGAGGATGAGCAAGTTGACATAGATGGAAACATGACTCAAAATTTGTACTCATTATCATTGACACATCTTCAGCTTTTTGATTCAATGCTTCTTTCATCTTAGCTGTCCCAACGTTATTCACCTATTCAAAGCATAATTTTTATATATGTAATATCGTTCTTTCTATTGATATAAAAAAAAGAAAGAAGGAATTAAAAGAAAAACATACAAGTATATTGAGTTTTCCATGGAAAATGGAGAAGACGGTCTCTATGAGTTTCTCTTTTTGATCTCTTTGTGATACATCGCATATAGATTCCGTTACTTTGAAGCCTTTATTTTTCCATTCTTGTAAACGCTCATCAAGTTCATTTTGTTTGCGGGAACATGTGTGAACGATAACCTCAAATCTTGCTAACTCTTCTACTATAGCATGCCTGTATTTATGTAAAATGTAAAAAAATTTTATGTTGAAAGAAAGAAAAAGAAAAAGTTGAGAAGAAGATAGAAAAATTACCCAATTCCTCGGGTTCCACCGGTGACAAGAGCAGTCATTCCCTTGAGAGACCATCTCTTATCTCCCAGTCCTTCCATTTTATTCTATGACCATTTCTTATGACATCTCATCCTTATATATTATCACATAGCTGCATAATAACTCATGCCCCTTTGTTTTTTTTTGGTAAATTACATCAATGACCACTACACTATATCAATTTTCATAGTATGGCCACTCAACTAATATAAAATTTAGTGAAGTTTACACTTTGTTACACCTGTATACACTAAACTTTAACTAACTCATCAAAATAACCATTAATAATATCAAAATAAAAATATTCAAGAATTAAAATTGTTTAGAACGATTTTACTATATTTTTTATTTTCCAAAATCATTATTATTGGAGCTTTCTTTCTCCTCCAAACAACACCTAAATGAATTTAAAATAAAAAATTTCAAGAATTAAAGTTGTTTAAAATATCATTAATTTTGGGAATGTTTTACTTTGAGACGGTCAACGGTCATTTTGAACCGTTGATTGAAGTTTAGTGGCCACATATATAATAAAGTGTAAAGTTCAATGACTTTTATGTTTCATTTTGAAGTTCAGTGGTTGTACCGTGAAAATTGATAAAATTCAATGGCAATGAGTCTAATTGGAGACATTAAGCTATTAAGCTTTAAATTAGAGACATTAAGCTATTGATCATTTGTATTTGAGTGCATTAAGCCTCTTTTGGACGATCCACTTTTATGTGTGATTCGAATTCCACTTAGCGCAAATAGAATAGCAAATATGTTTATGTTTTAACACATTAATTGATATATAAGTTTCCATATCAAATCATTGTTAACTATTTTATTTTAGAGTAATAGTGGTATCCTGACAGAGTTATGCATGCTAAACGGATTTTAAAGTATCCACATAGCTGACCTGTTAAATAAAGGGTTAAGGTGTTAAAAATAATTGATCAAATGTTTAGTATATCCCATTAAAAGATCATGGACTTAATGTGTTAAAAAAAATAATTGGTGTTAAAAAAATAATTGATCAAAGACGTAAGGTATGCATTTGAAAGATTAAAGACTTTAATCAATAAAAAAATAGGAACTAAACTATGCATTTTATCTTATTTATATAATTCTATACCATTTTGAATTTTGTATGTTATTTTCAAATGGATGGCAATCGATTAAGTAAGCGTGTAATGTCAATCCTAAACTCTCAACTCTCATATTCCGTCCTATTAGTCTAATAGATATTAGTGATATCTTAATAGATTTTTTTTTTTGGTAGATAGTGATATCTTAATAGATTTATGCATACTAAACTGACTTTAAATTATTCATATAACTGGTGTATCAAATATAACATTAAAAATAATTGTAATTCTAAAATGAAGTTGAGTACAAATGTGGAAACAATATAAGTTGGAGGGTGGGAAGTGAAATTGGCCAAACTTAATTTGAATTATGACACGACAATTACATTTTTGACCCGTCGATATGGGCCATTAGAAATTGTGGTCCTTACTTTGTGTTCATCAAAATAACATAAATAAATAAAAATTAGTGGACTTCATTTTTGACAAGAAATACATTTATTTCTTTCTACATTTGTCAAACAAAAGTCTCATAACATTTTTCCATTTGAGTATATGCTTAATCTCTAGCATTAACAATTTATTGGCATTTAGTGGAGACTTAATCATGGAGGTTAGAAGTTAATAATGGCATTACCCTTAATAGATCTAAAGGTTGGTAGGATAAGAAACTAGCAATTTGTATTTACTAACAATTTTCCAATATCTCAATCTTCCAAGCCTAATCTAGACTTGCCAAAACTGAGATTATAAAGATCCTATGTGTATTCTGAGTTTATTTTTTATTTTTTGTTATTTTTTGAAGTTCTTTATTTTGTTAGAATTCAATTAGGTACTTACCTTACCCTATGACTTTCTTGGCTAGTATTAGAGCGGGTGGATCGCAGTCTCACGCACTAATCCCTACAAGTGCATCGACGGACTTCTCTACCGCAGAGAGAGTCGTCAAGACTGAGTCACAAGAAAAGGAAGAGCTTGCTTTCCAGCTTTCTGAGTTACTTCAGGTGGCGAATAAAGGAAAAGCGCCCGAAACGCGTCATGTTATTATGCCCCGACGAAAGTCCGATTGTTGAGAATAACGTATGAAAGTCACTTGGTCTATGTATATTGGATCAGAATTCCTTGTATCCTCCAATTTTCTTTCTTTAAAGGAGGGCGATACTCTGATAGCCGAGCCCCCCGTTTCCCTTCTGGTTAATTCACTCTTCACTTTACGAGACAGGTTCCTTGCACCTTGTGCTACAATAAACTGTTAGGGACATGTTTGGTTTGATTTCATTTGTACACAAGCTTCTGTTATGGGATCCAGCAGGTTCATTGTTGGCTTTATGCTCCAAGGATTATAATGTTAGGGTATGTACACTTCTATGTTCATTATTCGGTTTCATATTTCATGTCTATTTCTTGTCAGAGATTAATATAAGATATATTATTGCGCCTTAGCTATCAACTTGAGCTTTTAATTCAATTGGTTTCATGACATGGTATCAGTTCCTCTAGGATCAAACCGTCGAGGGTTTGAGTCTTGACAACCTCATTAATTTGTGGAATTAAAAACACATGGTGTGATGAGCCTCTGTTGTGCACGTTGCAAACCCAATGCACATTTGCGTTCCATGATCTTTCCAGTTGAATTTTAATAGAATATATTGTATAGGAAGTAATTAAGAATTAGACTTGTATAGGGAGTCTTAATCCTATTCCATGTAGGATTCTGCTAAGCTTAGTGATACAGATTGAAAGCGATAAATGAAGGTTTTAATCGTAAACCAACAAAGAGGTTCTTCTCTAGCTAAACTAGAAGGAGTGAATCCCAATAACAAGGTATAAACCTTAGGTTCTCAAAGAGAATGATATTCGATTGATAAAAGTTAGTTCATCCTTACAAAAATGAGGGTTTAAATACATCCTCCTAATGATAGTAAAAGACAGGAACTACCCCTTACTAGGGTTTCAACAAGGCTATCCATAAAGGGTAAAATAGGTGATACGCCCCGACAATCAGTACAATGGTACAGGTATGGATTGTCAGGGTTGTTGGTGAATTACTTCGGGAGGAAGTAAACCGAGATCCGCCCAAGCGAAGATGTTGATTCGCCTCTTTGTGTACTCCTAGATCCGCCCCGCTCGTATGTCCTGGTGATCCGTCCTCCTAGGTACAACCTCCGTGGGTCTGATGTCTGAGGATCCGCCAGAGCGCGTGTGATCAGCGATCCCAGTTAGGATGTCCGCATCATTCTCTCCTTCTTTAAAAGAGTTCGGCCCTGATTTGTTTGTGTTGAACTCCAAAGGACCATCCGGCTTCCACGGGCTAAGGTCATGAATGTTGAACGCTGGTGAGATTTTACCGAGCCAATTCGGCAATGCTATATGATAGGCATTGGTATTGACCTTCTTGGTGACCTTGTATGGCCCGTATTTCCTAGGCCGAAGCTTGCTGCTTGTGGCGTTGGCGAGTCTCTCTTTGCCCAAATAGACCATAACCTCATCCCCAACTTCAAACTGTAGGTCCCTACGGTGCTCATCTGCCTTAGCCTTTAATTTCTGATTTCTATCCTCAAGAGTCTCTCTCACCTCTTGGTGCATCTGTACATAATCCTTAGCCAGCTGGTTGGCAGTCACGTTTCCTTTAGGGAGATGGGCTATATCAAGGACGTGATTTGGGGTCTTTGTGTATACTACCTCAAATGGGGATCTCCCGGTTCCCGAATGTACAGAGCCGTTGTAGGCGAACTCAGCTTGGGCTAAAACCACATCCCATATCCTGGGCTTATCCTTACATTTGCTGCGCAGTAAGTTTCCCAAAGTTCTATTGACCACCTCGGTCTGTCCGTCTGTTTGAGGGTGGGCGGTGCTACTAAACTTCAGAGACGTATCAAACAGAGCCCACAACGTTCGCCAGAAGTGACTGAGGAACTTCGTATCACGATCCGAGACAATGCTCTTAGGTACGCCATGTAGCCTGACAATCTCTTTGAAGAATAGCTTAGCAGTCGCTGAGGCATCATTAGTTTTACGACAAGGTATGAAGTGGGCCATCTTTGAAAACCGATCAACCACAACAAAGATGGAATCCATGCCTCTCTGAGTTCTGGGTAACCCTAGGACGAAGTCCATGGATAGATCCTCCCATATGGTCTCTGGCACAAGCAAAGGCAACTGCAATCCAGTATTTATAGTGCGTCCTTTGGCGGTCTGGCAAATATAGCATCGTTCTACTAAGTAGGAAACATCTCTCCTCATCTTAGGCCAGAAATAACGGGAACTCACTGCTTCATATGTCTTGTCTCACCCAAAATGTCCTCCAAGGGATCCGCCATGTAGATCACGAATAACCTTCTCGCGGATGGAAGTGCAGGGTAAGCAAAGTTGGTTGCCCCTCATGAGATACTCATCCATCAGGTGATACGCCCCATCCCCATGCTGGTGCTGACACTTTTCCCAGATACTGCCAAAATCAGGATCCGCCAAGTATTCTCCTCGGATGTGTTCAAAATAATCGGTCTCCAGGTTTACTGTCTTGATTAGTGATACCCTTCTACTCAAGGCGTCTGCCACCTTGTTCTGTTTTCCAGCCTTATGGATAAGCTTATAGGGGAACTTATCTATGAAGGCAGACCACCGGGCATGCATGGAGCTTCGAAGTTGCTTCTGACTTCCCAAGTACTTGAGAGCTTGATGGTCAGTGTAGAGGATGAATTCTTTTCCCACCAAGTAATGCTCCCACACTTTCAACGCCCTTACTACAGCATAAAATTCTTGATCATACGTTGCCCACTTTTGCCGTGCTTCATAGAGCTTCTCACTGAAATATGCAATGGGCCTCTTTTCTTGCATCAAGACACCACTAATCCCAACTCCACTGGCATCACACTCAACTTCGAACAGTTTATCAAAATTGGGATACGCCAGCATTGGCGCTGTACTCAGCTTTTCCTTGATCAGGGCGAAGCTCTTCTCTTGGGCGTCCGCCCACTCAAACCCCTTTCCCTTCTTCAAACATTCCGTCAATGGGGCGACTATAGAACTGAAGTTTTTAATGAATCGCCGATAAAAGGTTGCTAGCCCATGAAAACTCCTGATGTCCCCCATATTCCTCGGAGTAAGCCATTCTCGGATGGCTCTTACCTTCTCTCCATCAACTTGGACCCCATCGACACTAACCACGAACCCAAGGAAAACCAGGCTCTCCATGACAAAATCACATTTCTTAGTGTTGGCGTATAGCTGGTGTTTCCTTAATAGGTCAAATACTGTCCGCAAGTGCTCCACATGTTCCGCCAAGGTCTGGCTATGAATCAGAATATCATCAAAATACACAACTACAAATTTGCCAATTACCGGGCGGAGCACCTGATTCATCAGCCTCATAAATGTACTGGGGGTGTTAGTCATCCCGAATGGCATTACTAACCACTCATACAATCCATCTTTGGTCTTGAAAGCCGTCTTCCACTCATCCCCAGATCGAATTCGTATCTGATGATAACCACTCCTGAGATCAATCTTGGAGAAGACTCGGGATCCGCCAAGTTGGTCTAGCATATCATCCAACCTTAGAATAGGGAATTTATACTTGATCGTGATCTTGTTAATAGCCCTGCTATCCACACACATCCGCCAAGATCCATCCTTCTTGGGCGTAAGTAGGGCTGGGACGGCGCATGGACTCATACTTTCCTTAACGTATCCCATCTCAATGAGCTCTTCCACCTTCTGCCTCATGATGTCAGTTTCCTTTTGACTCATCCGATAATGGGGGAGGCTTGGTAAACTAGCCCCGGGCACAAGATCGATATGATGTTGGATGTCCCTCAAAGGTGGTAACCCACTTGGCAATTCCTCAGGGAACAAATCTTGATATTCGCCAAGTAGGCGGGTCACCTCAGTTGGCATCTCCCTTTCACCCCTTTGGGCGGATTCGTGATTCGCCTTAACCATTACCACATACACCATCTGGCTCTCTTCACATTCGCTGAGAAATGATTTGTGTGTAGGACAGACTATCAAGGTAGACTTCTCGTCGGCCTTTGGCTCTCTTATCATTGGCGTAAGGATGAACTTCACCCTATCCTTCACAAATCTGTAAGTGTTCTCTCTTCCTGTGTGGATGGCATTGTTATCAAACTGCCAGGGTCGGCCCAACAATAGGTGGCAGGCATCCATATCGACCACATCACAACAGACTTTATCACTGTAATCACCAATCGCAATAGGTACCCTGCATCTCTGGGTCACCCTAAGTTCACCCACATTTTTTATCCATCCCACCTTATAGGGGTCGGGATGCGCCTCCGCCAACAACCCGAATTTCCGGACAGGACTGCTGCTCACAATGTTCTCTTGGCTCCCACTATCTATTATCACATTGCATCGCCCACCTTTCACGAGACAGCGGGTCCTGAATAGTCTGTGCCTCTGATCTCCCTCTATCCGGCTGGAGACTAACAAACGCCGTACCACATGAATGGCGTATCTCTCTTCATCCGCCTCATCATCATCTTCTCCCAAGGGTTCACAAAATACTTCATCCCCTTCGTCATAGTCATCTTCATACCTTTCCACCATGTTGGCGCTCTTCCTCCTAGGACATTCGTTGGATCTATGGCCTGGCTCATTGCACCGAAAACATTTAAAAGGCGGTGGCCGCGTATATGGATTGTTGCTCTTAGGTGGTATAGGTGCTTCCTTGTACGGCCTAGTATCTCCGATAGATCCCCTTCCCACACGGTTGACCTTGGCCCCACTAGCACTCGCCACCTGTTTGCCTTTGTCATAAGATTTCACGTTATCTCTTCCTCCAGGCGTATACTCATTAGTGGCGGATCTCCTGGATCTCCCGGTTAGTTGGGACTCAGCCTTGAGGGCTAAATTCCTGACATCTTGTACCCGGACCACCATCTGTGTGCCAATACGATCCTGGATGTTGTATCTCAACCCTTCTAGATACCTAGAGGTCTTTTGGCTCTCAGTTTCAGACAAGTTGGCCCTTGCCGAAAGCCTCAAGAACTCGGAGGTATACTCATGGACACTTCGGGTCCCTTGAGAGCATCCCCTGTATACTGCTCATAATCCGGCGGTAGGAACCGCTCCCTCAACATCGCCTTCATCCGTAGCCAAGATCTAATCGGATCTCTGCCCCCCTCTTCTTCTCTCTTCCCTCATCTGATCCCACCAAACTGATGCACCACCCTTCAGGCGATACGCCACCAGCCTCACTTTCCTCTCATCAGGAATCCTAGCATATTCAAAGAAACGTTCCACTTCCGATAACCAGTCTAAGAATCCCTCTATATCCAGTTTGCCTCCAAAAGACGGTAAGTCTATTTTTAGCTTAAAGGCATCATCTCTATCAAAGTTTCCTAGACCTGGGTATACTCTAGCAACAACCACACGTCTGTTGTCAACAGGCCCAACATCCCTCATAGTTCTAACGGTATTATCATCCCCAATACCCTCAAAGTCATCACTATCACTATCCGCATTATGCACAAAGACATAGTTGGGTCTTCTTACCTCAGGATCCCTAGGACCCATTTGTGGAAGCTGCGGTTCAGGGGCTCCTTCCTTTCTCTGGGTTGAGCCTCCCGCGGTTGGTCGGATTAGAGCCAGGACCTCTAGTTTGAAGTTTTCTAGGGAGGTGGCTAGCTCTAGGAACCGTTGGTCGGTTTGTTTCTGCCGCTCATGGCTGGCTTGGATCTGCTCCGCGAGGTGCTCCCTCAGCTCCTCATATCTCTGGTCACTAGTTTCCATGGAGTCTTGCGGTTGTCGGGGTTGAACCATTGCCAAAAGAAGTTTCGGGTCAGGAAACGATCGGCTCTGATACCAACTGATACAGATTGAAAGCGATAAATGAAGGTTTTAATCATAAACCAACAAAGAGGTTCTTCTCTAGCTAAACTAGAAGGAGTGAATCCCAATAACAAGGTATAAACCTTAGGTTCTCAAAGAGAATGATATTCGATTGATAAAAGTTAGTTCATCCTTACAAAAATGAGGGTTTAAATACATCCTCCTAATGATAGTAAAAGACAGGAACTACCCCTTACTAGGGTTTCAACAAGGCTATCCATAAAGGGTAAAATAGGTGATACGCCCCGACAATCAGTATAATGGTACATGTACGGATTGTCAGGGTTGTTAGTGAATTACTTCGGGAGGAAGTAAACCGAGATCCGCCCAGGCGAAAATGTTGATTCGCCTCCTTGTGTACTCCTAGATCCGCCCTGCTCGTATGTCCTGGTGATCCGCCCTCCTAGGTACAACCTCCGTGGGTCTGATGTCTGAGGATCCGCCAGAGCACGTGTGATCAGTGATCCCAGTTAGGATGTCCGCATCACTTAGAGTATGCTTTTTCGAACGCCTATTGTATAAATACGTGTGTAATCTTCATTGGAGAAATTATACTATGTGCCAGGCACACCACACTAGAATCCTATGTGGTGTGCCATGGCCAATAACATTAAAAAATCAGGCACTTAATTAAACACATGTCATTTAATTAAAGTTCTCAATTAAAAAAAATACTTTAGTTCTCTAAAAAAAATCTGTGATCTCATCCCTTCTCCCAAAATCTTCACCGTTCACACCTTATTGTCACTCCGTTCGTTGTCTTTCTCCGTTCGTCACCCTCCTCCACCCACCAAAACTTTATTGCAGTTAGAGAGAGGTTTCGAATAGGAAAACGATTACAATTCATTGGTGTAATCTGCATAAGATCTAGAAATTTCTTTTTCTCTATTGAGATTTTACTTCTTATATAATAGTTATCGTAATGCCTTGAATTAGTTCCTATTCGGAGTAGTATTGGGTTTCGGATTCCTAGTTGGATTAGGATCATGGGTTCCTAGTGGAATTGGAATCATGGGTTCCTAGTGGAATTGGGATCATGAGTTCCTAGTTGGATTCAGATCATGGGTTCCTAGTGGGATTAGGATCATGGGTTCCTAGTGGGATTAGGTTAGATTGGGTATTATAAATACCCCATTATGTAAACCTAATCATTATAATCTGATTTTTGCCTCCTAATAATACTATTCTCCTTCTGCCTGTGGACTAGCCAACACAACGTTAGTGAACCACGTAAATCTGTGTTTTTCGATTGTTTATTATTTTATCTTTCATTAATTCCGCACAACAAACTGGTATCAGAGCTTTCGGTTTCCGATCGGGGTTTTGTTTTCTGGAGAGAAAGATGTCTGCGATGAATGTGAAAATCGAAAAGTTTACTGGGAGAAATAGTTTCAGTCTATGGCAGATCAAGATGAGGGCTTTGTTAAAACAACAAGGTCTATGGACGCCGTTGAAGAAGGCAACGGGAGAAGTCACTGCTGAGATGACGATTCTGGAAGAAAAGGCACATTCAACAATTATGTTGTGCCTCGCAGATGACGTCATCACTGAGGTCTCAGACGAAGAGACTACTGCGGTCTGTGGATGAAGTTAGAGAGCTTATACATGACGAAATCTCTAACGAACAAACTTCTTCTGAAACAACGTATGTTTGGCCTGTGAATGCAGGAAGGTACGCAACTCAGGGATCATTTAGATCAATTGAACACATTATTACTAGAATTACGTAATATTGATGTGAAAATTGAAGATGAAGATGCTGCTTTGATTCTATTGGTGTCTTTACCGCTTTCATATGAGAAATTTGTTCAATTATTTATTGTTGGTAAAGATTCTGTGACTCTGGAAGAAGTTAGGTCATCTCTTCATAGCAGGGAGTTGCGCCATAAGGCGAGCAATACAGGTGCAGATAATCAGGCCTCTGGACTATTTGCCAGCGGCAGTAAGGGAAAGGGAAACGGTGGAAAGAAGAAGTCTAAGAAGCCGTTCTCAAAGGGTCCCAAGCCAGACGACACCTGTAATTACTGTAAGGAGAAAGGACATTGGAAAACTAATTGTCCAAAGAAGAAGAAATTAGAAAATCAACCAGGTTCTGCTGTTGTAGCAGATGGCGACAGTAGCTCTGAAAACGATATTGCTCTAGTTGCTGATGGACACACTCATCACTCTGATGTGTAGGTTCTTGATTCATGAGCATCTTATCATATTTGTCCAAGGAGAGAGTGGGTTTCAACTTATAAGCAGGTAGATGGAGGTAGCATTTCAATGGCTAATAGTCATGTCTGCAAAGCAGTTGGAATAGGCTCAATCAAGTTGAGGACACATGATGGTAAGTTCTGCACGTTGAACGAAGTCAGGCATGTTCCGTTGATGATGAAGAATCTGATATCTCTGAGTCTATTAGACAGCAGGGGTCTCAGCTGGTCAGGAAAAGATGGAGTTCTACATGTCTATAAAGGTTCTGATGTGATTCTGAAAGGTGTGAAGCATGGTACTTTGTATTTCCTGCAAGGTTCCACTATCACAGGTTCAGCTAATGCTGCATCGTCAGAGATTGATCAGGAGGATATGACAAAGATATGGCATATAAGACTTGGTCATATGGGCGAAAGAGGGATGCAGATTCTATCAAAGGATGATCTTTTTGATGGTCATAAGGTCAAGAGTCTAGAGCTTTGTGAACACTGTGTCTTTGGGAAACTACATCGCAGCAAGTTTCCCAAAGCTATTCACATAACAAAAGACACACTTGATTACATCTCGAGTTGAGTCTTTGGGAGGTCATAGATATTTTATGTCTCTGATTGATGATTATTCAAGGATGACTTGGGTCATCATGATGAAGCATAAAAGTGAAGCTTTCAAGAATTTCAAGCAGTGGAAAGCATTGGTGGAAAACCAAATAGGAAAGAAGATAAAGAGGCTGCGAACTGATAATGGTATGGAATTCTGCTCGTCTGAGTTTGATCAGTTCTGTAAGGATGAAGGGATTGCTCGGCATCACACAGTCAGGAATACACCGCAACAGAATGGTGTAGCTGAACGAATGAACCAGACATTACTGGAGAGGGTGAGGTGCATGCTCTCTAACGCTGGGTTAGATAGAAGATTCTGGGCTGAAGCGGTGAACACAACATGTTATCTGATTAACCGCGGACCACACACCGACATACAACTCAAGATGCCTACAGAAATATGGTCAGGAAAGGTTGCTGATTACTCAAATTTGAAAGCTTTTGGGTGCACAGTTTACTATCATGTTAATGAGGGTAAGCTAGAGCCAAGAGCCAAGAAGGGAGTGTTCGTAGGCTATGGAGATGGAGTTAAAGGCTTCAGGATCTGGTCTCCATTAGAGAAAAGGGTCATTTTGAGCAGAAATGTAGTCTTTGATGAAAAATCTGTGCTTAGACCCATTGCGAAGCCTACAACTGCAACAGAAACTGATAGCATTGATAAACAGGTGGAGTTTCAGGTTATACAGAGTGAGAGTGGCTTGAAGGAACAAAAGTTAGAAGCAAAAATAGAGCTACTAGAATCTACACCATTAGTTTCTCAACCATCTGAAGCTACACATCGTAGCTTAGCTCAAGATCGACCAAGGAGGGTTGGAGTTAGGCCACCTAAGAGGTATGATGACATGGTGGGCTATGCACTGCAGGTTGCTGAAGAGGTGGACATTCGTGAACCATCAACTTACCAGGAAGCTGTTTCAGGTGCCGATTCTGAGAAATGGCTTGCTGCTATGGGAGATGAAATGGAGTCCCTTCATAAGAATCAAACATGGGATTTAGTCATACCACCTCCAGGGAGAAATATTACTACTTGCAAGTGGGTTCTCTAGATGAAGGAAGGGATATCACCAGCAGAGGGAGTCAAGTATAAGGCTAGAGTTGTTGCTAGAGATTTCAATCAAAGAGAGGGAGTGGATTATAATGAGATATTCTCACCAGTAGTCAGACACACCTCTATTAGAGTGTTGCTAACTATAGTTGCACATCAGGATTTGGAGCTTGAGCAACTTGATGTAAAGACAGACTTTCTGCATGGAGATCTGGAGGAAGAGATCTACATGACCCAACCAGATGGTTTCCAGATTCTTGGAAAGGAGAATTATGTTTGCAAGTTGAATAAGTGCTTGTATGGACTTAAGAAGTCTCCCAGACAGTGGTATAAGAGGTTTGACAGCTACATGATGCAGCTGGGCTACACCAGGAGCCCATATGATTGTTGTGTCTATTACAATAAACTAGAAGATGGGTCATTTATCTATCTGGTGTTATATGTACATGACATGTTGATAGCTGCAAGGAAGAAGCACGACATTCAGAAGTTGAAGGGTCTTCTCAGCGCAGAGTTCGAGATGAAGGATTTGGGTGCAGCTCGGAAAATTCTGGGAATAGAGATTTACAGGGACGGTAAGGACCAGTCCGAATTTAAGAGTTAAATTATGATTGGAAGACTTCTATTTTATAGTTTTTACTATTTGTAATTTTCATTATTAATTTTAATTATATTAAGACATTATTATAGGATTGAATTCTATTAGGATTTCAAAATACAGAATCCTAATGGGAGTTTAATTCTATATAGGATTTTTATTATTAGTTTTTTATAGGTAGTTATTTAGTTTTCTCCTGAGAGAACAACGTGGAAGGTGGGAAGAGTGGGGATTTTACGTTTTAAAAGACAAACAGAGAATCAGGGATCATCATCTTTCATCATCGACATATTTTTCTTCCAGCAACATCGATTCTTCTTCAAGCTTCGTCATCTTTCTTGTGTATTCTCTCTTCCATAAGGAACTAAACTCCAATTTCTAGCTAGAGGATTTAGGTCTTGAACAATGGAATTGTGAGATCATTGTATACTTCATCTTTTTCATCTATTTCAAGTAATTGATTTCTATTATGTTCTTATTCATATTGCATGATTTAATTGAATCCTTGATTTGATTATTTACTTGTAATCGTTTGGCTAATTAGATGTTTAAATACGTAATAGTTTATTCATCTGATACAAGTAACAAATAGCATAATTAATTGCGAAAAGCTTTTAATTTATGTTATGAATTGATGATTGATATACTCTAAATAATCCCGCTTGTGTGATTGTTGAGTAGAGTTAGTATCCCTTTTACACTTTAATGCTTTCAATCAAATTAAATTCTAAAGCTTGTTTAGAACTGTTTGATTGAATAGAGGTAATTAATGAACGTTTCCTGATTATCTAAACTGTAAGAAGAGATTAGTTGTTAATGCTTTTTAATAACTAGCTAATTATTTGAATGGCTGAAACATATATTTTCTATGATTGATGATCAATTAGTTAATTTCAAGACTTGAATTTAGCCTCTAGCTGGAATCGCCTCATATTAATTCACATCATTGCTTGCTGTTTAATTATTTTGCTGCTTAATTACTTCTAGTTAATTTTATTCACTAAAATCCACAAACCAAACCCCACTTTTTACTTTTAAATTGTTCATTCTACAAAGTTATAATTCAACCAGTCTCTGTGGATTCGACCCTACTCCACATTTACTACAGTTTTCTAGTTCCAAGAGTAGGTATTTTATTTTTGGTGAATTCGACACTCATAAATTTTTGGCGCCGTTGCCGGGAACTGGTGTCATTAACAGAATTATTTCTTTTTATTTCCTTTTTCTTTTGGTGATTTTGGAAAGAAATGGATCATGTACTTCAACATGTTAATGAGTTCCAATGGAACAATGGCCATTATGTTGATCATTCATGTCTTAGTTTTAGTTCTAAGAATCAATCAATTCAAAATTACTATCAATCTCCTCCTAGTGATCACTGTTCATCAAGCTCATGTATGTCTCTTGAAGAAATTGTTCATGCTTTATGTGCTAATATTTTACAATTTCAACATAATACTTTGATATTTCAACAAGAGACTCGAACCAGTCTAGAAAATTTGCAGTCACAAATGAGTCAAATGTTTACAATTGTGAGTAACTTAGAAACACAATTTTCGGTTCGAGATTCTAAGTTATTGCATTTGGGAGAAAAGCAAATTGAGGAGACATTAATTCATGATGGAATTTCCATTGTCACTAATGAGTTGGTATGTGAAAAAGATGTTTGTTTCTTGGATATTAATGATAAAGCAATAATGAATCCATTTTCAATTTTATCAAGTAAATTACCTATAAAGACAAATGCAATGAAAATTGATAAGCATGTAGGTAATATAACTGATGAAATTGAATTAGTTTTTATTATTAACATGGTTGGTTCAAGTGTACAGAAAGAAGACATGAAAGATTTGTCCCAAATTCCATTCATCAATAACTGGGATGATGAAAAGAATGAGCGAGTGGGCATTAAATGATGCATGATCAATTGTCTAGCCAAAGACAGTAAACAAAGGCGCTCTTTTGGGAGGCAACCCAAATTTATTTTCCTTTATTTTATTTTAATTTAGTTTTATGATAATTTCATGTTTTGGTTTTAATTTTACTTATGTTTGAATAAATTTTCGGAAATAGCCCCAAGGTATGCCCATAGGAAATTTTAGTGCAGATTTTTTTTAAGCCATGGGCATGGCTTAGACATCCTAGTCTTCTGTCCAAATTTTTTTTAGGGATAAGTACAAAAAAAATGTCTGTGATATACCGGATTTGCGAACTCGGCCCTGTGATATTTTTTTTTTTTGCAAACAGAGGTCTGTGTTACAAACCGTTAGCAAACAGAGGCTAAATTGACTAACGGTGTTAAAATTCAAAGATAAAAGAGTTAATTTGGTCCTTATATTTATTTATTTTATAAATTAACCCCCCTAATTATCTAATTATCACAAATAAACCCCAAAATCAAAAATAAAAATAAAAAATACATTCTTCTTCTTCTTCTTCTTCCATTAATTTCTTCTTCTTCTTCTTCTTCTTCCATTAATTTCTTCTTCTTCTTCTTCTTCTCCTTCTTCTTCTTCTTCTTCTTCTTCCATTAATTTCTTCTTCTTCTTCTTCTCTTCTCCTTCCTCTCTTTCTTCTATTTTTTTAAGTTCCAAAATCTGGAAATTCCAGATTTCTAGAAATTTCTAGGAATCTGGAATTTCCAGATTTCCGATTTGGGAAATCTCAGATTTCCGATTTCGGAAATCTGGAAATTCCAGATTCCTGGAAATTTCCAGAAATATGGAATTTCTAGATTTTCGATTTTGGAAATCTGGAATTTTCAGATTTTCAATTTCGGAAATCTGGAATTTTCAGATTTTCGATTTCGAAAATCTGGAATCGAAAAAAAAAAGAAAAAATAGCAGAAGAGAAGAGAGAGAGGAAGAAGAAGAAGAAGAAGGTATTTTTGATTTTTATTTTTGATTTTGGGGTTTATTTGTGATAATTAGATAATTAGGGGGATTAATTTATAAAATAAATAAATATAAGGACCAAATTAACTCTTTTCTCTTTAAATTTTAACACCGTTAGTCAATTTTGCCTCTGTTTGCTAACGGCGTTTAGCACAGACCTCCGTTTGCAAAAAAAAAAAAACCACAGGGCCGAGTTCGCAAATCCGGTATACCACAGGCATTTTTTTTTGTACTTATCCCATTTTTTTTATTAAGTTTTGCACACATTTTTCTCCCATGGGCATGGCTTAGACATCCTAGTCTTCTACCCATATTTTCTTTAATTAATTTTTGCACATTTTTTTTAAAAGCTATGGGCATGGCTTAGGAACTCTAGTCTTTTGCCTATTTCTTTTCTAAGTCTTACATTTTTTTTTGTTATCTTTATTTTAATTTTTTATTTTTCAGTTTTAATAAAATAATAATAAAAAACCTAAAAACTCTATTTTCGTGGTGCAGCTCCCTTTTAATTCAGTTTTCAGCCCTCTCCCCCGTCAACCTCCGTCTACGTCGATCTCTTCCGCTATTCATCTTCAACCTTCCTCTGCTTTCAATCCTTTTGCAGCAGTCAACCGAACCCTCTACTCATTCGTTCTCTACCATCGTCGTGTCTCTTTGAGTTTCATACGTTCCAATCTGTTTAATCCGTCGATGTTCATCTGTTGTAAATTCAGGGGAAATCGGAAGCCACGAAATCAAAACTCGGAGCCATGCTCATTACCAGAATAAACAAACAAACAAACGTGGAGTAGAGAAGAAAGAGCACACTAATTACATTGAACAAAGCTTTGCTCCTCAAGCAGCAATTTCAGGGAAGTTTTCAATTTTATTTATTATTTGCACTCTGAATTTTGAGAATTAAGCATGCTTTTGTTATACATTGAGGACAATGTCTGTATTAGTGTGGGGAGATGATTTCTACGAAGAGATAATTTTGAGAAAAATTTTGCATTTAATTTTTAAATTTAGATTGAAATCTCCATATATAGTTCATTTTGTTTTTGTTGTTTGCATTTTATTTTTACTGTTGCATTTTGTTTTAGTTAGTTTGTGCTTTAGTTTAAGTCATTTTAATTCCATTCTCCATCACTTGACAACTTAACTAGCTCGTGTTATTTGATTCAATTCAAGTGTTTGATAAATGCTAGGCTTAGTAATAGTTGATTTAGTGATCTTCAATTTAAGTAAGTCATTTTATGAGGCAATCAAATTTAATGAAAAATCTGCATAGCTTGATACAAATTACCCTCAATATGTGAGCTTTTGAGCCGATGGAGCAATTCGCTTAAATAACATCAAAATTTAACTTTTGCTCCAATTTCTTCATATTATGTGTGAATTCATGCTTGGTCTGTAACTCTGAAATTTGCATCAAATGCTTTTCGAGAACACACATTTTTAGTCATACATTAAAATGATGAAGGCAATTAGGATTAACCATTTTGACTTAAATAGCCTAACCTTTTTTATAATCTCATAGATAACCAAGTTTGAGCCTTTAACCTTTTCGTTGTTGTACACACTAAATTAATTTTCCTATTAACCCATCATTAACCTTTACCCTTAATCTTAAGAATTAGTAGGCAAGCTAGTTTTACTTGTATTCGAAAAATGTCTGGAGTAATCATTGCTCCGATTTGTTGGCTGTTTTCATAATTTTTGCAGCCAAATATATAAAAGGAAGATAAAAGGAAGTTCTGAAAAAAAAGAATGAAAACAAAGTTTATCACAAAGTTATATTTTAGCATCCAAATAGCTCAAAAGAAACCAAATCTTCGGGTGTTGTGCTGAATACAAAAAAAAGTGAAATGTTGAATTTCCTCTCACTTCAGATATAATAGATTTAGTTTTTTTTGTTGACTTGCCTGCTAATTTCTTTTGATTAATAACCTACATTTTTCCTTTTTCCATACCTTTAACCCTAACCCCGTTACAACCTATGAAAGACCTTCTGATTTTTGTACTGATTATATAACAAGTGGTGAAGATTAGATTGAAGTGCAAACTCATTGTAGTTCATTCCTTGCATAGAATTTGAGAGCTTCAAATATATTTACCTAACCACATGTGTGAATTGAGTGACCACTTTGTGAGAGTTATCAAGCTTTGTGTATTTGATTTGGTAGCATTGTTAAAGAAGTGTCTTACTTAACTGTTGATGACAAAAATCGACTGTGAAACGTCTGGTGCTTTGATTATTATCGAGATCCGATCTATAATGCTTGCTGATTTGAGTTTGATAGTTTTGGAGAATAAGGATTGTTTCTGTTTTGTATCTTTGTCATATTTAAGTTTTTTGTTTAGTTTTGTTCTTACTTGAGGACAAGCAAGGTTTAGTGCGAGGGAATTTTGATGTGTCCATATTTATGTACATCTTTATATCTTAATTCTCTTTAGTTTAATGTTAGTTTAACTTTAATAGTGCTTATTTATCTTGTTTTGTGTTTTATAGGTGTTTTTGGAGATTCAATTCAAATTGGAGATTCAAATGCTAATTTTATGGAGCTTAAAGTGAAATTGGAGAAATCTGTCAGGTCCTAACCCATGCCCATGTCTTAGGCCATGCTGAAGAAGGAAATTATTCACTAAAAAGCTAATTTGTCCTAACCCATGCCCATGGGTAAGGGCCAGTCCGAATTTAAGAGTTAAATTATGATTGGAAGACTTCTATTTTATGGTTTTTACTATTTGTAATTTTCATTATTAATTTTAATTATATTAAGACATTATTATAGGATTGAATTCTATTAGGATTTCAAAATACAGAATCCTAATGAGAGTTTAATTCTACATAGGATTTTTATTATTAGTTTTTTATAGTTAGTTATTTAGTTTTCTCCTGAGAGAACAACGTGGAAGGTGGGAAGAGTGGGAAGAGTGGGGATTTTACGTTTTAAAAGACAAACAGAGAATCAGGGATCATCATCTTTCATCATCGACATATTTTTCTTCCAGCAACATCGATTCTTCTTCAAGCTTCGTCACCTTTCTTGTGTATTCTCTCCTCCATGAGGAACTAAATTCCAATTTCTAGCTAGAGGATTTAGGTCTTGAACAATGGAATTGTGAGATCATTGTATACTTCATCTTTTTCATCTATTTCAAGTAATTGATTTCTATTATGTTCTTATTCATATTGCATGATTTAATTGAATCCTTGATTTGATTATTTACTTGTAATCGTTTGGCTAATTAGATGTTTAAATACGTAATAGTTTATTCATCTGATACAAGTAACAAATAGCATAATTAATTACGGACAAGCTTTTAATTTATGTTATGAATTGATGATTGATATACTCTAAATAATCCCGCTTGTGTGATTGTTGAGTAGAGTTAGTATCTCTTTTACACTTTAATGCTTTCAATCAAATTAAATTCTAAAGCTTGTTTAGAACTGTTTGATTGAATAGAGGTAATTAGTGAACGTTTCCTGATTATCTAAACTGTAATAAGAGATTAGTTGTTAATGCTTTTTAATAACTAGCTAATTTATTTGAATGGCTGAAACATATATTTTCTATGATTGATGATCAATTAGTTAATTTCAAGACTTGAATTTAGCCTCTAGCTGGAATCTCCTCATATTAATTCACATCATTGCTTGCTGTTTAATTGTTTTGCTGCTTAATTACTTCTAGTTAATTTTATTCACTAAAATCCACAAACCAAACCCCACTTTTTACTTTTAAATTGTTCATTCTACAAAGTTATAATTCGACCAGTTTCTGTGGATTCGACCCTACTCCATATTTACTACAGTTTTCTAGTTCCAAGAGTAGGTATTTTATTTTTGGTGAATTCGACACTCATCAGTTGCCAGCTTTTTTGCCTACTCCGAGTATGACTTTTCCATTGATCTCACATGTATCTAAAGTGTCTCCTAAGCCAATTCATCAAAGAGTGTCTGCCCCTGCCCTTGCTGCAACTGCAAGTTCTGATGTGATAGTATCCCCTGTTGAAAAATCGGACATTCAATCACCCAGTTCTGTGTTTTCTACCACTGAACAAAACTCGACATTTGAAACACCGAGGTCTCCACGAACATCACTGGTACCTATTCGAGTTGTTGCCTCTCAGCCCTTAGTCGCTAATACGTTACCATTAATGAGTTTACAAGATGATTTGGGTGCCTTACTGGCTTCAGATCAATCTATGCAATCTGCCACTCCGTCTCTTATTGTGTCGGCTTCACCCATTTTGGATGCTTTGTGGGATCCTAACCAACGCTTGGTTACTCATTCTCAGGTTGGGACATTCAAACCTAAGATATTGACTACTGCGATCTCCACCAAACCGTCTACGTACCTACATGCATCTAAGATTCCCGAATGGAGACATGCAATAGTTGAGGAGTATAATGCTCTTATGAAGAATGGCACTTGGGAACTTGTTCCACTTCCACCAGGTGCTAATTTAATTGATAATAGTTGGTTGTTCAAACTCAAAACAAAGTCATATGTTATAATTGATCAATACAAAGCACGTTTTGTTGCAAAACGTTCTCATCAATGACCAGGTATTGATTATATTGAAAAGTTTAGTCCGGTTGTCAAACAAACGACTATTCAGCTTATACTTTCTTTGGCAGTTTTGTTTGGGTGGACTATATTGCAATTGGATGTTTGAAATGCTTTTATGCATGGTGATTTGCATGAGGATGCGTATATGCTGCAACCCCTAGGGTTTGTTGACTTCTCAACCAAATAGTGTTTGCAAACTTCGAAAGTCATTGTATGGTTTAAAATAGTCCCATTGTATGTGGCATGAAAAACTCACTTCTAAGTTTCTCTTATTCGGATTCTGTGGTTCCAAGACGAATAGTTCGTTGTATTTCTACACCAAAGGTACGATGCAGATATATTACTTCATTTATGTGGATGATTTATTGATTACAGGTAATTCACCTCCTATTGTGCGCAAGCTTGTTCGTTTCCAGGAAGGAAATTTTTCTATTCGAGATCTTGGGTCATTTCATTATCTCTTGGGTATTAAAGTTGTGAGTACCCCGAGTGGTCTTTTTCTTCATCAGTCAAAATATTGTCAGGCCATTATTGCCAAAGCTTGGATGTCTACCTCCAAAACTCTATCAAGTCCTACCAATCCGGCCGAAAAGTTGAAATTGGGAGATAGTTTGTGTTTTTATGATCCTACATTATTTCGGAGTATTGTCGGCAGTTTACAATATCTCATATTTACTCGGCCTGATATAGCGTTTGCGGTTAATAAAGCTTCACAATTTATGCATTCACATATTGAATTACACTAGGGAGCAGTTAAACGTATTGTGCGTTACTTGAATGACACATATGGCCATGGATTGGCATTTTGTAAAGGAAATGTGGGGCAGTTGCAGTGTTTCTCAGATGCAGATTGGGGTGGTGACAAAGATGATTGAAAATCCACAACTGGCTATGCCGTATTTTGGGTTCCAATTTGTTGTCATGGATTTACAGGAAGTAGAAACGGTTTCCTGGTCATCTACGGATTGATTGCCACAACAACTTCTGAGCATAGTTGGTTACAAATGTTGATGAAAGAAATTGGTTATCCTATCAGTCAACCGCCAATTTTATGGTGTGATAATTTAAGTGCAGTTTATCTATCAGCGAATCCTGTGTTTCATAATTTTACTAAGCTTTTGGAAATTGATTTTTATTTTGTTCGAGATCGTGTCCGTTCTAAGTTACTAATCATATGAGGCTAGTAAAGGCCATTTCGTTGTCTACTCGTGTGATTGAAAGGGTTTGGCAATACCTTTGTCATATCTGAATGATCCAATTTTTCAAAAGCTTTTCAAGATAAAGAAGAGTCCAGATTGACAAGTGAAGGTGCCGTTACATTTCCATGTGATTATTTCTTTATTAAATATGTAGTCTGGAATATCCAAAAAGGCTGAGATAGAGAAAAACTTGATTGACTCTAGTAGCTATTTGACTATGCTTATTTTCATTCAGGGCATATAATACAATAATCATTTATTTATGGTCATGATTTTGTGCATAGATTTTGTAAATTATTCGTTATATATGATGTAATCCATGGATTAACAATTATTGTCTTATACAAAAGAAACTTCGCTCATTTCACAATTAATGAAAATATTAGCTGATACTTTGATCACAACAGGACTAAGGTAAAACATATGCCAATTGACTTTATTGTTACATGTTGTCCTCTATTTGGTACCATTATTAGTACATATGAATGGATACTTTCAACATTGGCTCAAGAGAAAGGTGTATTTGTTAGGCAAGAAGGATGTAAAAACATAAATATCCAGGAATGTATTTACCCTAAATTTTAATACTTGGCTCTACCTACCAACTATTTGATCCACCAATAAGATTGATCTCAATTATCATAGCTACTAACTAGAGGTACTTTTTTTAGTCAGGTTAACACTAGAATAGAAGCAGTGTTTAACATGTTCCTGCATTTACGTGCCATGTGACTCGGTTTCCCGTAATTAAAGCAGAGAAAGATAATGTTATTCTTAGATGGCTACTACTGAGGTATATTTTGGTTCATTTGTGAGTTCCAATTATAATTGTTTCAAGTTTTGCGGTTCTAGCTCTGTTTACGGTTCTGATTTTTGAAACTTTTCTAATTAAGTTTTAGAACACTAGTAGATCTTTTAGTGTTGTTTGAGATAACACACTTTTTCTTCCTAGTTATGTTTTTGGGCTTTCTCCTCAATACGGAGACGACTGATCAAACTTTCCAATAAAAATTTCATAGTCTTATGCTTGCGAACATTTTTAAAATCCTTTTAGGAACGAGGAATCTTGTTAACAACTTGAAATTTTTCATCAAGATTCATACCTTCCAATATAATCTAGTAAACAATTTTTTAGAGTTCATGAGATTGTGCCTCTATAGGTTTATCATTAGTCATCTAGAATTTGAGGTAGCGACTGATAACATACTTCTTCGTTCCAGCCTCCTCGGTATCATATTTCTTTTGTAGTGCATCCCAAATGTCATTGACAACTTTATCTTCAACATTTTAGTAATCATATAAAGATATAATTTTTACAGAGGAAATCCGTCTCTATCCACTTATCAACAACATGCATTTTTGCTTCAATGGCAGTTTCAAGAAGGACGAACTTTTGAGAAGTAAGAACATATGCAACCTGTTTTGTGTAAGGTAAAATAGCATCTTTTTGTTTCGATCGTCGAAAGTATGCCCCCTCAAACCGAAATAGGTCTTCATTCTTCCATAAAATTTGGGCAAAGAGTCTAGAAGTCGGTCGATGGCAATACGCTTGTAATGGTCATGCATCATGTATGTAATTACTCTTCTATAAAAGTGGAAACCCCTTTAGACGCATTTCAAGTATGTGAGGACATCCTATATAAACCATTCTAATAAGTGTTTTATTTCGCTATTTCCATTGCGAGATCCATTCCATTCTCTTTCTTTTGTGTCTATATACATAAATGGTGACTAAACTTTTCACTAAAAAGTTCACATATAAGAGACAAGGCCAACATACACTTTGTGTTCTCTTTTTTTTTTTTTTTTTTTTTTGATCAACCACTCTCTGTGTTCTCTTAATTATGTGCAATGCAATACCTTTTTGGAATAACTTACAGTTGTATTATAAAGAATGGAAGGCACGTGTAACCACATTAAGTAATAGAATGTAGTAGAATGAGCAATTCCTTACTATGTTTAGATATTATGTCTATAATAATTTGTAATGAATATTAATTATAAAATTTAAATAAAAAATCACAAATAAAATGCCCTCACAATTTGATGCAATTTTATGTTGAATGATCATTACATAATATTTGACAAGGCGTACCAAAATATGCTTATGGTTTTTGGAAAAGTATCAATTTAGGTCTCGGTAACGGATTGGACATGTCATTCCTATTACTCCGTTAAGTTCTGATTTCTCCCTCCACGTATAATTGACAAAACTTAACCGAATAATATCAATGGCATGTCTCATTTCGTAATCGAGGTCTAAATTGGTACATTTTTTTAAACGTTAAACCTATATTGGTGCTATTTTATACATGGAACCTAAATTGATAGTTTTTAAAAACCATAGTCCAATTTTGCTACTTTATCCCATTTGATAAAAGAAAAAACTCAACAAGTAATGATACATCAAATTTTTTTTTTTAACTAAACATTACAACGGACATTGTAATGTAAGAATCATTAATACATTACAAGATTCGTTATGGTGTACAAAACAATCTAATCTTAATTGTAGAAATAAGAATTTACTGATCTTATATATGACTGATGCAAGAGATAAGTCAGTGTCACGGATACAGAAACAGATATGGACAACGTTATTTCTAAAACATATCATTCACAAAATAACCTTCAAACTGTTTCAGGTACGAACACGACACACAGGGACAAAACACTGAAAGGCCACGGAAGAGAAGTTTCCATGCAACATAGTGGATGGTTTCAATCAGAAAAGGGTAGAAGACCATTAACAGTAAAACCGCCGTCAACACAAATAACTTGACCATTAATGTAAGAAGCAGCAGGTAGGCAAAGGAATGCAACTAATGATGAAACCTCCTCGGGCTCAGCCATACGGCATATCGGCAGTTGAGCTGATTGCCCCTTATATGCTTTCAACATAGCCGGATCCTGATCAAATATAATTAAAATTATACAACTTAATTTTTGCAAAATCATTAATAATTGAAAGCAATATAATCACACATACAGGTTTGGTGTTGTGAGAAATGGTGGTTCTGGTTCCCCCTGGTGCCACTGTGTTTGTGCGAATCTTGTCTTTTGCCCATTCACACCCCAAGTTCTTTGTCAATTGGTTGATGGCTCCTGCACAAACATACATATATATAAAAAAAAAGAAAAAAAGTGTGGTTTATAATTACTGAGATGCAAGTGTTAGATCCTTTTCTTTTTCACTGAAATTAAGTAAACTGAATTCTACTAAACTGAAATTAAATACTACTGAACTGAAATTAAGTGACACAAAAAAAAAAAACAGGACCTTAGTTGATATTTAAAAATCTTACCTTAGAAAATCTTAGATGAGATATATATAATTGAGTTACACTCTTTGAAGTTTTTTACTCCGTGTGGTATCAATCCTATAACTGTATACTTTTTTCCTTTCTATAGACAAATTTTAATGTACTTATATTCACCAATCAAAATAGTTTTGTATACTATTTAACGGAAGATGATTCGTTGCAAGAAATTTTAGTTTATTCTATGAATAATAAACTCAACTAATCAACATAGTTTTACATATAAATTAATAGAAGATGATTGGTGCAAAAGAAAAATAATATGTAATAGAGTATTCTAAAATTTTTCCATTTCTTATCATTGGGTCCAAGTGGGCTGGACTGGGCCAGGCCAGGCTTGGCTTGGCTTGGGCCGGATCTAACTGAGTTTGACACCTATTTATGCTGTCCTAGTCCAGCTCAATCCACACCTATGCAAAATCTAATCCTTAATTTACGGTTTAAATGAGAAGCATAAAGTATGAGATTCCACCATATATGAAGACAAATTAATTATATAGCATACCTTTGGCCGCAGCATATACAGATAACATAGGTAATGAAACTATCCCAGCAACTGATGATATAAATATAATACTTCCGTTTCCTGAAGCTTTCAACATCGGATATGCAAGTTGACAAAGATGGTATGGACCCTCAAGATTTGTACTCATTATACTTGAGTATTCTTCTTCTGTACAATCTTCACATTTTTTGAACCTTATTATTGCTGCATTATTCACCTAATTCAACACAAAAACTAGTTAACTTTTTTTATTATTTGTCAACTTTGTCAACTTCAACTTTAAATATTAAATGGATAGATATAGTTTTGAATAATAAGGGCCCGTTTGGTTCAGTTGTTAGCTAATAGCTGTTGCGGTTGCTGTTAGCTGTTTCAGTTGCAGTAAGCCGTTAGCTGTTTGTAGTTGCAGTAAGCTGTTAGCTGTTTAATTACTAGTGTTTGGTAAAATTATATTGAATTGCAGTTGTTCGGATTTAAAATGTCTAAAATGGACATGTTTTAAATTAATCAACGATGAAATTATAAAAGGGAAAATGTGAAAAAATGTCCATAATGTTTACAATTAGGAATAATTTTACTCTTAACGTCTAAAATGATGCAATTTTACCCATAACGCTGGCAGCTAAGAGTAATTTTACCCCTAACATTGGCAAGTTGGGTCGATTTCAAATATTATTAGAAAACATAGATATTTTAGTTTTTTTGGCTTAATACATCATTTGCCCCATGAACTTCATGAACTTTCAAAGTATCCCGATAGCTCCCTCAGCTTGTATAAAAAGTTCAATTATTATTTCTCAAATTGACCCAATTTATCAATGTTAGGGGTAAAATTGATTTTGGCTGCCAACATTAGGAGTATAATTGCACCATTTTAGACGTTAAAGGTAAAATTACTCCTAGCTATAAATGTTAAGGGTATTTTTGCACCTTATCCTGTTATAAAATAAAAAAATGTGATACACAAATTAATAAAAATAATCTATATAAAAAAATAAAAAATTTATTAAACGCAACAAATGTTGTAGAAATATAAACAATGTTAAAAAATAAACATATTTTGTGGAAATAAAAAGGATAATTTTGTCAATAACAAATAACTACAAACAGTTGTTTATGAAAAGCTCCAAATAGGAGCTTTTCGTGAAACGCTTCAAAACGCTGCAGATTCCAGAAAAAATGCTAAATGTTGCGGTTATATAAACCTAACCAAACGCTATCTTTTCTACGGTTTGGAGTGAAACGCTAAACGCTCCTCCGAAAAGCTAAAACAAACACCCTCTAAGTAAAGTGTTTTTGTATTATACTTTGGAAGATCTTTTCGTTGGAGATATTATAAGTTTAAAATGGATAAATAGTGAATGATGAATTAAAGTTCAAAGTGAACTACTTGTAATAATGGTGGGTAAATTACATACGTGATATACAACATTTTCATATTTCTTCAATTTTGCATATAAAACTGTCCAACCCATTAAAGTATACAACCGATAATTGTGACCGGTCAATGCGAAATCAACGCGTCATGTCACCAATTTGACCTCCCTAAAAGTCAAAATAGCTGACGTGGCGTGTTGACTTTGCGTTGACCAATCAACTTTTGAATTTTAGTGAGGTCAAATTGCTATCGTGGCTTGTTGACCGGTCACAATTACCGGTTGTACACTTTAGTAGGAAGTCACCAAAAAATTGTATAATTATGTGTGCAAAATTGAAGGTTTTACACCAAATTATGAAATAGGACAAATGTTGTACACCACATATGTAATTTACCCTAATAATTACTACTAGAAAATTAACTTGTAAAACGGTTTAGTAGTTACATTAGTTCTAATTAAAATTAATATAAATTAATTCAATAAAATTAATTCTTCATTAAATGAATTAATTAACGTTTCGAAATTCTACCTATAAAAGTGATTTTTTTTCCTCATTCAAAATAGTGTGACCAACAAATAAAAGACATGATTGGATCACGAGAAGATATCAAGCAATGGGAGGAAGCTAGATGTCCAGTTTGTATAGAACATCCTCATAATGCTGTCATGTTGAAGTGTACTTCCTATGACAATGGTTGTAGGCCGTTTATGTGCAACACGAGCTCGCACCATTCGAATTGTCTTGACAAGTACTGCAAGTCACCTGCGCCATCTCCATCAAGATTTATCATGCCAGGAATCCTAGGTGGGCAAAATGATACCCCGGAGGACGAATCAAAGCATATGCTGACTTGTCCTTTGTGCCGTGAAAAGGTTTATGGTTGGTTTGTGATGGAGCGTGCGCGAGAATTCATGAACTCGAAAACTAGGAGTTGTTCAACCGAAACCTGTAAATTTAGCGGGGTCCGAACATCCTAATATTCGACCTTCAACTGTGGATAGGGAAAACGCAACACGTCTTTTCAATTTGCTTAGTACGTTGCCTTCCGTGAATCTACAATTAGATGGCAATTCAGAAGAAGAAGCACAAAGGTGGTGGTATTAGATGAGATGGATATTGAAGCGTGATGCTCCGTCAAAATTTGTTTCTATTTGTTTTTCTTATTTATTGGTTTCTGGTGATAATTCAACAAATATGTTTAGTTTTGAATCACGCTTCTGTTGTATTTTACGATTCAGTCTTGTTTGGATGGAGTGTTATTAAAATAAGGTAATGTAAGGTAAAATAAGTGAAGTGTATGAAATAACTTGATGTTGTGTTTGAATGGAAGGTAAGTTAAGTGATGATTTAGTAATGTTTGTTTCTCCATTTTTTTCGAATGGAGCGATGATTTAATAATGTAATTATATATAAAATTGCTCTTATATGTTTTCATTTGTATAAATAAAATGAAAGACAAAGGCTAATTTTAGAAGAAAAAATATGTACCATTATTCCCTCTAAATTGGAATGTAAGGAAAATTATCCAAAATTCACCCTCACATATTAATCACTATGCTTTTCGATTACACCTCAAAACAAACAAAGTTACTTAATTAAACTTAACCTCATTTACCATTAAATATCATCATCCAAACAATTTCTTAGGAAACTAATTTGATCAGATCTCAAATCAAGTTTAAGAAATTATTATTATGTTTCTGTTTGTGTGTTGTATTTTGAATTAATATTTCTAACGTATTTTCTCATTTTTGAGAATCTACTCCAAAAGAACATGAATATCACACGTTTAAAAAAAATCAACAATTATATGGTGTTTGAACAAGAATGTATATTTAAAGGGTTGATATTATAAATTAGGCATTTCATTCATTTGGGTCTTTAAACTAAAGTTTCAAAGTCAATTAGAATCCTAAACTATCAAAATCATCCATTAGGTCTCTGGACTAAATAAAAATCATCAATTGAATCCTTATTCTATCCTAAAATCAGAAACTGTGACCATTTATTATAGACTGTAATAATCTCTGTGTTGGTTTAAAATGAATTTGGTGAAAAGAGTTTAAAACTGTTTAATGGAATGATTTTCGATGGGGCCTTAATTTTGATGAAACTGTTCAACCGAATAAAAAAAAACACAAATATTAATTGCATTAAAAATATCTGGATGCCCTTAATTTTGGAGTCCTAGACGAATCTGTTAATAACATATTGATAGAGCCCGTTCGGTCTAGGGTGGTGTTGGGATGGAAAGCTTGAACAAGATTAAAAGATGACGCTATCAGAATCTAGAGTTGAAAATGAAGAGGAAGCGATTAATATGTATATATAAAAGACGGATTTCTAATGCACATGAAAACGTTTTTAAAGCCGTAAAACTCAATAAGTTGAAGTTTATGTTTGGTTTGTGGGAACTTACAAGGATATTGAGGTTTCCATCAAAAGCAGAAGAGACAGTAGAAATAAGCTTCTCCCTCTGTTCTCTAATGGCGAGATCACAGACAGAACCACTAACTTTAAAGCCTTTAAACTCCCACTCTTTGACCCTCTCTTTGATATCTTTGTCATTTCTTGAGCATATATGAACAGTTGCTCCAAATCCGGCTAGTTCTTCTACTATTGCATATCTGATTCACAGACAAAATTAACAAATTAATTAAAACATGTAATAACCAATTAAGATCATGTATAAACTAAGGAAAGAGTAATAACAACAACCCAATGCCTCTAGTTCCACCAGTGACAAGAGCATTCATCCCTCTCAGAGACCATCTTTTGTCGTCTGTCATTTTGGTTGCACAGTTTACAGATTTTCTAAATTCTCTATTTAATGTTTGTTTTTTCTGAAGGTTCTCTTTTGCTTTTCTTCCTACTCGATTCTTTTCTTATATTGTATAAGCCAGAATGACATGAATCGAGGAACATGTTTATTTTCTTTTTGTTCTTGTTATTTCAGATGTCCTCTTCATTTGGCTTTACTCTTCGTTATTTACTATAAAACATTAATATTCTTACTTTTATATTATTATTCACAGCAATTTATTTAACTCTATATACTCCACAATATATATTATATGTTCTTAATTTAGCTTTACATTTTTAAAACAAGAGAAAATATAATAAAGTTTATTTTAAATAAATAGTCGAACTAATCATAATTGATAAGAAATGCTACACAAATATTCTAAACATTTCCAGTGCTTACTAGTGTTATTATTAGTTTCCTCCTATTAATATAAATCAATTCAATAATTAATGGCGCCTATGTGACCCATGTCTCCATGCCAATATATATATATATTTTTTATTATTATTTCCAATCTGGTATATTTTAGGTTCACATCAAAAAATAATTTAGCTTTCAATCCGGTAGGTGTTTTTCCGGAGACAAAGTTTGTCTCCTTCATCATCTAGTGTTTTAGTCACCATTGTATAAAATGTTCAATTAACCTCTAAAACTTTCATAAATCATAATCAGTTAATCACTCGATTGTAAAAAAGTAAGTTAAATGTGGAAGATATATTGCACGCGTCTTAAATGTTATTATATAATTCAAGAATAAATTATAAAACAAGTTATTACTCATTCAACTATAAAACTTGCCTCTCTAATATTACAACCACATTATCCTGATCTTGGTTGTTTTACTGCATATAATACATATTTTGCATTTTAACTTATTTTTATGCAACCAAGTGATCAATTGATTATATTTCGCATAGATAGCTAATTAGTTGAAGTTCAGGTCCTGATGTACATGGAAGCTTTAAGCAAGCCTCTCCGATCTCCATGAATGTATTTAAAAGGATCAAACTGAGAGCATCCAGAAATCAAGATGAAACAAAATATATAGAGACAACAGACCACATTTAGTTGTGAGGCAGCAAATTCCATATGTTCTTTTTTTCTTATAAGGATGCCACGTCAGCGACAGCACCCAGAAAGCAGGCACTGTATGTATCTGAACTAATCGGTGATTGTTCCATCTCAGGAGAAACTGTCGTTTTAGGTTGTCGTATTGAGCGGCCTGAAAAGGCACAACCGACGATTTATTCGGCAATTATGAATGGTCGGCCTAAATTATATAGTTGTATGGTCTATTATCATCCACTACAAATATAAATTAGGGTAAGGTTGAAATAAAACCCTTGTGGTTTCACTAATTTTCAGATAAAGAACTATGATTTAATTTTTGTTAAAACGAGGATTGAAGTTTCACACTTTTAATAATGCTATTAAAACTATCTTTAACGACCTGAAAATGAAAATTTTCAAGAATTAAAGTTGTTCAATGCCATATTTTCTATGGAACTACATTTTCGATTTTAGAAAATCATCTTTTTTGGAACTTTCTCTTTCTAAACATTAACTTTCTCTCTCTTTACCAAATATCATCTAAATAATCTCGAAATAAAAAAGTTGAAGAATTAAAGTTGCTTAGAATATTAATAGTTTTTAAAATATGTCATTTTTGAAGTCGTCAGGGGTGATTTTAATAGTATCTCCAAGTCCCTCTTGAGGCGCCTCACTGTCCTCCTCAGCCGCCTGTTTTGTCCCATGACTGACTTCAGAAGGTCAGACGTTTCTTCTGCAGCCCAAGACATGGTGTGTGCCATGCCCCTCATGAACCTCACTATTTTGTCCGTGTCTCCATCACGGAACGAAAGGATGAAAGCAGCCATGAGTTCTTCGAACTCGGGCAGAGGATGAGGTGGTGGTGGTGGCGACTGTGGTAATCCTGGTGGTGTTGCTGCCATTTTTTTGATAAACTTGAGAGCTGAAGAGTTTACTAGAATGAATAATAAACTATGAACAGACAACGAGTCTATTTATAGATGAAGGAACTGTAATATGCATGGGGAATCTCAACAGACTATATATTCATATGCGAATAAGAGTGATCATTACATGCATTTAATGCTCATTAACAGATCATTCTAGAAAAAAGTCTATTCATATTCCGTCGATATATGTCGATATATGAGCACTATCGACATCTATCACGACAATACTTCGCAGATATGTGCCGTTATATGTCGATATGTGCCGATAGGTGTCGAAACGTATGTTGTATCGACATATATCGACGTATTTAATGCTTAGAGTGAACGTCAAAGTGATCATTACATGCATTTAAGGCACCGCTTAACAGATCATTCTAGAAAAATGTCTTTTGATCTTCCGTCGAAATTAGTCGATACATGATCACCATCGACATCTATCACGAGAATACATTGTAGATATGTGCCGATATGTGTCTATATTTAAGTTGTATCGACATATCTTATGTTTGAAGTGTGTATACCAATAATATATAATTTTCGTTAGCTTTCTTCGTTAGTTACAATAATATATAATTTACTTCTGTGTTTATGATAATGCAGAAATATGTCCACCCCGAATATTTGTCTGTGTATGCTTTCGTGGGATGGAGAATGGAAAAAAAGAGGGGCCCATGGACACTATGATATACGTTGGTGGGCAATCGAAGGTGCTCCATTTTTCAACGCCAACTGACTATCAAACTTTGAGAGATAGAATTCACGCTTCCTTGAATGTTGATGCAGCCTGTTTTGACATACAAATGGCAATGCACACAACATACGGTCCAAATAAACGTTTTGGAAGATTAGCACACATAGTGGATGACAGTGATATTGCTGGTTTCGTTGAGTTTTGTAAATGGAATAAACCCGATGTGATGCCATTATATGTGACTCTGACTTCTCGAACAAGTGTTGCGGAAGTAAGGCGACCAATGGTTGCTGAAGTACGGCGACCAAACGTTGCGGAAGTAAAACGACCAATTGTTGTAGAAGTAAGACGACCAATTGTTGCTGAATTATGGCCACAAAATGTTGCTGACGTAGAGGCAACCAGAATAAGTTATTGTGTACCTAACATAGCAATTGAGACTCGTGGTCCGGCAAAACATGTCATGAATCCATATACCCAATCTTCTGTTGGGCTAGACGGTATTACATTGGATCACAATTGTGGGTATGATAATGTAATGAACGGGGATGATCAAGGATACGGTAATGGATGTGATAACGATGACCATGGATATGATAACGAATACAATGGATTTGACAATGATGATCACGTATATGATAACGATGATCGCCAAAGAGACATTTCAGAACCATCGATTGATAATGTTCAACCAAGTTTGCATGAGATTGATGATGAAGCAGGAATGAGAAGGAGAACGGATCCATTTCGGTTTGTTCCATAAGTACCAGAGGATGTAGACATTCCGATGAAAACTACAGAATCTTCGGGGGATGGTGGGTTGAAGGCGCATGATATGTTCAAAAGCAAACGAGAACTGCAAGATGCACTTGGGAGATATTCAATTGATAATATGTTCGAATGGAAGGTGCACAGATCAACTAAGTCTTTGTTTGAGGTCCGATGCAAGCATGTTGACACATGCAAGTGGCGGGCTAGAGGTGGAGTCATACTCGGTTCAGATATGTTCATGCTCCGGAGAATTGACAGTATGGACAGTCACACTTGTGATAGGGGTGGACAACTATTGCCACATCATAGGCAAGCGGGGAAACGAGTAGCAGGTATCATACTTAGTGAGAAGTTAGATATGGAGAATCGGGTGTACCGTCCAAGTCACATCATTTGGGAGATTGAAAAATTGTTTTCAATCAACTTATCTTATATGCAAGCTTGGAGAGCAAGATGTTGGGCGGTAGATAGCACGAGTGGTACACCTAAAGAATCGTACATGTTGTTACCTGATTATTGTGAGACACTGAAATTTGTTAATCCAGGTACGGTGACACATATTGAAACTGACGATGAAGATAATTTCAAATTCTTCTTCATGGCCATTGGTGCGTCGATCCGGGGTTTTAACGCACATATTCGACCCGTTATATGCGTAGATGGAACACACTTAAAGGTTAAATATGGCGGGGTACTTTATGTTGCAGTTGGAAAGGATGGTAATAATCAAATTTACCCAATTGCATTCGGAATTGGGTCGAATGAATGTAATGAATCATGGGCTTATTTCTTCACCAAGTTGAAAGAATGTATTGGTGATGTTGAAGACCTCGTTATAATATCAGATAGGAATAAGAGCATTGATTATGCAGTCAATATGGTGTATCCAAATGCGGTACATGGAAGTTGTGCTCAGCATTTGAAACAGAATGTGAAGGCTAAGTTTGGGGGCGGGAAAAAGTTAGACATAGCATATTGGCAAGTTGCAAAAGCCTGGAGGACCTCTGATTTCCAGGAAAGATTCGCCAGACTTCGTAGTATATGTCCGGGGGGCAGCGGACTACCTAGAGGAAGCTCGAAGAGAGAAATGGACACGTGCGTACTTTTGCGCACGTCGGTATAACATTATGACGACAAACATATCAGAATCATTCAACGCGAGAATGGGAGATGGTAGACGTCTACCGATCACATTGTTGGTTGAGTATATAAGGACAATCCTCCAAGCATGGTTTCATGAGAGACGCACAAAAGCAGGTTTGATATTAGGACATTGTGAAGGAAATTAGGGCTAAGGTAAAGCAGCGGAAATATAAAAAATTTAGCCTATTTCCTTTTAACCATAGAATCCGTTAATCATTATTTCATATAAAGAGGGATAAGAAGGAATACCTTTCGATGAACAATCTACCGTTGTTAAAGAAGCACCCACAATTCTTCTTCGAGATTCCAACCACAAAGTTTAATACGATGAGGCTAAGATGAAATCAACCCTTATGAGATGCAACCAAAATAGATTGCCTCTAATTAACCAACACAAGATCAAGGAGAAAGAGGGATGAATAAGATTAATCAATCGATGGAATGTCGTATGAATTCTTGTCCACGAACTTGGGGAATAGAATTCTTTTCTCTCTCTCTCTAAGCAATTTCGAAAATCACAAGTGGGGAGGCTTAGGGCTTTTTTTCGAAATTCACTATAGGGAGGGGTATATATATTAGCTTGTATCTAAACCCTAGTTAGATAGGAATATGTTACTTAATAGGAATCCAATTCGGAAAAGGATTCCTAATTATTATCTCACTATATATCTAATATATTTAGGATAATAATAAATAACCTAATTAGATAATAATAGGAGAATATTAATCTAATTAAAACTCCTAATTAAATTATCTCTTAATTAATTTAATTCATAATCCTAATCAAATTAGGATTAATGGAATAAAATCAATCCCTTACCAATACATACAAATTTCGGCCCCCTCCTTGTATTTGGGCCTTACTGGGCTTAATTGGGCTTCCATCTATTAATCATATCCATCTCTCTTTTGGTTCCAAGTCTTATGTGTGATCCATTAGGTCCTTACTACTTCTGGCCGTATGCAACCTATTAAATTAATTTCTTCAAGAATTATATTTAATCCCTTGTGATGTGATATTGGTTATGAAAAAGAGATAATAACCAAATCAACAAGTTTTCTCGATCTATCTTAAGGAATTAATAGAATCAAATAACAAACATAAATTGGTGATAACAAACCAATCCCAAAGAATTAAAGACAATGAAAGGAGATCTGACCTTACACCTTCGAATAATTAAATTGGAACCTGAGTGTTTGGCGATTCACAAGTACCTTACCAAAATACTTGTTCATGATCAAGATAATATTGCAAGAATGATGACCCGGTCTCTCAAACTCACAATAAAGAATTCAATCCCGGATTGAAAATAATTCCCAAAGGAAAAGAAGAACTTTTGTTCATAAAAATATTGATTTCTGATTGATAAAAATAATGAAGAATACAAGCCTTTATATAGGCTACAAAGTAAACCTAAACCTAAACTAAAAAGGAAGTTGAATCCTAGTGCACCAAGGTAAAAGAAATCCTAATTAGACAAGGAAAAACATTAAATTCGTTTTTGTCCTTTAGAGCCCAATTTCAGCCCACTAATTAACATTATTTGGGCCTTTTAATTAGCTAGAAATAAGCCCAATCAAACCTATAAGGTTATAGCATTAATTTTAATGAGTCCCAATGGGTTTTGCACATGCCAAACACATGCAAGTCCAAAGCTTCTCTTAAAATATGATCAACCTTTTTACATATCACTATTATGGGCTTGGGCTTGGATACAACACAAAAACACACCATCTTTAATGACTTCGCTAAAATTCATTCCTTGTTTAAAGAAGCTCAAGATGAGTCCATTAAGCATTTGTTGGTCTTTCTTTGCACGATTCTTCGTCATAGGTCCAATTGACAGCTCCAATGGATCCCTCATGCTTCTACTAGGCTCCTTAACTCCAAGCTCCTTTGTTCCATGCTCTTGTGCTTTTGATATCACATCACCTTGCATAACGGAATGATGTACAGAGTATGTTATTAGCAAGTCTGTAATCATTTCCCCAGAGTCCGTTAAGAAGACAGGTTGATTCTGTCGTTAACCCTTCCGTATTAGTTACGGTATAATACGATCCTTTATCAACTACATCCTTGAACTGAATCTTATGACTATGGGTAATGTCAAGTCACATATAGCGAGACGTTCGTTTTACTTGTTATTGGCCGAGTCAACTCAAAAAGATAGGTTAAGTGAAATCTGTATTTCTACTCTTAAGCTATCACATTGCAAGGGTTTAGAATCAAGTCTTCCACAAGCGATCCTTGGATGTATCTCCCATTAATCGGGAGTGATAAATGCTCAATCCAATGTATAACTACCCTGAAATTACTTCCTGTGACACCCAACCTTTGCAGTTCACACCCCAGAGCCATCTCTGTTAAGGATTGTGGGACCACAGGATCAAAGTCTCATATTCAGTAATTCAGGATGACCAATTAACATTCCTTTGAGTCTGAGGATTAGTTATACCTATTAATACTAATGAGATGAACAGTTGACAAGGATGAATCTACCCATCCTGTTATCTCAAATCGGATCCCCAATCCTAATGAACAACGTTTCATCGGATCTATGTAACTGTCCAGATATCTGTATATATGAAGCTTGTGAGATCAGCTTTCTGTCGGACAGAAGACATTGTTACATACAAGTCTCAACAGTGATATATCAATCCTAAACATATCACTCGACTTGGGGTGGTTTTAAGTTTATTAGTTTATTATAAAGTTTTGTCTCACTTCATGCTTGTATGAACACTTTATAATCACTTTAAACAAACTTACGAATTTCCTTTTATTAGACTTTATTTAGTGCTTAAAAGGGATTGCCTTTATATAGTTATAAAACATATATCTCATTAAAACAAATGATATAAAGAACAATTCATTTACAATAAGTTTGTATCCTGCAACAATTGACTATAGGACACAAAACCCCAACATACTCCCACTTGGACTAAAGCCAATTGTTTCTAAAACTTATCCCAGTAGAAGTTAAATGACGATCATGTACTTTCTGGGTTAAAGGCTTTGTCAACGGATCTGCAACGTTGTCCTCTGTAGGTACTCTTTCTATTCTCACATCTCCTCTAGCCACAATCTCTCTTATGATGTGGTATCGCTTTAGGTAGTGCTTGGATGCATTATGAGACCGTGGTTCCTTTGCTTGCGCAATGGCTCCATTGTTATCACAGTACAGAGTAATGGGATTGACAATGTCAGGCACCACACCTAGTTTTGTAATGAACTTTCTAATCCAAACTGCTTCCTTTGCTGCTTCCGCAGCAGCGATGTACTCTGACTCGGTCGTAGAGAAAGCTACGCTTCCCTGCTTGGAACTTTTCCAATTGACCGCGCCCCCATTTAAGATAAACAGGTATCCTGATTGGGATTTAAAATCATTCTCATCTGTGAGATGACTAGCGTCTGAAAATCCTTGTATTTTCAGATCTCCTTCTCCGTACACTAGAAACATATCTTTAGTTCTTCTCAAGTACTTAAGAATGTTTTTGACGGCAATCCAATGCTCGTCTCCCGGATTCCCTTGGTAACGACTCGTTACAGATAACGCGAACGCTACGTCGGGTCTAGTGTATAGCATAGCATACATAATCGAACCGATCGCGCTGGCGTACGGGACTACAGCCATGCGTCGTTTGTCATCATCAGTTTTAGGACATTGATGATTGTTTAACTTTACTCCATGTACCATGGGTAAGTTACCTCGTTTCGATTCAAGCATGCTAAACCGATTTAGCACCTTTTCAATGTATGTAGCCTGTGAAAGACCAAGCAGTTTACGCGATCTATCTCTGTAGATCTTTATACCAAGTATATAGGCTGCTTCACCGAGGTCTTTCATTGAGAAGTTACCGGATAACCATATTTTCACTGACTGTAATAGAGCAATGTCATTTCCCATTAACAGTATATCGTCCACATATAGTATGAGAAATGCTATAGAGCTCCCACTTGCTTTCTTGTAAATGCAAGCTTCTTCGCAATTTTGTTCGAAACCAAATTGTTTTATGGTTTCGTCAAAACGCTTGTTCTAGCTTCTAGATGCTTGCTTGAGTCCATAAATGGATCTCTGAAGTTTGCAAACTTTATTTGCATCCTTTGATATGAAACCTTCAGGTTGCATCATGTATACATCCTCAAGCAGGTTTCTGTTTAGGAAAGCTGTTTTCACATCCATTTGCCAAATCTCATAATCAAAATGAGCGGCAATTGCAAGCATGATTCTGATTGATTTGGACATAGCAACGGGAGAGAAGGTTTCATCATAATCAACACCTTGTTTTTGATGATATCCTTTCGCTACCAACCTAGCCTTGTAGGTGCTAACCTTTCCATCCATGTCAGTCTTCTTTTTGAAGATCCATCTGCACCCAATGGGTTTTATCCCTTCGGGTGGATCAACCAAAGTCCAAACTTGGTTCGTATACATGGAATCCATTTCAGAATCCATGGCTTCAAGCCATGCTTTAGAAGCTGGACTAATAAGAGCATCTTCGTAGTTTTCGGGTTCGTCGTCTAATACGGGAACCTCGTCATCATCTCCCACTAGAAAACCATATCTAACTGGGAGTTCATGAACTCTTCATGATCTACAAATAGGTGCCACTGGAGTCTCATCTAATGGGACTTCTTCGGGTACCTCGACCGCCTCCGCTGTTTCAGTCGGTGTTTCTTCCTCTTGAACTTCATCGAGTTCAATCACGCTTCCCTTTTGTGTTTCTTCGAGAAACTCTTTCTCTAAGAAGGTTGCGTGTTTGGATATGACCACTTTCTGATCATCTGGATGATAGAAGTAATATCCCATAGTTTCCTTAGGGTATCCAATGAAGAAACATTTATCAGATTTAGAATCTAATTTGTCGGACGCAACGCGTTTGACATATGCTGAACAACCCCATACTCTCATGAAAGAGAACACGAGTTTCCTACCAACGAACAATTCATATGGCGTGGAACTAGCGGATTTAGTCGGTACTCGATTTAGGGTGAAGAGGGCAGTTTCTAAGGCATAGCCCCAGAACGTCTTTGGAAGTAAGGCCATGCTCATCATGGATCGTACCATATCTAATAGGGTACGGTTTCTCCTCTCGGATACACAATTGTGTTGTGGCGTATAGGGAGGTGTCCATTGTGAGCATATCCCACATTCAGTTAGATAATTCAGAAAATCATCAGAAAGATATTCGCCACCTCGATCAGATCGAAGTGTTTTTATTTTCTTCCCTAATTGATTTTCCACTTCATTCTTGAAGCATTTGAACTTGTCAAAAGCTTCTGATTTGTGCCTCATCAAGTAGATATAACCATAGCGAGTATGGTCATCTATGAAGCTAATGAAGTATCTGAATCCTCCTCTTGCTTGGACTGACATAGGACCACATACATCTGAATGAATGAGTCCTAGAGTGTCTGATACACGCTCAAATTTATTGCTAAAGGGTGTCTTTGTCATTTTACCTTTTAAACATGATTCACATGTTTCCAATGATTCAGAATCGATTGGATCTATATTCCCATCTGAATGTAGCTTTAGCATGCGTCTCTTGTTTATATGGCCTAAACGACAATGCCACAAGTAAGTTGAATTATCTAGCTTATATCTTTTGGTATCAATTGCAAAAACAGGAGTTTTATCATCTAACACATAAATCCCATTTTGTGATATTCCTGAAAAATAAAAGATCGAATCTTTATAAAAATTGCAACTATTGTTCTTTATTGAAATATGAAAACCGTCGTCAACGAGACGGCTAATAGAAATAATGTTACGAGACATCTCGGGAACGTATAAACAATTCCTTAATTCTATTACAAGCCCAGAGGGCAAAAGTAAAACATAATCTCCAATTGCGAGGGCGGCAACTCTTGCTCCATTTCCCACTCGCAAGTTTATGCTTCCTTTCTTTAGTTCCTTAGTCTGTTTTAGCTCCTGCATATTTGTACAAATATGAGATCCACATTCGGTATCAAGTACCCAAGATTCAGACAACGAAACCGTATTTATTTCAATATAGAACATACCAGATGCTGAAGCACCGTTATTTTCCTTCTCGTGGAAGGTTAGGTACTCCATGCAGTTTCTCTTCCAATGCCCTAAGTCACCACAATAGTAGCACTTTCCTTTGGGCTTCTTTGGTTCCTTTCCCTTTGTTTCGGTGAGCACAGCCCCCATGCATTTATCAGGATGGTTTGGATCGGGAGCGATCCCTTTCCTTTTTAGCAAGGGCCAACATTTCCTCGTTTTCTTTTATAATGGGCTCGACTAACTCGAGCATATGTGCAAGCTCTACAAGAGAGGTTTGCAAGCCACTCATCTGATAGTTCATGATGAACTGTGAGTAGCTCTCAGGGAGGGACTGTAGAAGTAAGTTTTCACTTAGTTCATGGTCCATCGCATCTCCAATACTAGAAAACTTGGTTATGAGGCTGATCATCTTGGCACAATGTACCATCACAGATGTGCCCTCCTGCATCTTGCTTTTATATAACTCTTTGGTTATTTCGAAGCGCTCGCACCGAGTTTCTATCACAAATAGCTCTTTAAGGTGCTTGACCATGGAAGAGGCATCCATATTTGAATGTAGTTGCCTTTTAACTTCCGGTGTCAATGATGCAAGTATGATGTCCCCCACTTGATCATCATCAGCTTTATGCTTCAAGTAAGCATAAACCTCTTGGTAGGGAGCATCATCCATTGGGTAAGGGGGTATCGGTGTATCAAGTACATACCCTTTCCTTTCGAACTTCAAAACAATTTTGAGGTTACGAAACCAGTCGGTGAAGTTTGAACCATTCAATTTGTTATCGGTAAGGATGTTTTGCAGATTGGTTTTAGTCATGATTTTAAGAGTGTGTGTTTAAACAAAACCTGAGAGTGAGAAAGAGTAAACGTATGTCATTCATTTGCTTTAAAGTTTAACAATCTAAAATTATAGGCCTTTTAATTTATTTCAGATTGCTCCCACTATTTTGCCAAATTAATAACCCTCCATATTAATTCGAAGAATTTCACAAATCCTTTAGTGAGCTAGGATCCTAACTCCTGAGATTTCGCCTTGAGTTTACTCAACAAGCTAGTCTCATTCATTAGGTAGATTCATATAATCAATCACATCTCTAATGTGATTCCTAGGTTATTGGGTTACTAACCACATTAGTAACTAATATGCTACTCATATTAATCCCAACCATTTTGCCCATTAGTTTATGACAACATGAGTTTACTCATCCAATTATCATAATCTAATTTAAGTATTACCCCATATTCATGAAAAATGATTTTCGATAATTCAGGTGTTACCATAAGACCCCGAGCTTGAGTTTACTCAACAACCCAAAGGCCCCCAGTATGCCGGCTGAATTATAATATTAGGGAGGGGCAACCGATTTTAATAACTTACTTATTTACTTAACTTTTTAATGAGGGATTTTATTTAAGTCTCATAATCTAACTTAGTCTTGATTTGCTTTAGCATACATCAGACATACATACATTCACATACATTGGCGTTATGGACACATCATCTAAATTATTCCGTCGAGCCAGAGACGGAATAAAAGGCCAAACCTAAGGAAATACTAACTATTACATATTTCTCTTTAGGTCCTCCGTCTTCTCCTTGGCGCCTTGAAATTACATTTTAATTTCTATACTACTATAAGAAAACTTCAATTGAATTGAAGGGAATCAGATGAGAGGAGAAATTACAATAGATAGTAGAAAGGCAGGACGCGCAGGCCCTATTTCAAAAATACCAAAAGACTAAAAGAGGGTCCAAATATGTCCATAACTCCAAACATGCATAGACTCAATTAAATAAATTTAATTGGTTGATTACATAACCGGCTTATGTAATATTTAGGTTAATCACATTAACTCGTCAAATTAACTTTCATCCAATTTTACTTCTAATCGTTTTGTATCTTTATATTAATCCTTAGATTAATATAACCATATAAAACGTTGATTATGCTCGTCCCATTTATTTTGATTTTAATTCATTTAACACTTTTATTTACATATTGGTAAAAACAAACATTTAAACGAATTATTCATTCGATAATCAAAACAGAAAACTATTAATTTCTGAAACATATATATACATTTAACATAAAACGATTTTAAACCTATTTTAAAATCAAGTGGGTATTGGACCGGGCCCGAGGGCGGGCTGCTGCCGATTGGCAGCAGCCCTTAGGGCACGCGGGGCGCTGCCGCCTTGCGGCAGCGGCGCCCCTGCGCGCCGTGAGGCGCGACTCGGGCTGATGTCATATTTTTTTTATATATTAAATATATATATATATATATATATATATATATATATATATATATATATATATCAGTTCTAAAACAATTTTAAAACGGTTTTCAGAAATAGGATAATCTACAATAGATTTCCGTTTTATCATTTAGAATTAATAAAACTAATTTCATCAACCTAACTATAAAACTAATAGATTTTGTTATAATGATTATCAACCGAAATAATTAGGGACATAAGCATAATCAGTTTTAATTAACAATTAATCAAAACTTTATTTATCTTTAGAATTAATTAATCAATACTATTTGTCAATTAATCCTAACCATAAATATTTATTCAATCCTATTGAAAACTTCTATATTTTCATATATGAAATAACGGATTTAACGATGGCTCTGATACCACTAGAGGAAATTAGGGCTAAGGTAAAGCAGCGAAAATATAAATTTTTTAGCCTATTTCCTTTTAACCATAGAATCCGTTAATCGTTATTTCATATAAAGAGGGATAAGAAGGAATACCTTTCGATGAACAATCTACCGTTGTTAAAGAAGTGCCCACAATTCTTCTCCGAGATTCCAACCACAAAGTTTAATACGGTAAGGCTAAGATGAAATCAACCCTTATGAGATGTAACCAAAATAGATTGCCTCTAATTAACCAACACAAGATCAAGGAGAAAGAGGGATGAATAAGATTAATCAATCGATGGAATGCCGTATGAATTCTTGTCCACGAACTTGGGGAATAGAATTCTTTTCTCTCTCTCTCTAAGCAATTTCGAAAATCACAAGTGGGGAGGCTTAGGGCTTTTTTTTTTTCGAAATTCACTATAGGGAGGGGTATATATATTAGCTTGTATCTAAACCCTAGTTAGATAGGAATAGGTTACTTAATAGGAATCCAATTCGGAAAAGGATTCCTAATTATTATCTCACTATATATCTAATATATTTAGGATAATAATAAATAACCTAATTAGATAATAATAGGAGAATATTAATCTAATTAAAACTCCTAATTAAATTATCTCTTAATTAATTTAATTCATAATCCTAATCAAATTAGGATTAATGGAATAAAATCAATCCCTTACTAATACATACAAATTTCGGCTCCATCCTTGTATTTGGGCCTTACTGGGCTCAATTGGGCTTCCATCTATTAATCATATCCATCTCTCTTTTGGTTCCAAGTCTTATGTGTGATCTATTAGGTCCTTACTACTTATGGCCGTATGCAACCTATTAAATTAATTTCTTCAAGAATTATATTTAATCCATTGCATAACGGAATGATGTACATAGTATGTTATTGGCAAGTCTGTAATCATTCCCCCAGAGTCCGTTAAGAAGACATGTTGATTCTGTCGTTAACCCTTCCGTATTAGTTACGGTATAATACGATCCTTTATCAACTACATCCTTGAACTGAATCTTATGACTATGGGTAATGTCAAGTCACATATAGCGAGACGTTCGTTTTACTTGTTATTGGCCGAGTCAACTCAAAAAGATAGGTTAAGTGAAATCTGTATTTCTACTCTTAAGCTATCACCTTGCAAGGGTTTAGAGTCAAGTCTTCCACAAGCGATCCTTGGATGTATCTCCCATTGATCGGGAGTGATAAATGCTCAATCCAATGTATAACTACCCTGAAATTACTTCCTGTGACACCCAACCTTTGCAGTTCACACCCCAGAGTCATCTCTGTTAAGGATCGTGGGACTAGAGGATCAAAGTCTCACATTCAGTAATTTAGGATGACCAATTAACATTCCTTTGAGTCTGAGGATTAGTTATACCTATTAATACCAATGAGATGAACAGTTGACAAGGATGAATCTACCCATCCTGTTATCTCAAATCGGATCCCCAATCCTAATGAACAACGTTTCATCGGATCTATGTAACTGTCCAGATATCTGTATATATGAAGCTTGTGAGATCAGCTTTCTGTCCGACAGAAGACATTGTTACATATAAGTCTCAACAGTGATATATCAATCCTAAACATATCACTCGACTTGGGGTGGTTTTAAGTTTATTAGTTTATTATAAAGTTTTGTCTCACTTCATGCTTGTATGAACACTTTATAATCACTTTAAACAAACTTACGGATTTCCTTTTATTAGACTTTATTTAGTGCTTAAAAGGGATTGCCTTTATATAGTTATAAAACATATATCTCATTAAAACAAATGATATAAAGAACAAATCATTTACAATAAGTTTGTATCCTGCAACAATTTACTATAGGACACAAAACCCCAACACCTTGTCCCTAGTATAATGTACTAATAGTTCTTATATGCTCATATATTGAAAATGTTTTTGCAGGGGAACGGGAGACATATTTGTCTGCGTTTTATAACAAGAAGATGCATAAACATGTCAATAAGTCAGTTCGGTGTTCATATAAGCCCATTGATGCTCACAATTTTGAAATCGGCGATCGAGGTAAGGGTGGAATAGTGAATCTGCGCGCGGGAACATGCACGTGTACGAAATGGCAATTGTCACAATTTCCATGCAGACATGTATGTAAGATTGCATCAATGCATCGATTAGAGAATGCATATGCGTGGGTGCATCGCCACTACAAAAATGAGACTGTATGATTGTCCTACCATGAACCCATACATCCACTAGGCCACCAGTCTGAATGGAAAGTTTGTGAGACTCCTAAGCGGGTGCTTCCTCCAAAAAAGGCTGCGCCTAGAGTGGGACGTCCGAGAAATCAAAGTCGAATACCATCAAAGGGCAAGGAGGTAACTCCAACAAGATGCACCAGATGCGAGCATACTGGTCATAATCGAGCGAATTGTACTAGTATGTTACGAGTTCCATCTCGGCTTCCACCAACAATATCGAGTGAAGCAAGCTGCTCTAAAAACTCAGCTGGCAAATAATGTACTCTATCTTGTGTATTGATAATTTGTGTATTGATAATTTGTGTATTTTTCCATGATAATTACACGATTGAGAGTTTGTGTCCTTTGAATCAGGAGTTTACGCAACAATATGTCATATACAGACGCCGATATAGTCCCATATCGACCATATAGACATCGATATGGCTATATATCGACTATATAGACGCCGATATGTTCCCATCTGTCCTACGTACACGCCGATATGGTCCCATATCGACTATATAGACGCCGATATGTTCCCATCTGTCCTACGTACACGCCGATATGGTCCCATATCGACTATATAAACGCCGATATGTTCCCATCTATCTTATTACCAACAAACGTCTATCACCAATAACAATTTACATTAATAAGTTACCAACAAACGTTTACATTTTACAAAAGATTACAATCCAAGCAAATTAGGCCTTGTAATTAGATCATTCTGGTTGAACAATCGTTGGTTGAAGAGTTCCAAGCACACCCGCAACCTATAGAAACGTCCATCAGACCCGGAGAATCCATAATCCGTACATAATGGCCCTTTTTCAACATAATGCTGAGCAAACAAGGATAGGAAGACACCACAATCATTGGATTTGCGCAGCTGTTGTGGGCACCCGCGAGCCCTCTCCCACTTTATCAATCGATTACCGTTATCAGGCCTCCCACTTTTAGTCCAATATTCGGCCTCTTCCATTGCTCTTGTCATAATACGAAACCGGGGTTCTAGCCATTTGTCTATTGATTCGTTGGATGCATTTGACTCCAGACTATCATAGAACTCCATCCTCATTTCTTCCACGTAGAACACACCGAGTAACCAGTGTTCTCCTTTATAGTTGATGGGTATTAGCACATGTTTAACCTCATACCAAGGCCGAGTGTGAAACTTTTCCATCCCATTGATTCGTTGCACAAATGTCTTGGATTGTCCCCATTTTCCGGGTTTGTCATAATTCTTGGTCATATTTGCAAACTCCATAAACCCAAAGAAATTTGAGTCGATGGCAGTCCAATCCTGACTCTGATGGACGTATTTTCCGTTCAATAACCACAAAAATGCATTTACAAGCTGAAACACATGCAAAAAATAAGTACAAACACATACAAAGTGAGCAATATAAACCAAAACATGTAAAGTGAGCAATATCTTACTTGGCTGTCTATGTACTTTCCAGTTATCTCTGCCTCTTCAAACCACGATACAGTCTGTCCCCAATCGGTTCCACCTAACTTCCTCAGCTCATCATGGGGGGTACTCTTCTTCCAGTCGTCATATGCCTGTAGAAGGTGTCCTTTTATATGATCGCGACCATCGTGTTGTTCCACGGGGTACTGATCATCATCATCATCAAAATGATATTCCATCCGAGGATCAGTGAATGGTGACTTAACGTCTTTCCCAGGTTTCTTTTCTCGCTGGGGTCTCCCTTTCACTTATGCTTCCTCCTTGATGTTTCCATCCCTTCCTCTCCCTCTTCTTCCTCCTCTTGCCCCTCTTCCTCCCCTTCCATCCCTTCCTCCTGCATCCTTTACCCCCCCTCCTCTCCATCTTCCTCCTCCTCTTCCTCCTCCTCTTCCTCCTCCTCTACCTCCTCTTTTGCCCATCCCTTCCTCCTCATGTTTAACCTCGATAGTCAAATCTTCTATGTCTCCTTTGTCTTCACGTCTAGGTAAAGATGATTGGACAACTTGGTTAACCAGAAGAGTAAGCTGTCCATGATCTATCTCAACATCATGGCCGTCATGGCTCTCATCCTGTTAAAACACCAATTAGAAACACAGATTATATCATTATTCTATGTTAAAAGCACCAGATTAAACATTAAAAACAAACTTACATCAATCATTATAACAATTTCCCTCTCTTGCTGTTTATTCTCCCTCTCCTCCTACTCTTTCTTCTCCCTCTCCTCATGCTCTTTCTTCTCCCTCTCCTCCTGCTGTTTCTTCTCCCTCTCCTCCTGCTCTTTCTTCTCCCTCTCCTCCTGCTGTTTCTTCTCCATCTCCTCCTGTTGTTTCTTCTCCCTCTCCTCATGCTCTTTCTTTTCCCTCTCCTCCTACTCTTTCTTCTCCCTCTCCTCATGCTCTCTCTTTTCCCTCTCCTCATGTTCATTCTTGCCCCTCTCCTCCTGCTCTTTCTTCTCCTTCGCCTCCTGCTCCGTCTTCTCATTATCCTCCATCTCTTGTCCTCCAGTCTCCATCTCATACATATCAACATCCCGTTGTGACTTCAGTTCCTACACATCACGTTCTACAACAGACAATCTATTTACAAAGGCATTCATTTTCCTCTCTTGCTGACCAAACTGTTCAGTTATCATCTTCTCTTGCTCAGCAAACTTGTCATTCATTTTCTTCTCATGCTCATCAAACATCCTCCTCAGTAGTCGTTCCAGACCAGATTGTTTCTTCTTCTGGACAGGTACTCTAGGTGAGACAATGAAGGCATTTTCATCATTATCAGTCTCAGATTCACTGTCATCCTCTACATCAACATCTCCCCCTTCATATGTACCCAATCCCTCATGTTCCTCCTTTTCCATGCCTTCATCCTCTTGCTTCTCTTTCCCCTCTTCTTCCACCTCTTTCCCCTTCGCAACCTCTTGCCCCTTTTCCTCCTCTTGCCCCTTTTCCAAATCGGTAAACACTTGGTCATAATTACACGACAGACCATCCACATGGTTTACTAGATGTTTATACCATGAGCTTTCTTTCTCCATGTCTTGAGCTGTAAGTTGCGTGGCATTTGGTTTTATACCCGACTAAAAATACAAATGTACAAATAAACAAGTCAGTCAGATGTATAGCACAATAGTGACACATATAGGCACAATGATTGGTCAACTTACTTTAAAAATGGCTAGAACTTTGGGCAATTTAGCGATACTGGTCTTTTTCCATCGTAGCCATTATGGGATGCGAGTGCCTTTCTTCTCATACCATGCTTGTGGCATCCCATACTTCGAACAACCAAGCCTGCAACAAAGTTCCAATTCATTATTTATTCCTATTACCAACATTTCTAGTATACAGAATATACACACATCATACCTGAAATACGTGTGCAAAACCATATAGGTTGTATGAGACACGGTTAGTCCTAAAATTCTCCCTATAAGCGACCAATTGATCAATTCGGTCTTTTCCACCATCTATCCCATTAACAAGAGACTTGTAGGTCACATCCCAGCCACAAACACCCCACGGGAACTCGTTGAACAATCTTGGAAATTCAACAAGTTCCAACACCCAAGGAAGAGCTTTTTTTGCGGCAGTGTTATCCAACACACAGCCAATGGCAAAATACAACATGGCAAATGAAACTGCATCCTGATCAGATTCATCCTTCCAAACAGTTTGCAGCATAATTGTTTCCACCTCTTTAAAGGTTGGTGTAGGGATGCCTGGAAAAAACTTATTCCTAAATCTATATGGCTTATTTATCGCACTGAACCTTTCCAGAAATGCTTCCATGTCTCCAAACCGTAACCCACTTAGGAGTCCAAACTCCCAATCCGCAAATCTTAACTCAACACCTCTAACTTTGAAGCAAAGCTCCCCGGGTTTGAGGTCTTCACGTATGATCTCCCTTGTTAAAAGGGTATGACAAAGGACTCCTGCAAATACTACATTGGTCATATCCAAATACTGGCCGAAGCAACTCTTCCTAAATAGATTTACTTGGTCTACTGTTAAACAATCCTTTATATGTTTTGCTGCTTCTAGGTTACACCTAACTGTGATGACGCTTTCCGTTCCAAATGCTTTTTTGTATTTATATCCAGATTTCTTCTTGGCTTTCTTCTTCGAAGGAGAGCCATGCTCATCTCTCTTCCTCTTGTCTACACGATCATGCTGAAAAATGTTGTAGACATATCATCAGGGAACATACAATTAAGCTAATTATAACGTTGAGCTAGAATGAGCTAGCGTATGCTAAAATAAGAGAGTTATCAGTAATAGTTCATCGATATGAATGTTCTATCGGCAATATAACATCGATAGGAATGTTCTATCAGTAATATAACGTCGATATGAATGTTCTATCGGCAATTAGATCGACGATATGAATGTTCTATCGGCAATTAGATCGACGATATGAATGTTCTATCGGCAATATATCGTTGATCTGGATGTTCTATCAGCCATTAGGCTGTCTATGACTATGTACTATCTACAATTAGGTTGCCGATGAACATACACATCGACGAATTTCATCCAAACCAAATGACTTCCTAACACCAGACGAACTCAGAAAAAACCCTAACACCAGAAGAAGTAAACGAAACGAAATGAAACGAAATATTCCTTCTCAAACACAACAAATGTACATGCAATACAAGAGAGAAACGCAAATGTAAAGTCAAGTTATTTACCCTCTTTTTCGTCCTTCCTTCTGAATTCGATTTGTTGTCTGAGCTTGGTGTTCTCGCCATGTCCACTCGAAGTAACAGAGATTCGCCGGATGAAATGTACAGAATCGGGCAATGAATCGCCGGAAAGTTAGAGAGAGGAATAGAGGGGTGTTAGGTTAGAGTGATGGAAGTTCGAATGTTGAAGAGTGGGAGCGGAGTGTTAGATATGAGGGCAATGTTGGAATTTAGTTAATGAAATGTGTTAGTTTTGGTGAGTTTCTCAAAAGGAGTTAGAAAAGAAAACTAGCCCTTTAAAAGGTGCTAGTTTTGTAATTGTCCCAAAGAATAATTGCTCAATTGTTTTTAGAAATTAAAAAAAGATGCATATTTTCTATTTCAAATATGGATGGAGAAGAAAAGAACGTGTATAGAAGTTAATTATTGGAAAAAAAAATTGGAGCAAAATTAGGTCTGTTGAAATCTATTCAAATAAAAACGTGTTACTAATTCAGAGATAATTATTTACTGATTAAAAATTAAAAAAATATTTAATTAAATGCAATTTTCTCCAAAAATATAAGTGTCCACACTAATCCACCCCGGCCCGGTTTAATCGAGCAGGCAGACAGCGACAGATGCACTTATGTGGTAGTTAAATGTGAAACAAACATTATACATGCTCTCTCCTTTCCACAAAAGTGAGCATCCTTTGGGGTACACCCAAGAGTATAAGGTATCATCTTATAAACCCTTCTTACAATTGATAAGTTTCGTATATGGGACTTTTACGGGTATATAAATAGGCTATAGGCAATCAGTCAAATTTTTCCACATCTTAAATTTGGACCAAGCCCAACCTAATAGTTTTATAAATTCATAAAAGGACTAAACCCGAGAAACCCTTACTTGAATTTTTAAAACGTTTCATTGAGCAATAAGTTCAAAACGTAAAGTCGAGCATAAAGAAATGTATATTTCGACTTGAACATTTGTATAATGATTATAATATAGATTTTACTAGAGTGACACGTAGTCTCGAACTCTATCTCCAACACTATACCACGCCAAAACTTTTCAGAGTGTAGTTAAAAAAAATCCATGCTTTTATAGCCATGAATGTCTATCCTGGTATAGTAAACGCTGAAGAATTTTTTCCCAAAAAAATCCATAAAAAGTTACCCCAGTCCCACATTAACATAGGTGAGTCTATTAGAAGTACTCATGTAGTTAGATACTTCACTCCAAATGGAGTATAGATCTCATTAAGAGTTTATATTACCTTAACTTGATATCGTTTCATGAATTGATGTTTTCAATATCCATGATCTATACTAAACATATTTCTTAGGATTTTCAGTCTATAGGTTGAGTTACCATCATGTGTAACACATCGATGTAGGGGTAGAAGTCCTATAATTTTCGAAGTATTATGGACTTTCTCTCTACATAATCCTTTCATTAAAGGTTCATCGAAATTATCTTCAGTGCGTACATGATCCATTTTAACAGCTTCTGTAAAGAGGAACTCTCTAATAGTATTGTGCTTACGGCATATCTGTCATTTCTTACTGTTATGATATCGGTTCTGAACTTTAACAATAACCATGTACTATCACAATGGATCAATACAATTGGAAGTCTTTCACATAAGGTAATATCAGCTAACAGACCTCTCAACAAACCTGCTTCTTCATTAGTTGCAGTCTATTTCTTAGATTTCCATGAAACAACTCCACCAGCTATACTAAAATATAGCCACTAGTTTCCTTGGAATGATCTAACAAAGTGTTCTAATCAACATCATTATATCCTTCAAGGATAGCTAGAAATCTTTGGTAATGTAATGCAAGGTTCATGGTTCTTATAAGATACCTTATGACCATGACAATATCATTCCAATGCTCAACATTAGGCCTAGTAGTACACCTACACAATAATCCTATGACATAAGCTATGTTGAGACTAGTGGCATACCGAAAGCTGCCAATTATGCTAGCAAACTCTAATTGTCTCACACTATCTCCAATGTTTTTAGAAAGCTTCACATTTGGATCATAATAAGGTGTAGATATAGGTTTAAAGCTAAATTAATTATATTTCTTTAAGGATATTTATATAAAGAAAGCCCTTTATTTGACCTAGTTATCTGGATGTTAAGTATAACATTGGCTTTTTCAAGATCTTTCATGTCAAACTTCTCACACAACACGAATTTCACAATATTCACGACATGAATATTAGAACAAAAAATCACCAAGCCATGTGATATAACAAGGTTATCAAAGTTTTCATGTCATTGTTTTGGTGCTTGTTTCAAGCCATATAGTTTATGAGATTGATTAGGAACAACAAATTCTTCAGGTTGTTCCATGTAAATCTCTTCTTCTAATTCACCATTCAATAATACATTTTTAACATCCATTTGATGTATAACAACATTATGCAAAGGAAGCAAGAGTAATTAAAGCACGCAAAATCTATATTTTCTCTTTGTCTAAAGCTTTTAGGTACAAGTCATGTCTTGTACTTATCTACTCAAGTTTCAACTTATTTTTAAGAATTCACTTGCAGATTATTGCTTTGTAACCTGATTATAAGTCAACTGAATGATAAGTTGTATTTGATTCAAGTGATTTTATTTTGTCATTAATGGCTTCTTACCACAGATCAACATCTAAAGAGGTCAAGTTTTCTTAGAGGTTAAGTGGATCCTCCTTTAATGTGTGCAAAAATAATCAAAACCAAAGCCTTTTGCAACTCTAACAACACGAGAAAGAATAAAGCTAAATTTAGTGCATTTTTTATCCACAAATTACACTAACAGCACGAGAAAAAACAGTGCAAAATTCAGTTCAACAGATGTTAATTACTAATTCTTAAAGGTAAAAGCCCCAACTGTAAATGTTAATCGGTACAATAAACAAGCCTACATAGTAATATGGTGCATCCAGTTTAAGGTAGTAAAAGAAAATAATAACCAATAATGATATCTATAAACCAATCAATGCTAACTGTCATGGAACCAATTGAACTAAAAGCTCGAGCTGATAGTTAAGGCCCAATCATAGATCTTATATTAATCTCTGACACACCCCCACACGCAAATACCCATTAGGCTTGCAGCGTGTACAACACATGCCCAACTTACTATGAGTTTTTAATTCCACAAATTAACGAGGTTGTCAGGACTCGAACCCTCGACTGTTTGGTTCTAGAAGCTCTGATACCATATCATAGAACCGATTGAACTAAAAGCTCGAGCTGATAGTTAATGCCCAATCATAAATCTTATATTAATCTCTGACACTAACAAGTTATCCTTCAATTTACAAGTCACATTGGTACAATTTACTAAAAATAGAAAAAGTGGAAAATATTTTGAAATGTGATTAAAAACAAACAGAAAAAGGGAATTTCATAACTGAGAAATCTATATCCAGGCAAGCAGTCAACTTTTAAATAAATTAGAAACACGAATTGTAGGAGTACGCAACTCATAAAAGGTTGAGACAACCTTAACTTATCAATATCATTTATCAATATCATTTGCACACAAAACTTAATTAATAAAAAGTTATTTTAAGGGAAAATAAAAAGTTTCTGCTTCTGAATATGGTAGTTGCTAAAGTTATCTCCCTTTATAAGCCTACAAAGTACAAAGTCTCCAAAGCAAATAATAGAAAAACAAATAAGCTAACATAAAATTACATAAATATACAAACATATAATGGTATAAGTCAAGCATTTCTCTACGGAAGTTTATTGAATCGAGCAAATGTTAGAATTTCTAAATTACATATAAAAAAAATAAATGAAAAACTTATCATTTATCTCTTGAAAATGAAGGACTAAATTGAGCAAACATTGTTTTATTAAATTGAAATCAATTTGTTTATAAAATACATATTATATCACTCACCATTCACACACACATGAAAAATTACTGTACACTTAATTTATGAGTTTTGCTCACTTTATTTCTTGCCTTAGAAATTAGATATACTTGCTATTTATACTTAGTTTCAAACAAATAAGGACCATTTGTTCATGTCGGTTCCATTGAGAAATATTAATCACAATTTTTTTATTTTTGTTATGGAGAAATCTCTAGCTAATTCTTTATTCAAATGCATAGAATCATCTTATCAGTGGTGATATTTTTATACTCCCCATCAGTATCAACTTAATATTTCATAATTACCTGTGATCTTAAGTTGTTTTCTCAAGTCTTTCAACTTTATACCATTAAGTCCTTTCATAAATACGTCAACAACTTGATCTTCAGTCTTGACATACTATATCTTAATGTCTCCATGTAAGACCTTTTCGTTTAACATGTTTGGTTCTGGCATGGAATATTATATTTTCAGTCAAGTGTATCACTGACTGATTATCACAAAATAAATGTATTGAGTAATCGGCTGGCTGATGAAGATCCTTCATGAGCTGTATTGGTCAGGTACATTCTTGAGCTTCTATTGTTGTTGCTTTGTACTCTGCCCTGGTACTCAATAAGAACACCATATGTTGTCTTTTGCTGCACCAAGAAATAGGTCCTGATCCAAGACTGAACATATAATCTGTAATCGAACACCTTGTGTCGTGATCTATAGCATAATCAGCATCACAATATCCATATATCCCCACAATTTCCTTCTTTCTTATATAGGATACCATGATCCATGGTACCTCGGACATATCGTAAAATTCTTCGAATAGATTCTAAACGAGGCTTTTTCAGATTTTACACCAACCGATTTACCATACTTATTGCATATGATATATCTGGCCTCATTAAAGTGAGATATATCATGTTGCCAACTAGTTGTCTATACATGGGTAGCATCTTCCAAGTCATTTCCTTCAGCAAAACATAACTTTATGTGTACCTATACTGGAGTTGTAATAGGCTTCCATCCAAGTATCCCAAACTTTTCCAATAGATCCTCAACATAATTGTGCTCACATAAAAAGAGTTTTTCCTTCGTGTGTTCAACTTTATGACCAAGAAAATGATTTAACTATCCCAAAGATTTCATTTAGAAACGTACTAATAAGTTGGCTCTGACTTGATTGATTTCAGTAATATCATCACCAGTGATGATAATATCATCAATATAAACTAATATTATAGCCAAATTCTCACATTGGATCTTCACGAACAAACTTGAAGCAGTTGGTTCCATCTTATAACCACTTTGAATCAAGATCTCCAATGTCTTCACGTACCATTCTCTTAGTCCTTGCTTCAGTCCATACAATGCCTTTTTCCAGTTTCCATACATAGTTTGGTTGAATCTGCTCTCGAACCATTGAGGTTGATCCATGTAAATCTCTCGATCCAATTTGCCATGTAAGAAAACATTCTTCACATCCAGCTGGCATAACTTTCAATTTTACTAGCTGTAATTGTTAGTAGAACACGTACTGTGGTGATCTTACAACTGGACTAAATGTATTGTCATAGTCTAGACCATACTTTTGTGAGAATCCTCGAGCTAAAAATCGAGCTTTGTATCTTTCAGCTGATCCTTTTAGTATGAAATAGGCTTCACATCTTTGGATTTGGGAACTAAATCTCATATCTCGTTCTGCTCCAAGGCATCCATTTCTTCCTGCATATAGCCCTTCTCCACTTCTTACTTAAGGATGCTTCTTCGTACGTCGCAAAGTCCTTTACTACTTCTTTGATATTTGCCGCTTTCATGTACTTAGGATTTGGACTTATTTTTCTTATGGGCCTTCACACTTGTGATTGGTTCTCCTCTATTACCTTATCATCATCATTAGTCTCCTCAAGATGGCTTGGCCGTTCATCTTTAGGTGTTTGATGATGTACTCTTGTGCACTATGGAGATTGAGTCTTTTTAGATGACTTGTTCTCAAGGTTTTCTTCTACCAGTTCCACCTCTTGAGTGATTTCTTTAGTTGCCTCATCCCTTTCAAGTTTTTCTTGTAATGTTTCCTCGATTTCTTTTGAATCGGGTAGTACAACTTCATGAGGATACCACTATGACATTTGCACTAAAGAATATTCCCGACTTATTCAAATTGACCACTTGCCCTGAGGCTTGTTATTACTCAGTCAGGATTTTAACCACTTCCCTCGTTTCTCCATTAGATGCACCAAAGAATAAGAAGTTATCATCTACATAAAAAAAATGAGTTATAGATGGTGCCCGTCTACAAACCCGAGATCCATAGATTAAATTCAGATCCTCGGCCCGCTTAATTAAACAAGATAACACCTATGCACAAACGATAAATAGATAGAGTGATAGCGGGTCGCCTTGCCGCAGCTCTCAGTCATGTGTAAGCGTATCGGTTAACTCACCATTTAAGGAAACTCTATACTTAACACTGGTTATACAAAGCATTATCCATCCAACCCACTTCGCACTAAATCCCATTTGAGCCATCATAACCTCCAGGAACTAATCAAGCCTATTGTATGCCTTACTGAGATCAATCTTCAAAGCCACACTCCCAGCCTCCCTTCTATTCTGTATTTTCATAAAATGGATAGTTTCAAAAGCTACTTGCACCCTATCAATGATTGACCCGATAGGCACAAATGCTGATTAGGTATCACTAATAATGTTGGGTAAAATGCCTTTCAACCGATTAACTAAGACTTTTGCAATTAAATTGTACAACATATTGCATAATGAGATTGGACGGAACTCCTTTAGCGAGCTGATAATTCTTTATTTAAATGCCTAGAATCATTTCGTCGGTGCTGATATATATCTATGTTAAAAATAGAGGAAAACTTGTGTATGTATAATTCATGAAAGCTCTTATAAATAGACATTTAAACAAACTAAACGAATAGTTTCAATTCTACCAGCAATGAATGAAAAGAGGTAGTGGTAAGAATATCCAGAAGACCTTCCAAAATAATTTGCTTAGCTTATGATTGAAATTTCTCAAACTTCCAAACCCTGCAGTAGTATATGTGATTGACAGAAATAATTGTCTTACAAAATACCTAATTATCTTCAATCTTATAAAAAAATAACTAATTTCAAAGAAATATCATTGCTGAAAAGCCCTAAATTGAACAAAATTTAACTAACCTTGTATTAATTTCATTATTTGCTAAAAAAAACTTACTGTTTCAAGTAGCTACTAAATTGAACAAAGTTTAACTAACCTTGAACAAAGTTTAACTAACCTTGTATAACCAATTGTCACTTCAAATTAAAATGGATGAATGCCAAAAAGAAGTGAGGGTGGAGGCGTAGGGGTATGTATTGGTTCAAACGAATCGAAAAAAAATCAAAATAATTCACACTGAAACCGAGCCGAATAATATTAAAACCAAAATATAATCAAACTGAAATATTCGGTTTGATTTTAATATGAAATAGTTAAAAATAAAATCAACAAATAAATATGAAGATATTTCCTCAATTAAGAGAACTTAACATGGTTTCACAGTATATCTATTTTAGATCTTTCTCCCCAAAAAAAAAAAAAAAAATAAACTTTTAAAACCAAATATGTATGTAAATATATACCTATAAATGCATAATATATATAGTTCGGTGCAGTTCAATTTTTAAATTTTTCTCCAAAACATATGGAACCGAAAAACCGAATTAAAGTGGTTCGGTTTGGCTTGGTAAGAGGCAACATATATTTACAGATAGTTTAGGTTTTCTTTGTTTTATTATTGTGATTGAATTTGTGTGTAAATTTCTCTTGAAATTATGCCCTAAGATGAATTATATATAAGGTGGGCTGGGTTAAGTCTAATCGGGCTTCAATGTATAAACCCAATTCTAACCCAAACAAGTTCAGCTTATTCAGCCTGAACTGACATGATCAAGCTAGGCACTTTAGTTCCTGGGCCTTGATAGGTGAGTGAGCCAGAAGATCCATGAATTGGTATACTATTAGTGGATTTCTATTATGATTTAGTTTCGGCAAAATTACATGGAAATTCAACTTTTTAAGATTATTTATAACTTTGTCAATTAAAATTATCAATTAAGTCAAATGGGCAGTTAGACGAATTCCCACTATAACTTCATCCACTAAAGCAGTTACAAGGTTTGACATTTATCAAATAAAAACTTATACTTTTGATATTATATTAATTAAATTATCAATATTGGCTAAATAATAAATATTATTATATATATGAATTTCATGTAAAAGACCCTTTAGTTTCCAATTATAAACTTTAATTGTATATATGATTCGGCGGGCGTACTGTCCTGTTTGGTACGGTGTAATGAACATTGTAATAGAATGCACATTACAATAAATATTCATTACTATGTTTGGATTGATCTATTATTTTTGTCATAATGGAATCACAATTACATGACTCAATTTTTCTTTATAAATTTATGTAATAGAGATTACATAAAAAAAAAAAAACAGACATGAATTCTTGTTATGCCTAAGCCGAATATAATTTTATCAGTTATATTTATTATCCACAATTCATATTAAACGGTAAAATATAAAATGAGAAAACCATGAAAAATGTAAAGAACTAGGAAAATGTGAAAACGGAAAAACAGAAAAATATGAAAAATAGAAAAAATGAAAAAATGTGGAAAACAAGAAACACGAAAAACAAAAAAAATGAGAAAAACAGAAAAATATGAAAAACAGAAAAAATGAAAAAATGTGGAAAACAAGAAACACGAAAAACAAAAAAAATGAGAAAAACGTAAAAGATAGGGAAAACGTGAAAATGCGGAAACATAAAATAGAAAAGATGTGAAAAACTAAAAACGTGAAAAATACAAAAAAATGTAAAAACGGAGAAACGGAAAAACGGAAAAACGGGAAAAGCGAACAAAAACTAACAAATTTTTAACCATCATATATGAATGATGTTTCCATATATATATAAATATTGTAAGAATAATTATATTTCATCCATTTTCTAAAAGTTTGCAACTAAATATTGTAATAAAATCATGATTATATTCCAATACATTACAATATTGATTACATTAGATCATGACCTAAAAGTTGAAATTGGAGGCATATATAAAATAGAAAAACTATGTAATTATCAAACTGTTTAACATACCACATGTAATACTGATTAGATGCCATGTCAGTAGTTTTAGTGAGAAGCTAATTGAAGAACGACTAATATTGATTTTATTGGATTAAAAGTAAAACATAAATCATCTTATCGAGATAGATTGAATTTTATAGCTATATGGTTCAAACTTTTACCACCCGCAACTATAATTACCCTTTTAACTGTTATAATTAAATTAGAATATGCATATGAAACTTTATAATTAATTATTAACTAGTTGCACCTATATGTTTATCTTTAGTTTTATTTAAAATATGATTGATCTTAGCTACAACGCCGACATTTTCTATTTTTGAAAAAATAAACTTAGTGAGGAAATTATAATTGCAACTTAACATAAAATAAAATAAAATAGGGACAAATTCAAATGTATCCTTAAAATAATATAAATATATTTTAATAAAAAATATTAAAATTATATAAATACTAAGTAGTTTTAGGTTGAAATAATAGTGGTATTTGGAGTGCTAAAACCAATCACTCCTTAACTCTCCTTTTCTGTGCAGGTTTGGTGATCTATCGAGTCTCTGTTCGGACGCGCAATTCACACCCTAGGATCGCTGATGGATTTGATAAACGACGCACTCAAACAGAAGTTTAGCACGCAAATTCGGGTGCTTTGGACATCTGCAATTGTTAATGGCATCTGGATTCTATGGATAGCTAGAAACAGGGCAATTTTTAAAGAAGAGGAACCTTGCATTTCGCTATCTTTACGAAGACTTTGGCACTCTGTTCATGAATCTGGTAGGCTCGGATATGGATACATGTGGAACTCGACGACGGAACTGCACCTCCCGGTTTTAAGACATCGAGCGCCGAGGATTATCCCGGTTCGCTGGCAACCGCCTCCTGATACCTGGATGAAGGTCAATACAGACGCCTCAGTAATAGGATGCCCGGGATCGGCGGGCTGCGGGGGCGTTTTCAGATCGGCACATGGTGAGTTCTCCGGGGCATTCTCCTATCACATACTACAACAAATATCTAATATTGTGACGAAAATTCGTCTGACAAAATAATTTTTGTCACAATTAATGTACTTATTGTGACAAAAAATAATTAGTAAAAAATTGTGAAAATTCCAAACAAAATTATGATAAAATAATGTTTCGTCCAAATATTTATCACAATAAAGCACCAGTCAATCAATATTATGACAAAAAAAATTGTCACATATTTTTATCATAAATACATAAAGTTGTGACAAAAATTCATACGTAAAAATAATTTTTTATCACAACTAATGTATTTATTGTGATCAAATAATAATTAGTAAGAAAAGGTAAAAAAAAAACCAAAAGAAATCGTGAGAAAAAAATATTTTGTCGAAATATGTATCACAAGAAAGTAGAACTTAATACGTATTATGATAAAAACAAATTGTCACGTCATTTTTGTCATAAATATATAAAGATGTAACGAAACATTCGTACGATAAAATAACTGTTTTCGCAATTAATGTACTTATTATGACAAAATTACAATTAGTAAAAACAATGAAAAAGCAAAACCAAATTATGACAGTAATATTTATTAAATTAGACTAATATATTGTTTCGGAAATCAATTTACAAATTTTCATATTTATTTGGGGATTAGAATGTGTCAGAGATTAATATAAGATATAAGATTAAGCCTTAATCATCTTGAGCTTTTAGTTCAAACGGTTACATGACATGATATTAGAGTTGCTTGGACCAAATGGTCGAGGGTTCGAGTCCTAGCAACCTCATAAATTTGTAGAATTAAAAACACATGGCGGGTTGGGCCTGTGCAGTACACACTGCAAGGCCAATGGGCATTTGCATGTGGGGGCGTGTCAGAGAAGGTATGTGTTGTACACGCTGCAAGCCCAATGGGCATTTGCATATGTTGGTGTGTATGTAACATTTTTCTTACTATATTATGTAGTCACAATAAATCATATTTCACGGTTATTTAAATTTTGTCATAATAGCTAGATTAATGACAAATTATAGTTGTAACAATAATTAAAAACTAATTATGAGGTAATACAATTTTGTCACTAAAAACTTATTAAGACGGGCTTATTGTGACTATGATGGTGACAAAACACTTTGTAACAAGAAGTTTCTTATGACAAAAATATAACTTATTTTAACAAATTAAATTGTCACAACAAGCTTGAATTCTTGTAGTGACATGAGATCGACTTTTCCTTATGCTGCTGAACTTTTCGGTTGCAATTAGGGGCGGAGCCAGCCCAGGGCTCGGGGGGCCTCCGGCCCCCCCGGCCGTCGGCTCCACCCTTGAGTAGAAAAATTTCGGCAGTTAATAGCCCCCTAATTATAGTATATTAATGTATGTTTGTAATGTTATAACAATATGTTGAGATGATTGAGTTGGTTAAGGGGCTTGTTTTGATATATAAGGTCATGGGTTCAAACCCTTAAACCTCATTCTTTTGTTATATTATTTATCTAATTGGTTTTTTCCCCAACAACTCTTTTAAACACTTTTTTTTAAAATATAATTTTTAAGCAATTAATGTTGGATTTATAAAACATTAGAAATTTCTACTTCTTTTAAGCTTAACACTTTTAATTTTTTAGCATTCAACACACCAAAACCACGAAAATTTAGGTTTTTAGTTTAGGAAATCAACATGGAACATATAGAAAATTAAATAAATTTACGACTTTTCACTTTGGCCAAAATGAAGCAGTTTTATCATGCTAGAGGCTAAAAAAAATTTGCGCAGCCCTGACGTGCTGGACTTTAAAAACTTACCGCAAACTACACAACTAAAATTAAGCCCCCCCAAACCTCAAATCCTGGCTCCGCCAATAACACCAATTAACATGGCGTTCTACAGGGGATGGTTGCGGCTTTGGCTCGAGAGTGACTCGACGTTCGTCGTGCATTCGCTGCGAAATCGGACAAGACTCGTACCCTAGTGTCTCAGGCAAGATTGGTTAAAGTGTCTTAAAAATTTGGATTCCATGACAGTAGTGATCTCTCACATTTACCGTGAAGGTAACCAAGTTGCGGACCTTCTGGCTAATTACGGAAAAACAAATTCAGATCTAGTTTGGTGGACGAACATTCCACGGTTTTGTATATCAACTTTCCTTTGTAATCTAGGAGGTTGGCAGGCATATAGATTTGCTTAGTTAGTCTATTCTTATTTCTGGCTACTTGTGTAATTCTTTGATTTCTTTTTAATAAACTGGTTTAGGGATCGGGTGTTGAGAGTGGGGGTGCCAACATAGTTGGGATGCCTGCAATTAGCACTCCTTGATTGCCAACCTTTCACAAAAAAGTTGTTTTAACAGTTCAGAATGTGCATGCATCCATACCTTTCTACTATCGTCTTTAGGTCTTAAATAAGAGTTATGTTTTTGTTATGGATCCAAAATTGCTCCACAAACCGTTATTAGTCCAAAATTACTATAAGTTGGAAACATTGGAACAAAATATTACATTAATGATATATTTGCACGTTTTCCCCAAAATCCGTAAAGACAAATTTAGAGTTATCCGTTTCATAGCTACTCAATTTTACTATTAATATAACATTATTCTCGCTCAATTTCAAAACCAGACATAAAACTCACTCAATTTTAATATTTACTAACATTATGATCCTTTATGGAACTAAACGACCTCAAATTTATCATTGACGAATTCAAAATAAAGAAGTTCAAAAATTAAAATTGTTTAGAACCACATTTACCATGAACCTGTGTTTTCAATTTTTTAATTCACAATTTTAGAGCTTTATTTGTCTAAACAGACAGTTTCTCTCCTAACCAAACAACTGTTCAATGTTCTCTACATTAATGGTCCGTTTGGTGTATTGTAATGCAATGTAATGTAATCAAAGTCATAATTTAATCAAAGTTGTAATATAATGGAATGAAATAGTGATTCCATTGCTATGTTTGTTTGACAAATAAAAAAATGATGAAATGTAATTATCATTACATACTTATGTTTGCTTAGTTTTTTTTTTTTTGATGAAATGTTTGCTTAGTTAAATGTAATGGTAAAATTTTATTTACATAATTAAAATCGACAAAAAAAAAGAAAGACGTGAAATTAGCATATAGTTTTCCGTGTTTTCATAGTATTTTTTTTTTTACATTTTTCTCGTTTTTTCGTTTTCCATTTTCACTGTTTTTTCCTATTTTCTCATTTCTCATTTTTCATTTTTCACTTTTTTTTTGTTTTTTTTTCGTTTTCAGCTTTTTTAGTTTTTGCGTTTTTGAGAATGATGAGAAGTGAGGTTTGACAAATGAGAGATTAGATGGAACTTTAAAGATAGAAATTAGAATTACATGCTTCAGATGTAATGAGAATTCAAGGTACTTTTTTTTTATGTGATGGGGATTACAATATTGTTAAACAAAATTTAATTCTTCAACACAATTTTAATATGCAATCTGTTGGCGATATTTTCGAAATATCCCAATTTTCAACCTTGATACGCGTTTGCGGGGATTAAAAATGTAAAGATAATGCGGGCGTGCCAGAGAAGCTAGTTCTCAAAGGGTAAAATGGTAATTAAATGAAGTTAATAAATAAAATGCGCCTAAATTACTTGAATTCTAAACGAAAAGCGATTGACGACCGTTACAAGGACTGAAAATAAAAACAACGGTCTTGGGCCCCGATGTTACTTGACAGGTCGGTCGGAAAAACAATTTTTAAGATAAGTACTAAAGATAAAAGCAATAAAACAACACAAAGATATAAATTTTTTAATTTTCTTTTATATTTTTATTGATTTTGTAAATATTTTTCAATATTTTTTGTATTACAAATAATAATAAAGCATGAAAATTACAACTTAAAAAGAAATAATAACTTTAAAGCTAGAAATGTAAATAAGTCACAAAAACAAATATGTACGGGATGAAATAAAATTAACCAATCTCTTTGATGTCGTTGGGATGCGTGAAATTGAGGATTGGACCTCCAGAAAATCGGCTCGGGGGCTGTTGCGTTGTCCGGGTAGTGCTGGGCGAATTTGAAGTAATTCGAAGAGTTCAGGGACTTGAGCAGAAATTTACCACCAAGTCAACAGCAAAATGGGACTAAATTGATGCTTTTGTAGGATTTTCGGGCTCAATTTCGGGAGCTGTAGAGGTCGGATTATAGCGAAACGAAGGCTAGTATTTAAAGTTAGTGTGCGAAGGAAGGGTTTAGAGCTGGAATTTCAGAAAAAGATCGAGTAAATGAGTCGGAATAAATTATTGAAAATTGGGCGACAGAATAATTGTTTGATGGTTGAAAAAACCAAAAGCTTGATTCTGTTTCGTGGAGGGTACTTTAGGGGCGATTTAGAAGGCTATAGGATGTCGTTTTTTACGAAATAAAAATTGAGAGTTCTAGAATTGATGTCAATAAAGAGATTAAAATTAATTGGGCTAAAACGATAAGCTAACGAACTCTAAATAAAATTTGGAAAACGGCTCACCAGAAAGGTTGTTTGATGAATTTTTCAATGATGAAAAACTCAAAAGCTTGTTTCTGGGTCTTTTTAATCGATTGAGATCAATAAAAAGTTCCCAAATATGATTTGGAATAGGTGTGTAAACTAAGAATGACTCGAAAATGGGGTTTCGGTGATCTTGGTTTCACGGAAAATGCTTGAAGCTTTGAAGAACTTAATAATGACGAAATTTGGTTTAGACTAAGAAAGCTTGAACCGAGGATTGGGTAATGATTTTACTGACTTAACTAAGAGATTGCAAAAAACGATTTGAGAATTGGTTGATTAAACTAAGAGAATTTCGGATTTGAAGTTTCTGAGAATTGAAAGCTTTTTGGAGGAACTGAAGATTAAAGAACTAATTCTGGGAATTGAGACCTTGTTTAGACTAAATAGATGCTAGAGAACGATTTCTACGAATCTAAGGATTGATAAAGAGGCCGATTTTGGCAGAGAATTTGAGAGAAAAATTTGAGTTGTCTGTGTTTGATTGAGTTTGATTGATTTTTGAGTGGGGTTTGTAATGAAAGGATTAGGCTCTATTTATAGGATTTTGGGTAACAATTTCCAAGTTAGTGGCCCTTATTTTTCTCAAACATGATCCCACTACCTTCCCATTAGTTGAAGATAGAAAGTGGGTGAGTGGGGAGTTGTAAGAATGGAGATAATGCGTTGAATACGTCCTGGATGTGTTAGAAATGTTCAAACCCGTTTTTCAGCACCACTTCCCTTTGAAAAATTCTGCCGGCTTCGTTTTAGCTCCGTTTTGCTCCGTTTTTGACATTCCGGAAAGCTAACATCCCGAAATTTCTGAAAAAAAATATAACTGCTTGATATCTTGCTGTTTCGGGGTCCGTTTTCATCGTCGAAGTTGCTGGACGGGTTGCTGAAAAATGGTGCAAATTTGCCCCTGATTTTTATTTTTTTTTTCTTTTTATTTCTGTTTTTTATAATAATCTTTTGATATTATTTTCTATTTTTTGTCACATTTTTATTTTGTTGAGAGATAAATTTAATTAAAATAAAAAACTATAGAGTAAAAACTATAACCTATGCTAAAATACAAAATTTTTAATTAGCCCCCAACAATTGCCCCCGTATTTTATGTGTAAAAGATTTGAAAATGAATTTTCCACATAAAATAAGTCTTTTATTTATTTTTATTTTTCTTTACCCGTCAGTACCGATTTGTTGAAGCTGAAATTTGTTTAACTCCGTCTATGAATTCGCGACTTCACTTCCGTTGTTAATAAACTTCTTTGAGCTACTGACTGGCGGAAATAAATTGAATTGTCACTTCTTTTTCACAAGAATCATGATTGGGTAATATCCGTCTTGAACCTCTTGAGGTTGGAGTTGAGAATCCATTTGGTGATATGGATGTATCGTACATGACGGAACTTGCCCCCCAACGTCTTCGAGCTCGGATGCCATCGGTGCTGCACATGTTGTTGTCTCAAATTTGATGGGGACAAAACTGAGCGAGTGGATGACGGATCAGGTGGAAAAGGCTACACCGAGCTTCTTTGTAGCGATTGTTTTTTTTTTCTCACAGCTCTTTAATTCTTTTTTAATTTTTTTGGAACATGTAAATGGATTTTATTGTTTTTCTTTATTTTTTTTTTTTGCTTTTCATTTATGTCTTTTATCATTTCAATTTTTTTTACGCTTCAATTTTTTTTTTATGAATAATTTATTATCTCTAAGCATGCTAAAAAATATCAATGATGCTAATTAACAGCTTAAAAGAAAAACTAAAATGTAAAATGATGCAAAAATGAAACAAAACAAAAAATAAAAGGCACCTCGTACCTTATCGCATCCTTATTTTTTCTATAGCGGCTGATGCCACCGCTTGGTCCTTCGGATGTGACAGAATCATTGAACCTCTTCGATGAGAGGCTCATTGCCAATCGGCCTACGGTAAGGCACAATGGTGTTTGACTTTTTCTTGCCTTTGGTCTTGATCTTGATTGGACCAATGCTATCTTCGTATAATCGAGACTCCACCATATCCGAATGTGTCTCAAATGGTTTTTCATTTGCCCGAATCACCTCAATGTCATCCCCTTTCCAAAGTAGTAAAAGTCAGTGCAAAGATGACGGAATGCATGAGTTAGAGTGAATCCAATCTCGTCCAAGCAATGCTTGGTAACTCGCCGTTGAATTGACTACAAAGAATGCCGAAGTTGTGGTTTGATTATCGACGGTAAGTTGCACAGGTAAAACCCCAAAGGTTTTAGCAATTTCGCCAGTAAAAGCCGAGACAGAAATTTCTGACGTCATTATGTCGCCTACGGATTTTCCGAGAGCTAGTGCCATATTTAATGGCATAATATTAACGGCTGCTCCATTATCAACTAGAACTCTCGATAAAGGCTTGCCATCAACGTGTGCTTTGCCGTATAATGGTTTAATGTGTCGTGTCATCTTTAGAGTGGGTTTGTCAAAATAAACCCGCTTCATCCGATCTTCCGATGAAGCTTTTGTTGTAACACCACTTCGTCGGTCTTCTTGAATCTCGTGTACCTCCTCGTTTAGATCTTTACTTCTAAAATTTATTGGTAAAATTAAACAAGTAGCAGCACACCCAGCTTGGATAATGAAATCTCCAACGCGAATTTTCACATTTTTCTTTTCTTTTATTTTTTCTTTCAAAACGTTGTTAGAATCGACACTAGACAAATCTGTTTCGTTTTTCCTTCTTTTTTCTGCCTCTCTTTTTCTTATTCTTCTTTTTGCATTTTTTGAGAGAGGTTGTGCGAATTTTTTATGTCGGTTGACGAACCATTTATCGGTAGGAACTTGTGCCGATGGAGTGACGAAACGCGGCTGGCCTTGGTTTGTGCCATTTTTATTCTTCGGCTTTTGCTTTCTGCGGGGTGTTTCTTCCTTCTCCTCGACGGGTTGAAAGGTGCCTTTTGGTACCCAAATTCGCCTTGTTTTTGGGTGACCGAAGTGACTTTCCTTCAGGTTCGAGGTGTTGCTATGGACATCATGCCTAGGAGGTGGTATCTCGATGGAAGTCGCATTTATCATGGTGGCGGCTGGAAATGGATCTTCGTCAATCAACATGCTTTCTTTCTTTTCAGGAAATTTAAGCATGCCTTTGTTTATTCTGTCTTGTATAGCATTTTTAAAGACAACACAAGACTGCATATTGTGGCTCCAACTATCATGATATTTACAATAAGATTTTCCACAAGTGTCATCTCTAGACCGAATAATATGTCCATGAGGTAAGGTGATAAAACCTTCCTTTAACAAATAGTCAAAAAGTTCCTCGGTTTTAGAAACATCAAATGTATATTGCACATTTGTATTTCGTCTAACTACTTCGGGAGCTTTTGGAATTTTTGCTAACATTGGACAAACGCGGGATCCTGTTCTAGTTAGTTCGGCTATAGCTACCTCATGTGCCTCATTGGTTTCTATATCCTGATGGTAACTACCTACAGAGTTTTTCTTCCTACGATTATCCTCACGCATCAATTCTTCATATTCTGACACTTTAGCAACAAGTTCGTAATAATCACAAAAATCAATGCCCTGGAATTTCTTCCTATTTTCAAACTCTAAACCACGTTGAGCAATTTTAACAAATTCTATTTCAGGAATATTAACTCGGCATCTATGCCTCATTTTCTTGAAACGATTAATAAAACTTTCAACGGACTCACCTGAGCGCTGAACCATACGAGATAGTTCGGCGACACATACCTCGGGCTCAGTTCGATAGAACTGAGCATGAAATAATTGTTCCATGCGACCCCAGCTTCTGACGGATTCAGGTTGTAATGTCGTATACCATGTGAAAGCCGATCCAGTTAGTGATCCGGGGAATAAACGCAAACGAAGCATATCGAAGTCTTGCTCCGCACTAATCCCGCTGCATTGGAATAAAAATCGGGCAACGTGCTCGATGGTAGATTGTCCATTTTCACCTGAAAATAAAGAAAAATCTGGAATTCTAAAATGGTGAGGAAATGGGTATCGTTGGTCGTATTCCCTTGGGTAGGCTTTCTGAAACTCCGGGCGGTACATCTCACGGACCGTAGGTCCATAAATTTCTTGCACGATGTTCCGAATACGTTGCATATCCTCTGCTTCATTACATACTTCGCTCCTCACACCTGAAACGCGAGATACGTTATTATTATCACGAGAGTTCTCACGAATATTTTCACGAGTGTATTCACGGGTATGATCACGGTCTTGGTTTCTCCACGTGCCCCCCGAACCACGGGCGTTGTTGTCACCATAGTGCTCCGAGTGGGTATTAGGTCCGGTGTTTGACCTGAAATGAGGCGCATTTGAGGGTATTGAAAATTGTTCCGAGGTTCTTCGATCTCCTCGCTCATTGAATCTCATGTTTTCCTCACGATTAGGCGGTGGCCTATATCGATCGCCTTGGGGAATGCCTTCCCTCGTGTTATCTGAAATATTGTGAGAGTTCAAATTTTTAGCATAAATTTCAGCACACCTATCTGGGATCCTATTCATCTCACCGGTGAGATTATGAATCATGTTTTCCAAATTTGGTCGTTTACAAGCTTGCACCATCTCGGCTACAAGTCTTTCCATGTTGCGCATATGGGCCTCTTGTCTCACAAAAAATGCGTTGAAGTCCGGTTGTGGCATTGACGTCCGATGAACGTCTTCCAAGTGGCTCACGGTCTCGGCAACATAACCCTCGGGTACGTTTGTGTCGACGTTTTCATCTTGACCCCTATTCTGATTTTCATCAGACTCTGGAATGGGTATTTCTCGACCTGTATTTTTCCTTGGTGGCATCTTAAACAACAAATGATATTAGAAAATTTTAGAAATAAATTGCCAAAACAGATTATCAAAGCAGAAAATACCACAAAACAAAAATGTACTTAGTAAAAATAAAAATCAGTGTATGTATATATATATATATAATTAAATTTTTTGGCAAAGCTTAAGAAACCGTAGCTTTAGTACTAATAAAAAAAATGTTTTTAGGTCCCACTGGGCGTGCCAAAAATTATTGGCGATATTTTCGAAATATCCCAATTTTCAACCTTGATACGCGTTTGCGGGGATTAAAAATGTAAAGATAATGCGGGCGTGCCAGAGAAGCTAGTTCTCAAAGGGTAAAATGGTAATTAAATGAAGTTAATAAATAAAATGCGCCTAAATTACTTGAATTCTAAACGAAAAGCGATTGACGACCGTTACAAGGACTGAAAATAAAAACAACGGTCTTGGGCCCCGACGTTACTTGACAGGTCGGTCGGAAAAACAATTTTTAAGATAAGTACTAAAGATAAAAGCAATAAAACAACACAAAGATATAAATTTTTTAATTTTCTTTTATATTTTTATTGATTTTGTAAATATTTTTCAATATTTTTTGTATTACAAATAATAATAAAGCATGAAAATTACAACTTAAAAAGAAATAATAACTTTAAAGCTAGAAATGTAAATAAGTCACAAAAACAAATATGTACGGGATGAAATAAAATTAACCGATCTCTTTGATGTCGTTGGGATGCGTGAAATTGAGGATTGGACCTCCAGAAAATCAGCTCGGGGGCTGTTGCGTTGTCCGGGTAGTGCTGGGCGAATTTGAAGTAATTCGAAGAGTTCAGGGACTTGAGCAGAAATTTACCACCAAGTCAACAGCAAAATGGGACTAAATTGATGCTTTTGTAGGATTTTCGGGCTCAATTTCGGGAGCTGTAGAGGTCGGATTATAGCGAAACGAAGGCTAGTATTTAAAGTTAGTGTGCGAAGGAAGGGTTTAGAGCTGGAATTTCAGAAAAAGATCGATTAAATGAGTCGGAATAAATTATTGAAAATTGGGCGACAGAATAATTGTTTGATGGTTGAAAAAACCAAAAGCTTGATTCTGTTTCGTGGAGGGTACTTTAGGGGCGATTTAGAAGGCTATAGGATGTCGTTTTTTACGAAATAAAAATTGAGAGTTCTAGAATTGATGTCAATAAAGAGATTAAAATTAATTTGGGCTAAAACGATAAGCTAACGAACTCTAAATAAAATTTGGAAAACGGCTCACCAGAAAGGTTGTTTGATAAATTTTTCAATGATGAAAAACTCAAAAGCTTGTTTCTGGGTCTTTTTAATCGATTGAGATCAATAAAAAGTTCCCAAATATGATTCGGAATAGGTGTGTAAACTAAGAATGACTCGAAAATGGGGTTTCGGTGATCTTGGTTTCACGGAAAATGCTTGAAGCTTTGAAGAACTTAACAATGACGAAATTTGGTTTAGACTAAGAAAGCTTGAACCGAGGATTGGGTAATGACTTTACTGACTTAACTAAGAGATTGCAAAAAACGATTTGAGAATTGGTTGATTAAACTAAGAGAATTTCGGATTTGAAGTTTCTGAGAATTGAAAGCTTTTTGGAGGAACTGGAGATTAAAGAACTAATTCTGGGAATTGAGACATTGTTTAGACTAAATAGATGCTAAAGAACGATTTCTACGAATCTAAGGATTGATAAAGAGGCCGATTTTGGCAGAGAATTTGAGAGAAAAATTTGAGTTGTCTGTGTTTGATTGAGTTTGATTGATTTTTGAGTGGGGTTTGGAATGAAAGGATTAGGCTCTATTTATAGGATTTTGGGTAACAATTTCCAAGTTAGTGGCCCTTATTTTTCTCAAACATGATCCCACTACCTTCCCATTAGTTGAAGATAGAAAGTGGGTGAGTGGGGAGTTGTAAGAATGGAGATAATGCGTTGAATACGTCCTGGATGTGTTAGAAATGTTCAAACCCGTTTTTCCGCACCACTTCCCTTTGAAAAATTCTGCCGGCTTCGTTTTAGCTCCGTTTTTTACATTCCGGAAAGCTAACATCCCGAACTTTCTGAAAAAAAATATAACTGCTTGATATCTTGCTGTTTTGGGGTCCGTTTTCATCGTCGAAGTTGCTGGACGGGTTGCTGAAAAATGGTGCAAATTTGCCCCTGATTTTTATTATTTTTTTTTCTTTTTATTTCTGTTTTTTTTATAATAATCTTTTGATATTATTTTCTATTTTTTGTCACATTTTTATTTTGTTGAGAGATAAATTTAATTAAAATAAAAAACTATAGAGTAAAAACTATAACCTATGCTAAAATACAAAATTTTTAATTAGCCCCCAACAATTGCCCCCCTATTTTATGTGTAAAAGATTTGAAAATGAATTTTCCACATAAATAAGTCTTTTATTTATTTTTATTTTTCTTTACCCGTCAGTACCGATTTGTTGAAGCTGAAATTTGTTTAACTCCGTCTATGAATTCGCGACTTCACTTCCGTTGTTAATAAACTTCTTTGAGCTACTGACTGGCGGAAATAAATTGAATTGTCACTTCTTTTTCACAAGAATCATGATTGGGTAATATCCGTCTTGAACCTCTTGAGGTTGGAGTTGAGAATCCATTTGGTGATATGGATGTATCGTACATGACGGAACTTGCCCCCCAACGTCTTCGAGCTCGGATGCCATCGGTGCTGCACATGTTGTTGTCTCAAATTTGATGGGGACAAAACTGAGCGAGTGGACGACGGATCAGGTGGAAAAGGCTACACCGAGCTTCTTTGTAGCGATTGTTTTTTTTTTCTCACAGCTCTTTAATTCTTTTTTAATTTTTTTGGAACATGTAAATGGACTTTTATTGTTTTTCTTTATTTTTTTTTTGCTTTTCATTTATGTCTTTTATCATTTCAATTTTTTTTACGCTTCAATTTTTTTTTATGAATAATTTATTATCTCTAAGCATGCTAAAAAATATCAATGATGCTAATTAACAGCTTAAAAGAAAAACTAAAATGTAAAATGATGCAAAAATGAAACAAAACAAAAAATAAAAGGCACCTCGTACCTTATCGCATCCTTTTTTTCTATAGCGGCTGATGCCACCGCTTGGTCCTTCGGATGTGACAGAATCATTGAACCTCTTCGATGAGAGGCTCATTGCCAATCGGCCTACGGTAATGCACAATGGTGTTTGACTTTTTCTTGCCTTTGGTCTTGATCTTGATTGGACCAATGCTATCTTCGTATAATCGAGACTCCACCATATCCGAATGTGTCTCAAATGGTTTTTCATTTGCCCGAATCACCTCAATGTCATCCCCTTTCCAAAGTAGTAAAAGTCGGTGCAAAGATGACGGAATGCATGAGTTAGAGTGAATCCAATCTCGTCCAAGCAATGCTTGGTAACTCGCCGTTGAATTGACTACAAAGAATGCCGATGTTGTGGTTTGATTACCGACGGTAAGTTGCACAGGTAAAACCCCAAAGGTTTTAGCAATTTCGCCAGTAAAAGCCGAGACAGAAATTTTTGACGTCATTATGTCGCCTACGGATTTTCCGAGAGCTAGTGCCATATTTAATGGCATAATATTAACGGCTGCTCCATTATCAACTAGAACTCTCGATAAAGGCTTGCCATCAACGTGTGATTTGCCGTATAATGGTTTAATGTGTCGTGTCATCTTTAGAGTGGGTTTGTCAAAATAAACCCGCTTCATCCGATCTTCCGATATCTTTCTGAAAAAAAAAATATAACTGCTTGATATCTTGCTGTTTCGGGGTCCGTTTTCATCGTCGAAGTTGCTGGACGGGTTGCTGAAAAATGGTGCAAATTTGCCCCTGATTTTTATTATTTTTTTTTCTTTTCTTTTTATTTCTGTTTTTTTTATAATAATCTTTTGATATTATTTTCTATTTTTTGTCACATTTTTATTTTGTTGAGAGATAAATTTAATTAAAATAAAAAACTATATAGTAAAAACTATAACCTATGCTAAAATACAAAATTTTTAATTAGCCCCCAACACAATCAAACATGGATATTTCATTATAAATTTCATTTCATCTTACCGAACCAGCCCTAAAAATTTAAGAATTAAAATTGTTTAATATATCATTTTCATCAACTCAACGTGAAAACTTACCTGCTATTAGAATGTCAGGTCGAGTTCTTAATTTTTTTTTTTGTCAAAAAATAAAATGAAGGGAAATGTTGAGTGATCTGAGTGTAATTTACCTCTAATAATATCCATAGTTTGTGCGAGCATTTTTTGTTGGTAATTCAAAAAAAAAAAAAAAATATATGGTTGTACTTTTTATCAATGGTATGTTTGTGTTTTTTTTTTTTTTCTAAACGAGGATTGCTAATTTTATTTAGCGATCAGGAGATTAATGAGGCTAATTTTATTTAGCGATCAGGAGATTAATGAGGCTAATTTAATGAGGTTTTTTTGTTTAGGAGAATAACTGAACATTTTATACAAGTTGAGAAAGCTATCGGGATACTTTAAAAGTTCATGAGCCAATTAAGCTTTTTGGACAAGTTCAGGGAGCAAATAATGTATTAACCCTTAAAAAATGATATTTTTTAGAAATGATCTTTGACAATCTTAAAATTGAAAACTTGCAAGAATTGATGGTATTCTAAAAGATTTTGAGTCTTCGAACTTTTACATTTAAGGTCATTTAGGTATTGTTCGGTGAGCGGAGACGAAATGAATGTTTATAGAGAGAAAACTTCGAAAATGATGATTTTGGAAAATAAAATTTTTGGTTCCATAGTAATTGTGGTACTAAACAACTTTAATTCTTGAAATTTCTCATATCATTAATATCCATTTTTATAGTGTGAGACTAAAATATCATTGTTTTTAGTAAAACGAAAAACATTAGTATTTGTTTGGACAAAAAAACCACATGCATGCAATTGAAAAAAGCTCAACCACATGAGTTTTTTTTTGAAGTTACTTTTTTTAGAGGAAAATAATTTCTTTGGTTAGCAGGATCGGTCCTGGACATGGGCTAGGAGTGTGGCCGCTTAGAGCTCATGGACAAAAGAATTGCCATGGCTTCTCGGTGCGCACTTTGCCTTGTCCATTTTCTAAGGCTATTTGGCAAGCTCTTAATGGCATTTTTCAAACAAACCTTGACGTTTCTTCCACGCTTTTAGCCGTCATTAAATCTATTGCCACTGCAGATCTTAGTATGCAGTTATTTACGCTTTGGTAGAGTGCCATTACCACTGCCATTTGGGTGATTTGGTATATGCGTAATGAATGCATTTTCAATGAATCTCAACCTCAAATCGGTGCAACTCTTCAACTTATTTGGCAAGCTATTAGAGCAGTGGGAGGTTTCAAGATTGGGACGATGGCGAATTCCTGGAGAGAGATATATGTCTTGAATCTCTTCTCCATTATAGGGATTCCGCGACGGCCCAGGAGGGTTTGCTTTGTAGTCTGGCAACCCCTTCCCCCTAATTGGTTCAAAGTTAACACGGACGTGACGGGCTCGGGAGACCCAGTTAGGGCTGGGCCTGAGAGGGATTTTTCGTAATTGTGTGTTTTTCCTTTGGCTTGCTTTGCTCTTTCATTCGGTCTGAAAGCGGCGTTCTTTTTACTGAATTACAAGGAACTATTTATGCTATTCTAAAAGCGAATGCTTTCAATTGGTTTTCTCTGTGAATTGAAAGTGACTCTACATATATGGTTAATCTAGTTAAATTTCGTTCTCGGTTGGTCTCGTGGGAATTAATGAAGGTCTGGCTTACTTGTTTACAGATCATTAACAGACGTGAAATTCACATCTCTCCCTATATATATAAGAAAACGCACGACCGACAAATTAGCTACTTATGTGGTCACTGCCTCCAGTCGCAGATCCAGGATTATGTAATTTTTTTTAGACAAAATAACACTAATTGAAAAAAATATACTTTAGTACATAATTGCTATTCGATACAAAATGTCTTAAAAAAAAAACTTCTAATGCTAAGTAGATCGATGATTACGAGGTGGTAATTGACATCTACGATCTGTCATAGCTTGAAAACGATCTGCTGTCTCTACCTATACTGTTTCTTTTTAGGGTTAAGGTGCAAAAATACCCCTAACGTTTTGGGTCAGGAGCAATTTTGCCCTAACGTCTAAAATTGTGCAATTTTACCCCTAATATTTGTAGCCAAGAGCAATTTTACCCCTAACGTTGATAAATTGGATCAATTTCAGACACTATTATAAAATACATTCATTTTTTTCTTTATTTTGCACCAATTGCATATCAATTTGTTTAAAAAAAATTTAATAATAAAATTAGAGATTAATATTTATAAATTCGGTGAATTTTTTGAATTTTTTTGTCTAATTCGTACAAAAGACAGTATATTTTTAATATTTTTTCTTATTGGTTCACATCCCAACATATGTTTGTGATTTGTTACTGATAAAATAATGCATGTGTGAAGTGTAGATGACAAGATTAATGATCGAGAAGACAGTTTGATGAATTATTTCTCAAATAGACCCAATTTATCAACGTTAGGGGGTAAAATTGCTCTTTGTTTCCAATATTAGAGATAAAATTGCACCATTTTATACGTTAGGGGTAAAATTGCTCCTAACCCAAAACGTTAGAGGTATTTTTGCACCTTAACCCTTTTTTTATATCAAAAACCCACAAGACAAACGACGGAATATTTTTTTCCTTATATTTGGTTCTTTATTCTTAACTTGTATTTGGGGGTATAGAGGGTGTAGCCATTGGAGATATTGACAATAACGAAATGAAGAAAAAATCAATCTTAAAAGAATGTTCTAAGCATATAAAAATGAAAATGAATGGATAGGGACATTTTGAGGCCAAAATATTCAAACTAATTTTCATTTTAATCCCCAATTTCCGCTGCTATCAGAATGTTTCCAACCTCATATATATGGAGTCAGATTTCATGAAAGAGATAGAAACGCGTTTCTTGGTCAATCTTGTGGGGTCATTTTGAAACTTCACTTCTTATTTATTTATTTTCATTTTCTTTGCTTTTTCCAATTGCATATTTTGGATTTTTTTTTTTTTATCAACTTTCAAAACTTTTAGATTGAAATTTGGCTATGAAAAGTGGTTTGATACTTCTTACCAAAAAAAAAAAAAAAGTGGTTTGATACTTTATATTATAATAATAGTTTTTTTTAATCAAGTTGAATTCCTTTCACAATTTAAATCGACCAGAATTACTAGAAAATCACATATGGAATTATTTTTCGAAAAGAAAAAAATATATATTTAATTAATAAAAACATAATATTTTAAATTAGAACATTAAATTAACAACAACCTTTTTAAAAAAATTACATTACATTTAGATATCCACGAACTACAATTCTCCAATTGAATTTTAACGGTGTAAAATAAATTTAAACAATTAAATTATTAAAAAATCTAAAATATTCATCGTATGATTTTATAGTTTCAATGTAAGAATTGTATTTTTGGAAAATGGATCTGTATTTTTTTCGATTTGCAAATGTAATTCTATTTAAAATACAAAATTGATATTGGTTATCAATTATACACATCATTATAACTTAATCATGTAATTTAAATTATTGTGTTTTGTTAAGAGAATAAATTTTTAAATTACGTGCATATATTTGTAAATAGAGCAAACAACATACATCAATTTTATACATTTTCCTTAGTGTTATACTAATTGCAATAGTATTTATCGGAGTTATTATCTACTCGTTCTAAAGATTTTTTTTGATTGAAAGCGGAGGACTATGAGCAGGATTCAGACATCCCAACTAGGTTGGCACCCCTGAGGATCTACTCCAAGAACCCGAAATTGAATAAAAGAATAAAAGAAACGGTTACAAATCGTCCACGACCAAAGAATCAAACAAAATAAAGGAATTTCTCCCTAATGAATTATGAGCAACTAAGCTATTACAGAAAGACGGGTGAGAGTTCCACCAAGTTTCCTCCATGCAGGTACGACCATAGTTAGCCAAGGCATCCGCTACCTGATTGCCTTCGCGGTAAGTGTGTGAAGCCACGGCCCGCATTGACGCCATTCTGGACTGGCAATCCGACCAGGCCGCTCGCAGCACCCAAGGGACTAAAGTAACACAGCGACGGAAGATGGCCACAATGTACATCGAGTCAGATTCGAGCAAAACAGCAGTCCAACCATGATCATGTGCCTTCTGAATCGCAAAAATCGTTGCCCGGAGTTCCGCTAGGTGCACCAAAGAATCCGAGGAAGGAAAGGCAAAAGATCCCAAGCTTTGACCGTCAGCCCCGTGAAAGACTCCCCCGCAACCAGCCTCTCCATTCATGATTGACGCGTCTGAGTTGGTTTTAACCCAGCCCACAGGGGGCGGCACCAACAGATCTGCAGGATACGAGGCGCTCTCGAGCAGCGAGGAGCAATTCCCATAGTTTGGAGAACTTTCAGTTCAGCTTCCGAGTTCCAAACATGACCGATTCTGAAATGTGCAGAACGACGAATTTGATTCCAGAGCAAATGAAGAGCTGAGTGAATATTTGGGGATTTTCCATTAAAAGTGCAATCATTCCTTGTTGTCTAGAGAACCCATATCACATTAACCACTGCACAGTTCCAAAGTGTAAAAATTTGGGAGGTGAAATATTGAGAGGCTGCCCAAGTAAGATGATCCGCCAAAGAATCGGTGTCCATAAGACGTCAGCCGAACAAAGAGGAGACCCCAAACCAGATAGCCTTGGCAAATTTGGAAGAAATTAAAGAATGTTCAAGAGATTCACAATCCTCCTCACACAGCCTCACACAGACAGCACCGAGAGACAATAGGGATACCTCGCTTTTGGAGAACACTGTGCGTAGGGAGATAGCCCTAGTAAGCCCGCCAATAGAAGAAAGAATGTGCCGGAGGTATATATTTCCGCCAAATAATTTGAAGACAGGAGACAGTAGAATTTCCAAACTCAGCCATTAATAGAAAAGCTTAGTGGAAAACATACCTTTGTCTGCGGGTTTCCAAATATAAGAGTCATGTTCGATTACCAAATACTTTCACGCACAAGCATCGGCACGCATGAGGAATAACTCGTTCAAAACCTTAAAAGATCAGAATGGAGAGCGATATGGGTGGGGCGATGGCCTTGAAGAGATGATGTTCGATTACTTCACAGATATATATACTAGCACCGGTAGTGAAGCAGGCGAAATTATAAGTAACGGCATGGCTTCTTTGACTACATCTGATCAGTTTCTGTTAGGACAGCCTTTTGAAGAGGAGGAAGTCAAAGCAGCATGTTTCTCTTTGCATCCAGACAAGAGCCCTAGGCCGGACGGACTGAACCCGGCTTTCTACCAACACTTCTGGCATATAGTGGGACCTAATGTGACGGCTACATGTTTATCTATTCTACAAAACTTGAGTATCCCAGCAAACCTCAATGACACCCATATTGTGCTTATTCCAAAGAAGAAAGAGGTAGAGGCAATTACTGACCTTCGACCAATTTCCTTGTGCAATGTATTGTTTTAAATTTTGTCGAAGATGTTGGCTAATCGTTTCAAGCAAGTTTTACCGTCCCTCATATCTGACAGCCAGAGTGCTTTCCTCCCAGGGAGACTCATTACAGATAACATCATAGTGGCTTATAAAGCAATATATAAACTGAAGGGACTAAGACAGTGGAAACATGGTATGGCGGCGCTCAAACTGGATATGAGTAAGGCGTATGATAGAGTCGAATGGGATTTCCTGCGGGCTATGTTACAGGCAATGGGCTTCTCCAATAGATGGGTATAATGGATTATGATGGGTGTGACCTCAATACGGTATGCTATCTTGCAAGAGGGTAGAGAAATCGGACCAATTATCCCATCACGAGGTCTAAGATAAGGGGATCCGTTATCTCCTTTCCTTTTCCTTTTATGCGCTGAAGGATTGTCAAAACTACTTTATTTACAAGAAAGAAGTGGGAATCTTCATGGTTGTAAGATTGCATGGTCGGCACCCCAAATAACCCATCCCTTTTTCACCGATGATTGCTTATTATTTTTCAGAGCTAACAGAGAAGAAGCGGCAACGGTTCAGAATTGCTTACATAACTATGAGATCGCCTCAGGACAACAGGTTAATTTCCAAAAATCTGATGTCCTATTTAGCAAAAATACAACTCAGGGACATAAAGATGAAGTTATCGAGGTTCTCGGAGTTGAAGAAGTTAGCAACCACGGTATTTACCTCGGTACGCCAATTGAAGTGGGAAGAAGTAAGGTGCAGACCTTTGGGTACTTGAAAGACAGAATTAGACAACGAATCACAAATTGGAAGGAAAAGTTCCTCTCACGCGCAGGGAAGGAAGTGTTGATCAAAGCAGTATTACAGTCTATCCCAACTTTCATTATGAGTGTCTTCTGTATGCCTGAACAATTCTGCTCGAAAGTCACTAGCTTGCTCAGTCGTTTCTGGTGGAAAAGCTCCGATAGCACGGGGAGGGGCATTTTCTGGATAAACTGGAAAACTCTCTGTACAGCCAAAGTAAATGGCGGGATGGGTTTTAGGGACCTAAGAAGCTTCAATCTTGCTCTTCTGGCTAAGCAAGGATGGTGGATACTGCAACAACCAAATTCCTTTGTAGCTCGCATCCTCAAAGCGAGATATTTCCCTAACTGTCATTTTCTTAATGCAGAATTAGGTCACAACCCGTCCTACATATGGAGAAGCATTTTACGGGGGAAGGATATGTTGGCAAAAGGCTTAAGAAGAAAGATTGGGAATGGAGCGGAAACAGACATATGGTGGGATCCATGGCTACCGGATGCAATTAATCCACTCCCGGAAAGCAGCGAAGATCCAACTATTGGGGATGGAAAAGTTAAAGCTCTGCTATCTGACGATGGAAGCTGGAATGCTGATATCCTAAGGGCAAACTTCAACCTCCGTGACCAACAGCTAATTAGATCCATCCCGAGGCGGGAGATGTCGGCACGAGATGGCTGGCTATGGCGAATGGAGCGCAGTGGTGATTACTCGGTTCGGAGCGGATACCGGTTGTCAATGGAGACATTTACAGCTACTGTCCCACCTACAGTGTTCAATTGGAAGAAATTATGGAATTTATCAATGGCACAAAAACTGAAAAACTTTCTATGGAGATTAGTTTCATACTGCTTACCAACAATGACGAATTTGGAATGGAATCACAGTTCGCTAGCCAACTTTTGCCCGATATGTAAACAACAAGGAGAGGATGAAACACATGCGTTCGTACATTGTTCGGGCGTCGCTGCTACATGGTACGAGTTCTTTGGGGACAACGGGATGGCTCATATTGACTCTTGCATAGAGTGGGTGAGGCTGTCCTTGGAAGGCAATGGCGGGATGAATATTGTTGAAATTACTAGTATAATGTGGACTCTATGGAGGAATAGAAACCAGGCCGTGTGGAAGGGATTTTCTGATCCCGCGAAGAGGATTGTCGAACTCGCAAAACAGGAAAGGGAGAACTGGGCAGCGGCTCAAAGGAATCATCAACGAAACATAACAGCCTCTCCTCGAGCGGAATCATGTTGGAAACCTCCTGCAAACAAAATGGTAGCGTGTAATGTGGATGCCGGCGTGTTTTTTGAAGAAGGACACTGCTCGTTTGGTTTCTTGATCAGAGATCCGAACGGTTTGTGCAAATTTGCAGCATACGGTCCACTAGAAGGGATGTACGAACCTGTCATGGCGGAAGCGATGGCTATCAGAGAAGCGTTGTCATGGTTGAAGAATCACCAACTCGAGAATGTGGAGATAAGGTCCGACTTCTCTCAGTTGTTCAGGCGATCAACTAACCCTCAGTTCAACTATCCTACTTATCCGATATCACTACTGAGTGCATCTCATTATTGTGAGTGTTAAATAACGTCTCAATTTCTTTTGTCAAAACGTTCAGCGAATATTGCAGCTCATAGCTTAGCTAGGGCAGTAGTATCTAGGACTGTGCATGGAGAGTGGGAATTGTTGGTCCCTGATAATTAGTTCCAAGGGGGTTAGGAACTAATATAACTTTTTTGTGTTTTAATTAAGCTGACTGGAAGTTATTTTGAGAGTTTATTAACTCAGCTTTTGGTCAGCTTGGTGAGATATGTTTCAAGACAGCTTTAGTCAGATGTTGACTAAAGTTGTTTTCTTGTGAGTTAAGAATTGACACTCTTGGAGGTCAGCTTCTAACTCAGCACCACTTATTTACTCAAGGTCAGCTTAGACAATTTATATGCTGAGTAAATATAGCAAACAACACATACAATATAAGAGAGAGTTCAGAGATTACTCAATATCACTTATCCTGGTTCAGCCTCTCTGCCTACGTCCAGTCCCCAGAGTCCTCCGGGCTTTTTGAATCCAATACTGAGCTCTTTAATGGTAGAACACAAACCAATTACAAGGTAGTTGAATATGCAAGAGTACCTTCCTCTATTCGTCTACTCAACTCCTACTAAGTGCTACAACCCAGCACCTAGATTTCTCTACCACTGAATGCTTACAACCAGGCACTCAGCTTAACACTCTCAATATTCCTATTGATCACGAACTTGTTCTTTTTAAACTAAAGAACACTTTAGATGATTACACAACAATCAATCTAGCATTTACACAGAGAATAGAAAAATTGGTGTAAGATCTTTTTGTATTTGAGTGCTTTCAAGATTTTCTCTCTTTGTATTTTTCTCTTGATACTTCAGTAATAACTCAAGGTTCTTCATTGTCCTTTTATAGAAGGAGATTGTAGATTTGGATCGTTTGAATTGTTGTTACCGTTAACACTAAAATGGCTCTTTTGGGGAACAATTTCTGGTCAGCTTCAGACTGCTCCGCCATTCCCTTTCTCTGTTTTCTTCAGGCGTCAGGTTTGTCTTCTTGCGTCTGGCTTGTCTTTTTGTGCCAGTTGTCTTTTACCAATAATCCAATGACCCATGTCTCTTGGAATTGGTCTTTTGTGTGTCTTCGAGGTTCCAATTATTGGTGCAGAAGATTGGCAGACTTTGTCCTTTAGTGAACGGATCCTTCATGCTGTCCTGACTGTCACTCAGCTTTATTTGTTATCTTTGGATGTTCAACTTCTGAGCTGAGTTCCTTCTTGGTCAGCTCCGTTCTGTTTAACCGCTTCTGAAGAAATCTTTAACTTTAGTCAGCTTCGTTTTGCTTCTGAGTTCTACTTCACTCCGCTTACATTGAGTTTCCATTTTGCTCAGCTTTGCTTGTGCTGTCTTTTGTCGTGTCTTTACTTTATATATATATTCTTGCACTCAATATTGAACAAACACATTAGTACAATTAAATCAAAGCATTTAAATTTAATTGCCTCTTAATCATGGATGATTTTGTCAAATCAAAATCTTATGGAAAGGTGTTTCAACAAACTCCCCCATTTTGATGTTGGCAAAATACATAATTACGGAACTCAGTTATAAGTTACCCCATGATTGATATTTTTGAAATGACTCTCCCGTAAGGGTTGCACATATTGTCTTAACTTAATTCTAAACCTTCCAAGATCTAATTGAATTAGACTTAAGACATTTGTGTATACTAACTTAGTTTTAGATTTGAGCTTGTTTGGATTTAAGTCAGTTTTTCAAAAATATTAGAAGTATGTTGTCTCTCAGTTTATTGCATAAGTTGTTTTGGTGTTAATGCATACTGAGTGTGTTCAACTTCTTGATTTGTTTGTTCAAGTTTTTATCAGTCAGGTCAGGAAGAAAATTAATACTTATCATATATTGACCTTTTAAAAACACATACTTTCAAAGACAGGATAGAAAGCTAAGTCCTAGATAATGACGAAGCTAGTTCTTCTTCTTTTTCTTCAAGTTGACCTGAGCTTGATGGTCAGGTTAATATACTCCCTTCCCTTTATCTTTGCTCCCAGACGCACCTACTGCAGGCGAGTTCCCTCTTGAATGTTCTCCTCCATTTTGCCATCATCGGGTTTGTAGAGAAAAGTTTCATTGCGAGCGGCATTGGAGAGGTAGTGAGAATAGCGCTGAAGTTGTTTAGTGCTTTCACCCAAACCATCAATTACGGGAACACTATCATCCTGGACATGCCGAGGAACCTTGAGGGAGCTGCTGATCATGCTCAGTAGGCATTCATGGGATTTGCTTAGCCAGGTGAGCGAGGCGGTGATCTGACCAAACGATTGATGGTACATTTTGAGCAAGGCAGAATCATAGAACATCCGCTCGGCATTGTTGATGCGCATGGCTTTCATAATGGCCTGTGAAAAGCTCAGAAGTTCACTGTTGGAAACTGGATCAACATCCATCTGGACTTTGTTGACATTGAGGAGACTCACAGCTTCACTTAATTGGTCGATGGTGCACTGAGAAGTAGAAGATACCAAGTCACGCGTATTGGTCAGCTCAGCATTCAGCTTGGTAAAGCAGTCTTGCAACTCAGCAGAGGTAACAGACTCAGGATTGGCAGTTGAGTTAGAGGTGGTCAGTTCCGCTGATAGCTTAGCAAAATAGCTTTGAAGCTCAGTGGAAGTGGCATACCCTAGATTGACTTCTGACAGTTGATGAATTTTGCCTTCAAGCGAATTCATATGGGTTGCCATTGTCAGCATCATTTCAGTCAGTTTGGCTATATGGCCTTGATTTGGTTGCTGAGTTTGAACCGCAGTAATAACACTGACCAGATCCTTAAGGCCTCGGAGTTCATTTAGAAGCTGAGTAATACCTGATAGTTGAGAGGGATCAGCTTGAGTGGATTGGTGTGCATCAGCTTGAGGAGTGTTTAAATCTTGAAGCAAGGACTGAGCAGAAGCAATGACACGGCGTCCTGACTCAGTAGCATTCAAGTATGCGAATTGATCAGTATTAGGCTCAGAGGCTGGTATGGAGTTTGATGGTGGTGGAGGAGTTGGCTCTCGACCAGATTGAGTACCTTGATTGGTACCTTGACTTTGATTGATGTCATGAGCTGAGTTATCAACATGTTGAGTTGGAGGTGGAGTTTGATTTGACAAGTTAATCTGCTCAGTTTGAATAGGTGAATTGGAAACAGGAAGTGTGTCACCTTGAGCAGTTTGGATTGGATCTGCAGGGTTTTTGGCTTGTTCCTCATGCTGAGTAACAGAGGCTTGTTTTTCTACAGGATTTTCTGGTGGTGACTCAGTCTCATTCGAGAAGTATTGGAACTGGATCTTGGAGAGGTCAGTTTCAAGCTCATCAATAGGAAAGTCGTCCATAAGATCAATTTGCTTTTGCGCCTTCTTTTTAAGTCTGTGTCGTGTCGGAGCTTTTGGGGATGAAGGATCAGCTTGAATTTCGTCGCTTGACTCAGTAGCAGTTGTTTCCTCCTCTACAGGTTGCTCAACATGACCGTCAACAGCATCACTTTCTCTTTCTCCCTGCTCAGCATCATCCTGAGATTTCTCAACATTGGTATGTTCTTTCTGCTCAGTATTAAATTCTTCCTCAGCATGAGTTTCATCTGCAGCTTGTTGCTCAGTTCCTTTCTCAGCTGCTTTGTCAAGGTCAGTTCCATGACCTGTAGAGATAGCCTCATTTAGAGGTGCAGTTTCAACTATTTGTAAAGTGTTAACCTTCTTCCTCTTCATCAAAGGGGATTCAGGAGTTTCCTCTTCATCCTCAGGCTCTTCTTGCCTTTTTCTCTTCTTTGCTAACTCAGCTTGCTCTTTAGCCTTGTCAGCTTTGGCTTTTTCCAGAGACACAAGTCTCACCTTTTTGGGGACAACATGGATGTCTTTAGAGCAGGTTTCAAGAGCCTTCCTCTTCTTCTTCTTCTGCTCAGGCTGAGCTATCTTAGGGGACTCAGTATGAGTCCACACTTCTTTTTCAGGTTCATGTTCAAGCTCAGCTTCTAGTTGCTCAGCTTCTTCATCGTCCTCATCATCTCCAGCTCCTTCATATCCTTTCAAGGGTTGATTGTACAGCAGTCCATCCAGTAGAACTGCAGTGATTTCACTTCCCAAGCTACTTGTCTCATTTATCGTTTCTATTTGCTTGTCCTCGAGAATTTTTGTGATTAGAGAGCCCAAGCGGAGTTTCTTACCACCACGTTGAAGAGCTCCAACTAAGAAGACGGGAAGATTGAGCAGAGTGTAGGTCAGCATGTGCCAGATGAAGCACTGCTCGAAGTTAGAGGCGGATGAAGCGGAGCTGAGTTTGGGGAAGATAAAGTTGGTCAGCATGTAGTGGACCATCTTTTGTTCTTTACCCATACAGGTGCTGGGTATTTCACCCTTATGATCCTTGGGTTTACAGAACCCCTTGAGCTTCTCAGCCGTGTCTTTTGGCACTTTCTCCTTTGTTGTTCTAAACTCAATTCCTTCGTCTGGTAAATCTAGTAAGGTGGCTAGATATGCAGGAGTGACAATGATTTTCTGACCTTTAACCGTGGTCTCTAAATAATCAGAGTCATCTTCATCAACATATAGATTTGAGTAGAATTCCCGTACTAACCTAGGGTAGGGTTTTCCCGAGAGAGAGAAGAGACCAGTCCACTTGTTCTTCTTGATCCAGTCACAAAAGGGCTTCTCAGAGGTGACGAATCCCGGAGAGAACCATCTGCATTTCAGAACCTCCAGATTGTTGACCTTTTTGTGTACTTTGATCATTTTCCTTTCTATTTGCGTCGAAGGACCTGCGGGGTCAGTCTGAGTGGGTTTGCCAGAGGTTTGGCTTATGAGTTTAGGAGTTTTGTCTTTGCCGGAAGCCATTGTTGAAGGTTTTGAGGTTTTTAGGGAGAGAGAGAGAAGTTCAATTTGCAAGAGATTGCACGCGTAAAGAGTGAAGAGTGGGGATTCTTCCACTTTTTATATAGATTTACGGCGGCCCTTATTCATTAACTAGCCGTTTTACCTAGGACGTTCAACCGACAAAGATTCTATCATTTATGACATCTTCGGCGCATGGGATTTGCCATTAATGTGCGTCTTTCCAAGGTGCCAGAGGTTACACGTGTAGGCTTATTTTACGCGAGTGGGTTTCTTTTTGATTTTTCTAGAATTCGAAGCATTCGTGATGTTGAGTGCCCATGTTTTGTCTATCTCTAAATAACTCAGCATACGTTTGAGCACTCAGTATGTGCTTCTACTCAGCATAAGATGAAGACTCAATATGTCTATCAACTCAGCATAGGATATTTACTCAACATTTGTATCTACTCAGTATAACCACTCAATGTTTATGTCTATTTAGCATGAGGTTATTTTTCTATTTTTAAACTTAATAGAGAGTAGATATTTATTGTTAATTTACTTAGCATGGCATTTGCACATTCATTCAAATTTCCACTTAGTATAGCAGTCATTCAATCATACAGAATTATTTAGAGTGGATTTGACATACCAATGGCTTCCCTCAGTATATTGAATTGTTCTCGTGCTAAGGGCTTAGTGAAGATATCTGCAAGCTGATCATTTGTTGGCACATAGGTCAGCTTGATCTCATCTTTTAGTACATGGTATCTGATGAAGTGATGCCTTATGCTAACATGCTTCATCCTACTGTGTTGGACTGGATTCTTAGATAGATCAATGGAACTTTTGTTGTCGCATTTGATCTCTATTGTCTTTGTTTTGACTCCATAATCCTCAAGCTGTTGCTTTATCCATAGGACTTGTGCAACACAGCTTCCAGCAGCCACGTACTCAACTTCAGTTGTAGACAGAGCTACGGATGATTGCTTCTTGCTGAACCAAGATACTAGACAGCTTCCAAGGAAATGACATCCTCCCGAAGTACTCTTCCGTTCTAGCTTATCTCGTCCATAGTCAGCATCATTATATCCAATGAGTGTGAAGTCATTTGAGGTTGGATACCATAGACCTGCATCAACTGAGCTTTGCAAGTATCTAAAAATTCTTTTCACAACAGTTAGATGAGATTCCCTGGGGTCAGCTTGATATCTAGCACAATAGCATACTGAGTATTGAATATCCGGTCTACTAGCAGTGAGATAGAGTAAAGAACATATCATACCTCAATAGAGTTTACTATCAACTGACTTACTCTTCTCATCCTTGCATAAGACAGTATCAGTACCCATGGGGGTTGATATTGGTTTGCAATCTACCATGCTGAATTTCTTTAACATTTCCTTGGTGTACTTAGACTGACTTATAAAGATGCCATTCTTACCTTGCTTGATTTGAAGTCCAAGGAAGAAGTTGAGTTCACCCATCATTGACATTTCAAACTCAGTTTGCATCTGTTGGCTAAATTCTTTGCATAAGGACTCGTTAGTAGCACCAAATATTATATCATCTACGTATATCTGTGCAAGTAGGGTATGTTTACCCTTTTTCTTAATAAACAAGGTTGTGTCAGCTTTTCCTCTAACATAGTTCCTGGTCAGCAGGAAATTGGTCAACCTCTCATACCAAGCTCTTGGAGCTTGTTTCAGGCCATATAAGGCCTTTTTGAGTTTATAAACGTGGTTTGGAAACTTTGAGTCTTCAAACCCAGGAGGTTGATTAACATATACCTCTTCGTTTATAAGGCCATTAAGAAATGCACTTTTCACATCCATTTGGTATAGTTTAAAATTCATGAAACTAGCATAGGCACACAATATACGTATAGCTTCTAGCCTAGCAATAGGTGCAAATGTTTCTCCATAGTCTATACCTTCTTGCTGACTATAGCCTTGGGCTACAAGTCGAGCTTTGTTTCTAATCACATTTCCATGCTCATCTAGTTTATTTCTAAAGACCCACTTGGTTCCTATGGGCTTTTGATTCCTGGGTCTAGGTACTAGATCCCATACCTCATTTTTGGTGAATTGATCAAGTTCTTCTTGCATGGCATTTATCCAATATTCATCTTGCTCAGCATCAGCAAAATTCTTTGGCTCAAGCATTGAGACGAAGGCAAAATTGCTAAGGTATTTTCTAAGCTGATCTCTGGTCATCAACTTGTTGTTGGCAGCATCAAGAATGGCCTGTTCTGTATGTCCTCTTGGGATCTTTATTTCCTTGGGCAATGTTGAGTCGTTTGGAAGAGGTGTTTCTACAATCTCTACAGGAATAGATTGGTCAGCAAATGATATTTCAATTTCTTGCTTACCTTGGGTCAGCTCCTGTATAGATGACACAGAGGCTTCTGGTTGATCAGCGGAAGCTGAGCTTGGTTCATCTTCTTCAGGCTGAGCTGACTTACCTGTAGGGTCAGTTTCATCGAACTCAACATGCACAGACTCTTCTACAACCTGAGTTCTTTTGTTAAATACTCTATATGCTTTACTGTTTGATGAGTACCCTAAAAAGATCGCCTCGTCAGCTTTAGCATCAAATTTAGCAAGGTTGTCTTTTGTATTGAGTATAAAGCATTTACACCCAAAGGCACGAAAGTATCCAATGTTGGGCTTTCGTCCTTTCCAAAGCTCATATGGGGTTTTCTTAAGTATAGGTCTAACTAGAGCCCTATTCAGTATGTAACATGTCGTGTGAACAGCTTCACCCCAGAAGTACTTTGGAAGCCTATTTTCACTCAGCATTGTCCTAGCTATTTCGATAATAGTTCTATTTTTCCTTTCAACGACCCCATTTTATTGAGGTGTTCTAGGAGCAGAGAAGTTGTGGTCAATACCACTGGTTTCACAGAATTCATCAAATTGTTGGTTTTTGAATTCTCCACCATTGTCGCTTATAATGTGAGCTACTCTTAGGTCTTTGTCATTTTCAAGCTTTTTAATCAGTGTGGTAAACATCTCAAAAGTTTCATCCTTGCTGCTCAGCAAGATGATCCAGGTGTACCGAGAGAAATCATCTACAATAACCAAGGAAAATTTCTTACCTCCCAAGCTGAGTGGCTGGATAGGTCCGAAAAGATCCAAGTGTAGTAATTCCGATGGTCTTTTGGTTGAGACAATATTTTTGCTATGAAATGACTTTTTAGTTTGTTTGCCTTGCTGACAAGCTTTACACAGTTGATCTTTTTCAAACTTTAATTTGGGTAATCCCTCAACTAATTGCTTTCTAGCTAATTTGGCAAGAAGGTCCATGCTGACATGCCTAAGTCTTCTATGCCATAGCCAGGAGTTGTCCTCTTTAGACACCAAGCATATGTTTTTAGAAAACTGTTTTTCTAGGTTTAACATGTATACATTTTCTACACGAGGGGTAGTTAAAATCAATTCATTTGTATTTCCCTCGAGTATTTGACACTTAGTATCATCAAATACAACCTTTCTGCCGCTCTTGCAAAGCTGAGCTACACTCAGCAGATTGTATTTGAGACCTTTAACTAAGGAGACAGACTCAATGGTTGGGTTACCTCCGATAGTACTTGAGCCGACTATCTTACCCTTCTTGTTGTCTCCAAAGCTTACACTTCCACCTCGTTAAAGCTCTAGTGTGATGAACTGAGTTTCATCACCTGTCATATGCCTTGAGCATGCGCTGTCTATATACCATAGTTTTGACTTCTCCACGCATGTCAAGCTGACCTGTAGTTTAAACTATTCATTTTTAGGTACCCAATTCCTTTTGGGTCCTTTCTTGTTAGTATAAACAGGTGCAAAATCATATTTTAACTTGTGACGGCATACTTTTATGGTGTGTCCTGGCTTACCACAGAAATCACAAAAAGGTACCCTTTGTGGGTTGAACTGAGTATGGTCAGCATTATTGTGTTGGGTATGCCAACATTCTTTTGTGGTATGCCCTTTTCTTCCGCAGAAGTCACATTGGACAATCCGCTTGTTATGCCAACACTCACATTGAGTGAATTGCTTACGCTGACTAGTATTTGCGTACTCAGCATGGGGTTTATTTCTATTTGAGCCCTTCCCTTGACTCTGTAACATTGTGATATCCTTTCTAAGTTTTCTTGACTCAGATTGAACCTCCGTGACAAACTTATGTAAGATTTGCATGTTGGTATGCAAGTCAGAGTTGTCCTGGAGAAGATATCGGAGGTCACTCAGTTTGACCTCTTCAATCTCATCACAGCGCCTGCTGAGTGCCTTAATCTTTTTGTTACACTTCTTAGTTAGTGTATATAAGTCACTCAGGGCATTTACCATTTCATTTCTAAGCAAAAGTAAGGATGTTACCTCATTGTTGTTTTCCTCCTGCTCGGAATCTTCAGAGAGGTCAGCTTGCTCAGATTGGGATAGGTCAGCTCCATCATCTGCCATGAAACATATGTTGGCTGTTTCATTTTGCTCAACTTCGGATGATGTTGACACATCACTGTCACTCCATGTGGCTACCATAGCCTTTTTGCTTCCCTTCTTCTCCTTTTTGAGGTTGGGACAGCTTGACTTGATGTGCCCAATTTGATGACACTCAAAGCATGTGACAGACTTCGAGATGTCCTTCTTGTACTTGTCACTTGACTCGGCTTTATACTTATCATTTCTTCTAAATGACCTTTTGCCGTTTCTATCATTTCTTCTGAATAGCTTCTTCATCTTTCTGGTGAACATGACTATTTCCTCATCATCAGTTGACTCAGCTTCAGTCGAGTCAGCTTTCATGACAAGTGACTTTTGTTTCTTATCTTCTGATTTTTCTTTCTCTTTAGCTTCAAAGTTTTTCATAGAGATTTCATGGGTCAGCAGGGATCCGATCAGCTCATCATATTTATAGGTAGTCAAGTCTTGAGCTTCTTCTACGACTGTTTTCTTTGCTTGCCAACTTTTAGGCAGACTTCTCAGAATTTTTTTCACCTGTTCCTCTTCAGTGAAGTTCTTTCCAAGCCTTTTTAGCTCGTTTATAATATTTGTAAACCTTGCGTTCATTTCTGAGATGTCTTCATTTTCATTCATCTCAAACAGCTCGTAGAGTCTCATATGTTGATTAACTTTAGTCTCCTTAACTTTGCTTGTGCCTTCATAGGTTACTTCAAGCTTCTTCCAAATCTCCTGTGCTGACTCGCAACCTGAAATCTTATTATATTCTGCAGCATCTAACGCACAGTGAAGCATGTTTATAGCCGAAGCATTATTTTATAATTTTCTGAGGTCATCCTCTGTCCACTCAGCCTCACTTTTAACAATTTTCTCATTATCAACAGTTTTGTATGGCACATGTGGACCTTAAACAATTGCAAGCCATGCACTCATGTTTGTGGCTTGAATAAAGTTTTTCATCCTATTCTTCCAGAATGTATAATTTGACCCAAAGAATAGGGGAGGTCTAGTGATTGATAGTCCCTCAGGGAGTATCTGTGTTGTTTGGTTTCCTGGAAGGAACCGAGTGCTATTCTCACCCATTTTTAGGGATCAGCTCAAGATTGTCAAATCTTTGAGTAGTGAGCTTAGGCTCTGATACCACTTGTTGGTCTCTGATAATTAGTTCCAAGGGGGGGTTAGGAACTAATATAACTTTTTTGCGTTTTAATTAAGCCGACTGGAAGTTATTTTGAGAGTTTATTAACTCAGCTTTTGGTCAGCTTGGTGAGATATGTTTCAAGACAGCTTTAGTTAGATGTTGACTAAAGTTGTTTTCTTGTGAGTTAAGAATTGACACTCTTGGAGGTCAGCTTCTAACTCAGCACCACTTATTTACTCAAGGTCAGCTTAGACAATTTATATGCTGAGTAGATATAGCAAACAACACATACAATATAAGAGAGAGTTCAGAGATTACTCAGTATCACTTATCCTGGTTCGGCCTCTCTGCCTACGTCCAGTCCCCAGAGTCCTCCGGGCTTTTTGAATCCAATACTGAGCTCTTTAACGGTAGAGCACAAACCAATTACAAGGCAGTTGAATATGCAAGAGTACCTTCCTCTATTCGTCTACTCAACTCCTACTAAGTGCTACAACCCAGCACCTAGATTTCTCTACCACTGAATGCTTACAACCAGGCACTCAACTTAACACTCTCAATATTCCTATTGATCACGAACTTGTTCTTTTTAAACTAAAGAACACTTTAGATGATTACACAACAATCAATCTAGCATTTACACAGAGAATAGAAAAATTGGTGTAAGATCTTTTTGTATTTGTGTGCTTTCAAGATTTTCTCTCTTTGTATTTTTCTCTTGATACTTCAGTAATAATTCAAGGTTCTTCATTGTCCTTTTATAGAAGGAGATTGTAGATTTGGATCGTTTGAATTGTTGTTACCGTTAACACCAAAACGGCTCTTTTGGGGAACAATTTCTGGTCAGCTTCAGACTGCTCCGCCATTCCCTTTCTCTGTTTTCTTCAGGCGTCAGGTTTGTCTTCTTGCGTCTGGCTTGTCTTTTTGTGTCAGTTGTCTTTTACCATTAATCCAATGACCCATGTCTCTTGGAATTGGTCTTTTGTGTGTCTTCGAGGTTCCAATTATTGGTGCAGAAGATTGGCAGACTTTGTCCTTTAGTGAACGGATCCTTCATGATGTCCTGACTGTCACTCAGCTTTATTTGTTATCTTTGGATGTTCAACTTCTGAGCTGAGTTCCTTCTTGGTCAGCTCCGTTCTGTTTAACCGCTTCTGAAGAAATCTTTAACTTTAGTCAGCTTCGTTTTGCTTCTGAGTTCTACTTCACTCCGCTTACATTGAGTTTCCGTTTTGCTCAGCTTTGCTTGTGCTGTCTTTTGTCCTGTCTTTACTTTATATATATATTCTTGCACTCAATATTGAACAAACACATTAGTACAATTAAATCAAAGCATTTAAATTTAATTGCCTCTTAATCATGGATGATTTTGTCAAATCAAAATCTTGTGGAAATGTGTTTCAACAGGAATCCTCACCTCTGTTTATCTCTGATTCTTTGTTTGCTGATATTAATTAATAAAGTTATTCTTTTGATTAATATATATATATATATATATATATATATATATATATATATATATATGCATCTAATTATTTTAGTAAACAAAAATTTAATGTGATAAAAGATTTGATTAGAGATCTGATTGTTAAATTAAAAAAAGCTTATATACTTAATTCATCAAAATTAAGTGTATAGTTAATTATATACATTTAAAGGTACTGCAACCTACCATAGAATTGAATAATATTTTTATGTGGCATAGTTTCTTTGGTCTTGTTTGTTTGCAACCAAATAAATTGTCGGTTTTCAGATTTTTTAGATCAAGTTGCGGCCACATATATATTATACACATATACAAAATAGCAAAACTCCAATTGAAGTCTTTAACTTTTAAACTCTCCAAAACTATAATCCTTACATCATGCTAAAGAGAGAATAGTACTTACCTATGATCATGTAACATCCTGTTCAATACTATATTGATATTGTCCGCTTTGGTCCAAATCTAATATTTTGTATCTTACAGTTTTAAAACACGTCTGTATGTATTGAATTCTCATCTTACTAATAAGTATCAGCCACTCTCTTTTCCTTTCCAATGCGGGATTCAGTTCATTCTTGTTCCCATCGACATCCTTTACGACCGCTACTTATTTAGACATTCTACCCTCAGAGGCGGAGCCAGCCCAGAGCTGGGGGGGTCCGGCCGCCCGAACGCTGGCTCCACTCTTAAGTAAAATGTGTCCGGTAGTTCATAGCCCCCTAATTTTAGTATATCAATAGGTGTTTGTGGTAATATAGTAGAATGTTGAGATGGTTGAGTTGGATAAAATGATTTTTTTTGTTGTAAAAGGTCATTGGTTCAAATCCACTGAATTTCATTTTTATTTATCCTAATTGATTTTTTCCTTACAACTCTTTTAAAGTTTTTTTTTCCAAATATAATCTTTAAGAAATTAATGTTGGATTTACATTAAATATTTCTACTTCTTTTAGACTTTGAAGTTTTAATTTTTTTACATTCAACACACCAAAACTACGAAAATTTAGCTGTTTTAGTTTAGGAAATTAATATTGAACATATAGAAAATTAAATATGTTTACACTTTTCACTTTGAGCAAAATGAAGCAGCTTTATCATGCTGGATACTAAAAAAAATTCCCAGCCCTGACGGGTTGGAGTTTAAAAAATTACCACAAACTACGTAACTAAAATTAACCCCCAAGTCTGAAATCCTGGCTCCGCCACTGTCTACCACAGAGCCACCCACTCCAGACTGGATCGTTACAGATTAACTGATTAATAAGCACATCTAATTAACTTTTATTTAGATAAGCTTAACTATACAAAAAGAAAAAGAACTTCCATAGAAGTCTGATTGCAGGTTGAGCAGCTCATGCACAGTGTAACTCATCCACCTTTGATTAGATTATTAATTATCTAATAGCCATGCATGTATTTGGTAAGACGTGGCTGTTCTAACTTAATTTTATTGATAACTATTTATCTATTTTCATAACTTCAAATATAATTTAATTTAATTTATATAAGTTTCTTCATTTATTAACTCTTGGAAGTTAGGTTTCAACGTCTCTTTAATTATATGTACTTCTTTTTTTTTTTTTGGTAGAAAAGGAAAAGAAAAACGAACAACAACAAACTACCCATGAATTAGCCTAGAGAAGCTAACCCCAATCCTATCTTCTAAGAGAAGAGGAGAGATGAAACTAGGGGAAACATGAAGGGTAGTAACGCCTAACGTCCCTTCATGGCCCGCCGCCGCCAAGCGATCAGCAACACGATTCTGCTCTCTAAAAATGTGTCTGAACTCTACGAACTCAAAGGAGGAGCAAAGCCTTTTAATAGCTTTGATGAGGTTGCGACTGTTAAGACCCATAGAATGATTCTCAGAAATCATTTTGATTGCTTCCAAATTACCAGACTCCACTGAGAGCCTCTTAACACCCACCCTTTTAGCAAGATTGATTCCAGTAAGAATAGCCCAGAGCTCCGCAGAAAAGGAAGAATCTGTTGGTCCCTTGTAAGGTTGCAAATATAGTTCCAAGGGGGGGTTAGGAACTATTTTACCTTTTTAAATCAATTTGGGCAGATTTCTTTTCTTTAAGAAAAGTTTATAAAACAGCGGCACTTAACACTCAGCAAGACACTGGCTTAGTCAACTAGTGACTAGGACAGCTTCGTTGCTTAGGTCAGGAAATAGCACTTAGAGTCTATTCCTGAACCTGCTCGTTTGTAGCGCACAACTTAGCTTGACCTCTTTTACTTGGTCAGTTTTAGTTTGTTTTAAGCAAGCAATATAAATAAGGAGTTAAGGTTTAAGAAAACTTCACTCAGCAGATTTATCCAGGTTCGGCTTCTTCTAAGCCTACGTCCTGTCCCCGGAACACCTCCGAGATTTCAAATCCTCTACTGAGCCCTTTAAAGGTAGAGCCTCAAACCTTTTACAATATCAGCAATTGAGTATGACAAGAGTACCTTCCTCTATACTTCTACTCAATCCTAATCTCTCCGCTGAGTACTTAAAACCGAGTACCCAGCCTCTCCTTTCTACTTCTAGAAATGATAAAGATTTTGTCATAAACAACAATTGCTAGAACACCTTAGATGATTGAAAGACAACCACTCTAGACTTTTACACAAATGAATAGACTTTGTAGTGTAAGAACTTTGCTTTGCTTTTGATGGAGAACTTTTGTATACGTTTGGTCAGCGTGGCGGCTTTTGCTCAAAGTTCTCTGAAGAATGTGGATTCTGAATGCTCTATTTATAGAGAGCTATGAGAGCTTCTGGTTATTTCGAATTTCGAAATAACCGTTGGAGGGAAACAGCTTCATATCGCTTTCACTCAGTCTGTTCAGCAGTTCTCCTAGCCAATCAGATTCCAGCATCTTCTGTTCTTCGGTCAGTGTGGCAGTATGTTCCTCCAAATCGGGTAATGTCAAACAGACAGCTTTCTGCGTCTTCTGTTCTTTACCAACAGAGGAAATACTTGGTCTGGAAGTTGCTTTGTAGTCAGCGGCTGTCTTGTACGCTTTGTCGAGACAGCTCAGCAGCTTCATACCGAAGTTGTCTACGTGGATCTTCTCGATCCTTCTTTGCTCAGCATGCGTTTCATTACTTCAACGGCAGCGTTTTGGAGATACGCAGGCTGAGTGATCTTGGGCTTGTTTGACTTGGGCCTTGACTTCCATATAGGGCTTGGGCCTTATGATCTTTATGTCTTATAATAAATTATAAACTCAACATTGAACAAACACATTAGTAACACTAAATCAAAGCATTTAAACTTAGTGTGTTATAGAATATTTACTTTCACTTAATTAATTTTGTCAAATCAAAATCCTGTGGAAAGGTGTTTCAACAGAACCCAACCCTAAATTCTGGGAGAACCCAGAAAGCCAGGCACCCCCTGCATCTCTAAGCACACCTCCAGCCGCAATCTTACCGTTACTGAGGCAGGAACCATCAGTATTCAGCTTCACAACCCCCTCTCTTGGCCTGCTCCATCCCACGAGATGGACATCACAACACTGAGAGGCTCTGGCAATGGACTCTCCTTTGAAACTATCGATAATAGAGAAAAGTTTTTCGAGAAGAAATCAGCTAAGTTTGTCATAAAAACAGTTTTATCTCCAAAAATCTCCTCGTTTCTCCATTTCCAAACTTGGTGACAGATAATAGCAAAGAAAATGTCACCATGCTCCATGTATGGGAGCAACTTTCCTCTAACACCATCAGAGAACCAGTCGACCTCAGAATGTGCCATGAAGGAAGAGAAAATATGGTGTGGGAGAATTTTCCTCCAAACCTCTTTACTATTAGAGCAATCTCTAAGAGCATGGCACAAAGTCTCAACATGGCCTCTGCATCTACTGCAAGCTCCAGAATCAGCCAAGTGCCTTCTGTGCCTATCCGAATTAGTAAGAAGCCTGTCCTTAACGCCCAGCCACAGGAAACTCCTAATACGGAAAGGAACTTTAAGGGTCCAAATCGACTTCCACACATCCGAGGGAGGATCAGATCTAAAGAGAGAGAAAGCTTCAAAGGCCGATTTGCAAGAATAAACTCCATTGTTAGTCAGCGCCCAGCAGTGCCTATCCAAGTCTTCCTCTTGATTACTCACCTTCACTCCCCGCATTCTAAGGAGAGTCTCAAGGCTAAAGAAAGTATCAAACTTTGACCAGATCCAGTCCCCTTCCGAGTCAACCACATCGGCAATCCTCCAGTTGCGTATATCACTAGGCGGGGGGAAGAACACACCTCAATTAACGGTTTATCCCTAATCCAGTTATCAAACCAGAAACTAATGGACTTACCATTCCCCACCTCCAGGCCAACTCCCGAGCAGAACTCATCAAACACAGCACTAAGTCCTTTCCAGAGGAAGGAACAATTAGCAACTCTCTCTTTCGGGCCCCCGAAGATTTTGTCTTTCCGATACTTACCACAAAGGAGGCGAACCCAAAGAGAGGAGGGGTTTTGCCACATACGCCAAAGGAGTTTCATTAATAAAACTTTATTATTGTCCTTTGCTTTCCTAATACCCAGACCCCCAGAATTTTTAGGCTGGCAAACCTCACTCTAAGGCACAAGATGGATCTTCCTGCCCTCCGCAGCTTCCCCCCATAGGAACCTACGGTTAATCTTGTCAAGATCATTAAGCATAGGATCCGGAAGCTTACAAGCCTGCATGATGTGATTGGGAGCAGCACAATTAACAGATTGAATTAACGTGAGGCGGCCAGCGAGAGACAGAGTCTTGGCTTTCCAAGTGGCACACTTCGAATTAGCTTTATCCAAAGTCTCTTTGAAGGAGCCTTTAGACACACGCTCACTGTGGAGGGGAACGCCCAGATACTTGCCAAGAGAATCAGTAAGAGGAATACCTGAGAGATCACTTAATCTCTTACAGACTCTCTGATTCATATTCTTAGAGCACATCATCCTAGATTTTTGGATATTAAGCTTCTGCCCAGAGGCCGAACAAAAACAATCCAGAATATCCATAATGACTCTCAACTGCTCCTCATTACCCTCAAGAAAGATAAGGACATCATCTGCAAAGAATAAGTGAGTCACCTGGGGACAGAAGCTGTTGATCGCCACAGGGTGGAAACTCCCATTATCAATCGCATCCTGAATCAGGTGAGAGAGCCTCTCCATAGCAATAACAAAAAGGAAAGGGCTCATAGGATCCCCCTGACGGATTCCTCTGCCCGGGGAAAATTCCTCCGACATATCCCCATTGACCATAACTTGAAACACAGGAGAAGAAATACATACCTTAATTAAACTTCTCCAGCTGTCCGGGATTCTAGCTCTCTCAAGGCTCTCCATCAAGAAATCCCAATTAATTCGATCATAGGCCTTCTCTAAATCCAGCTTCAGAGCCACAATGCCTTTCATCCCCTTCCTAATCTTCATCGTGTGGACCATCTCTTGGGCGATCACCACATTATCCATCATTTGTCTACCAGGCACAAAGCTACCATGATTCTGACAAATGATCGCAGGAAGAATGCCACGGATTCTATTAGCCACAATCTTTGTAACAGTTTTGTAAAGAACATTACAAAGACTGATAGGTCTCATATGCAAAAAGGAAGAAGGCTTATCAATCTTAGGAATCAGAACCAGAAGGGTTCTATTAACCAGCTCAATATCCTTCGAACCACTGAACACCCCCAAGACAAAATTATAGATTCCTTCCTTCACGACATCCCAATGCTTATGGTAAAAGCCCGCCGGAAGACCATCAATCCCAGGAGCTTTAGAAGCCCCAATGCTGAAGATAGCTTGGTCAATCTCTTTTCGGGAAATAGGTTGAAAGGCCTCCTGACTACAATCCTCACTAATTAAAGGAAATGTAGCAATAGAGTGAGCCCTCTCCAAAAGAACAGGTTCCTCTTTGAACAGCTCTCTGTAGAAATCCAGGGCTAAGTTCCGAATAACCTCGTCTTCATAAACCCAATCACCATTAGAATCCTTAATATGTACTTCTAATATATCCCAAATTTCATTCTTCCTTAATTTTTTGAGGAAACATATTTTTTTTTAAGAAAAATAAGTTTCATTAAACAGAATCAAGATAAAAGAATGTAAAATAAAATTTGGAGGGACAGTCGTCATTTTCCCTTTCACATAACACAAGATACATGACAGACATTTGTTTTCGTGTCGTCTGGATATTTTTCGTGACAGTATTTTAACTCTATGTCATCTGAAGGCGAAATAAAAAATGCGCTCGATTCTCAGATGATGTTACAATTACAGAATCCTGTCATCCAAAGAAACGCGTGTTTTTGTTAAATTTCACTTACTCATCAGATGACACCTGCAATAAATGACTGTCATTGTATACAGAAAACAAAAAAAAGCGGTAAACGAAATTTCACTTACGCGGCCATATACCAAATTTAGGCGCTGGATGGTTTGACTGAAATTTCAGCTCGTATATAAACCCTGTATCTCACCCAAAATTCCATTTTCTAGGTTACGCAATCTTGATCCCCTCTCATCTCTCTCTATCTTCATGGTTGATTCATGCAATCAGTGAGCTCTAAACACGGTACTGGTAAGTATCTATTGATTTTCATTGTTCATTGCTCTCTATTTTCCTCATCCGATTTATTTTTGTGTATGTCGATTTCAACAGTTGGAACAAGGATTTATTGATTTTCAATCCTTGAAAATGTTAGATCTCTCGCTTAGATACACTAATTTTATTGTATTCATTGTTAGATTCACCACTGAGAAGCTTGGGTCTTTATCTTTTTTAACCTAGGTCAATATAGTGTCGGTTGCTGAAGATGTTCTGATTTCTTTTTATTTGAATATAATATTTGCAGGGATAGTAAGAATGCTACATGCGAAGGCTGACTGAAGAGATTGTCAATCAGTTCTTGCGTTTAGCATATGGGAAGATTTCTTTAACTTATTGAGTATATATTGTTGTTATGTTGGTTTGAACTGATTGGTTGCATGTATGATGTTGTTGTGGGTGGTGCTGCTGAGATAGGTTTGCAATATATCTTCCACTTGGCTTGTTATCTGAATGAGTATGTGTATGTATATGAAGCATGTTGGCTTGTTCATGCTTGATGTTCTGCTTAGGAAACTAGAAGTGATTGAGTATGTTTGATGTACTGTTTAGGAACATAGAACTCATTTATTTAGGAAACTAGCCTGATTTAGTATATATATATATATTGTTATGTGGGTTTGAACTGAGCGATTACATATATGTATGATGTTGTGGGTGATGATGAAATGATTGGTATGAACTGATTGGTTAGATATAACTGTTTAGGAAGCTATGACTCATAGAGTTTATGTATGAATGACCATTACGCATGTGGCTGATTAGGCATACTCTAAAGCTTTGAATGTTCATTGTGATCGGTAATACTCTTACATGGCTTGATATGTGTATGTCTATGAAACATGGCTTGTTTGATGTTCTGTTTAGGAAGCTAGATTGATTGAGTATGTGTACGAATGTTCATTTGGGCATGTAGCTGATTAGTTACATGTATGATGTTATTGTGATTGGCCATACTCTTATGCTATGAATGTTCATTGAGTGAAATAATATTCATGCATACAACATATGGTTTGTGAAGCATAGTCATATGGTCAACCTAAATCTCCATTACTATGTCACTAAATATGGGATTTTGTTAAGCCGTTTTGGTCCTTTCCCTAGTAACTCCCATGAATTACGCTTCCTTCATAATTAAATTCCCTATTAATTGTTCCATGAATATTGCCATTAGTCTCACGATTAATACCACTAAATATGGAAGTTTGTTCAATATTTTCCATGGTAACTGATCCATGATTTACTTCTCATTCATAATCAACTGTCATATTAATTATTCTACTAATATTGTCATTAGTCCCATCATTAATGCAACTAAATATGAGAGTTTTCTTTTGGATCTTACCACCATGCTTCACCACCACTCCTTGATCACCGTCACTCATGTCTGACCGAACATCAATAACCAGCCATTTTGCACCTTTGGTGGATTGTTTCCTTTCGGTCTGAACAAGTATATGAGAGTCATAGAGCTTTTCAACTTCTCCATCAATCGAAGCATAAACTTTTGGACATGAGAAATTTGTATGATCTAAAAAACCATACACAAAACAATTTTTTTGTTCTCTCGTAGCGAAATTCTACCCAGAACCCATCTCTAGTTGGTCATCTTATTCTCCTCATAAGTAGTTTTCGGACATCAGAGAGGAATTTACCAACCATACACCATCTTAGATCCATCTGCTCATAATTGAGATCTCTATCATCAACCAAAATACCTCTATCTTCCTCTTCCTCTAGACTCAAATTAGTATACACAGTCTCGATATTACTTGAGGATGCCATGAAACAAAACAACACAACACAAAATAAAACAAAACTGGTTATTAGAAACAAGATAAAACCATGTATGATCTAAAATGATAACATAGATAAGAGGAGGAGAAGAAAGACAAACTTCCTTTGTTAGGATTTTCCCTCATCTCTCTCTCTCTCTCTCTCTCTCTCTCTCTCTCTGGAAACATATTAGTTAAAAATAGGTGTTAGGAGCTTTAACAATTATAAAGAATTGCTAACAACGAGAATGTTGGGCTGTTACAAATGCGGAACAAGGGGGTTAGCCGAGGCTAGAGCCCTGGCAAGCTCTCGGAATTTGGTTCAGAATAATTTTCGAGCTCTCGTGTTGAAGAGCGGAGGAGAGGAAAAAGAGTTGCATAGGGTGTCAATTATTATGTTAGTTCGTATTCGTGTCACATATCAATTACCGGGTTGGTGTCAAATGAGTCAACCTAATCGAGTTACTGATTTTGTTTTGTGTTTTTGGATCACATGTAATTTTACTATATACCTATGTTAATGGTGTCATTTAAAAATATAGTGTGATATAGGAATACTTCTAAATATTGTATGTTGTCTTTTTATTAGCAGGTTAACCATGGCTATCACAAAGTTCGTTAATGTATCATACTTGGTTCGTATAATGTGTTTAAAAGTCACATGTAAAAATATGACAAGTTTGAGTCGTGTTTGCAAATTAATAATTATACTTTTATTACCTTTATTAATTAAGTGACATATAAACACATGAGAGAATATGATAATAGTTTTAAATATTCGTGTTATGTTCGAATTAGCAAGTCAACTCTATACTAGAAGAAATTCATTTTATAACGACCAAATTTAATGAAGGTATCTTGTACTCTCGTTAAAAATGCTTTTCTATGTGAATGAAAAATTACTCTTGCTAAAAAATACATTATTAAGGACTGTAAATTAAAATTATTGTTATTAACACATATTCCTCTCGTTATTGATATTATCATTTATTAACCAAACAAAAATACGATCGTCATTATTAATACTACATTCACAATAAATCTTTAGAAATTTGGCGCTAAAATCTCACATTTTTTTTTATAAAAAAAATCCCTTTGCGTAAGAAATTCTATTTTTACTACATAGATATAGTGTTGAAAATAATGTAGTGAGAGTCATTAAAAACAAACAAAAAACAACTCTTAAGCAATCCCTAAAATATTGATGCTAAAATCTTTTAATATTTCCACAAGAAAATTTCAACCCTAAAACCTCATAATGTTAACCTCGCCACCCACGTTCAACATCTCCAAACCTCCTATGGTTCTATCATCTCATTTAACAATATGATATGCAACATCAGCATCGCTAACTTTAGTTTCCAAGAGCAAACAAACACGGCTTGTGTAGCCTAAGCAAAGCATTAAGGTGTAAGCGAGTAATCCTATTCGTTGCCCCTCTGACATTCCAGAACAAAAAATCCATAAGAAGATAGCATAGAAAAATCTAACTCAATAGACTGCTCTAGCATTCGACACAGTCCTACTCGAGCTCGTTTTGGAGTATTGACTCTTGAGGCCGTTATCAAAAGTCTTCTGTCTGTCAGCAACCTTCCTCATGTTTGGTGAAGTTGATGGGGAGAGAGCTGCCTTATTTCTGCAAAAAACGATCCGTGGAGAACCATGGATCATAGCATCATTGAGCGTATGCTTCAAACCGGTCAAAACAGAAGAAGTACCTATGTCTTCCAAGTCCGATGCATTTTTGTACATATGTCCTTCAACATTTTCTTCTAGCACCATGTTTCCATCTATGTCATTTAGCACTGTGAATCATGATCCCCTGCTTACTTCCGTTCCATCATCGATTTCATCAGGGTTCTCAACTTCCATCTATAATAGACCTTCAAATTTGGGCAACATAGCATTCGTAATCGCAATTTTTTGCTAGATTGCATTCTCCTCTGAAACTACCTTGTTTGTGGAAGTTTTAACAAGGATGGGGGGATCCTTCTCCTGCATGTTGGCTAGTTTTGAAAGTCGAAGGACGGGTCTCGTGACTGTCATCCACGACCCGTAATCATTCGCAATCGCATCCTTAATAATAGAGTCCAGATTCGATCTAGGATCAGGACCTGAATCACCTACCTCTCCTCCTTCTTTAGCCTCGTGTGTGCACTACTCCAAGAAATGACCATACATACCAGAACTGAAATAAATTGTGTGCATGCCCTCATACTCAATGTAGTAGGTTTTGTTCCTCAATTTGTATTTAAAGAGTAAGGGCTTATTAAGATCAATTTCGACACAAACCCTCAAATATTTCCCCTGTTCCACTGCCACGATTTTCTTATCCACGTGCTTCACTACCCCAATCATCTCTCCCAATTTATGCAGAAACATAAAAATGTAATACTCAATAGGCAGATTTGGGAACCTCACCCACGTTAGGATATTATTCATTTTCGTATCATAGGAGTCGAAGTTCGGCGTCTAGGGTTGAATGGCTAGGACATGATCCGAAATTAAGTAAGGACCCTCTAAGGCAGCCTTCTGGTAGTCACTCACATTCGAAAATTTTGCTATGTAGAAATCATTGGCTAAATCAATTAGTGTTACAGATCCTTCCATGACCCAAAAGGCAAGGATTTTTTTCTGCAAAAATCTAAAACCCAACCTAGAACCTTGATGATAAGAGAAAACTCCCAGGGTTTCCACAGTGCTCGTTTCTCAGACGTAGAAGGTCGAATTTTCGGATACAATGGGTCTTCCTCATCCTCAAATTCCCCATCATACTCCGAATCAGCACACTCCTGGTGAGGAAGCCGCTGAAAATCCGATGGAGGCTCAAAGACTTATGTAGACGATTTATGTCCAAGGACCGTGTTCTTGTAGCTCGTTTTCCTTTTGATCGAAGAAGCTACCACATTAGATTGCTTCATCGACCCAGATGAGTCGTTGCTCCCTTTCGCTTTCTTGTTACTTGCATGTTGTTGGGCAGAAGGTTTCTCAAGCGACATCGGTACATGTTCTTTCTCAAGTGTCATTGCTCCAAAACAGATGATAGTTTCACTTAATATTACACAAAACACTATACAGTAGAACCTCAATAAATATATATCCTTGGGACTGGAAAAAATATTCATTAAGTGAGATTATTTATTTATCGATAGATAAATAAATTATTCATTTATCGATAAATCAATATTTATTATTTTATAGATAATTTTTCATTGTAAAATGCATACATTGTATCGTCAATAATGAACAATGATGATGATGACGAAGAAATTATCTAGTCAATAATGAACAATGATGATGGAAATGATCCAGAGCCATATGATAGTTGCGTTATCGCAAATATATTGTCAAAAGAGGCCTTTTAAGCAATGATCACTTTAAACAACTGCTTGCTACAACATGGGAAAAATATACCAGAAGTGTTTGCACTACAAAAAGTTAAGGATGATGTTCATTTTGGTTTAGGTGGAAAGAAAAAATAATCAACTATAGATGCATTTGTTCAGAAAAAATGACTTCTAATTGATTGATTGAAAGGTTTATATATATATATATATATATATATATATAATTCAATAATTATTAATTTATATTTTCATTAGGCCCTTAAGAATTTAAATATTTTTATTATTTAATGCATTTAGCGAGGTTATTACTTTAGTCCATTGGTCCAAGTCGGGACCGAAAGAATTTATTGTATAAAGGAGGTTATTACTTTATCGAACATTCATTTATCGAGGTTTAACTGTATTAAGTCTCTCTAAATTTCGTTTATTCTAATTTCAATTTTTTATCATCCAATTTTATTTCAAGAGAATCCTTAGTTTCTTAGGCTCTGTTTGTTTGGGGGAAAAAATTTTCCCAATTTTCCAATGTTTGTTTGGACAGGAAAATAAGTCAAAGGAAAATAAGTGGCAAGTCTATGGAAAATGAAGGAAGAAATAAGGGGAAATGTTTTACCATTTTATACGCGTTTAGAAAAAAATGTGGAAAACTTAAAAAATGTAAAAATACAAAAATATGAAACACGGAAAAAAATGAATAACGTGGAAACGTTACAAAACACAAGAATATGAAAAAAAACCTGCAAAAATATGAAAAGGTGAACAAACGTGAAAAACGCAAAAACGCAAAAAACAACAAACACTTGAAAAAGCACAAAACATGAACAGCGCGAAAAAGTGAGAAAACGCGAATTATACAAAAACGTGAAAAATACAAAAAAAAACACGAAAACGTGAAAAAATACGAAAAACGCGAAAAATGCTAAAACACAAAAACGTGACAATAAGTGAAAAACGTGATAAATATGAAAAGACAAAAAATGTAAACAAAACACGAAAACGTAAAAAAAAACAAAAACATGAAAAATACGAAAAACATGAAAAAGTAACAAAGTTAGAAAAATAAAAAACGCGAAAAAAAACAAAAACATGAAAAATACGAAAAACATGAAAACATGAATAACACGAAAAAGTAACAAAGTTAGAAAAATAAAAAACGCGAAAAAAAAGAAAACGTGAAAAATCGAAAACATAAAGAAAAAATGCAAAAAAACACAACAACGTTAATAACACGAGAAAACGTACAAAAAATGCCAAAAATGTGAAAAAACGTTTTTCATGTTTTTAACATTAATTTTTTTTCACATTTTCGTGTTTTCCCACTTTTTTCCATGTTTTTAATATTTTTTTTACTTTTCGTGATTTTCGTATTTTTCCACTTTTCGTGTTTTTAACAAATTTTCACGCTTTTTGTGTTTTTTCACGTTTTTAGTGATTGGAAAATATTTTCCAGTGTTGTTGTCAAACACAGAAAAATATTTTATTTTCCTGCATAATATTTTTCCTGCATAAAATTTTCCAGAACACAATATTTTTTCCCAAACAAACGGGGCCTTAAGCTCCCTTAGTTTTTATTCCAAGTATTCAACCTTTTATTTTCAATTTGACGCAGTTTTAATTAAGTCATTCTTTATACGGTATTACTTACGAACTTAATTATTTCATCATTTTCAGTTTTCACAATCATTTAATTAGAAGTCAGATTCTTAATTTTGTTAACTGTTTTACAAACTTTCCAACATGCTAAGTACTTTAGTAAAAAAAACGCAAGAAACACTATCCATTTGAGTGGAACAGAAGGTAAATAAAAAAACACAACATGAATATGGTAATTGCATATTTATGAACAACAAAAAAGAGGGCAATAATAGCACAATTATATGGCCTAAAAATGTGCAAATTTAAAGCATACTTCAACTTTTATTTTTGATGGATGAGCAGATAGTTTTGAGTTTGGACATATATCATCTCAGTTTGTCTTGAAGCACACATAAACAGGAGTAGGACCCACAACAGTGATTTATACAATGTCGTAAATTAAACATCTAATGCTAAAATTCCGCCTCAGGACAATCTACAACCAAAACCAAGTTATTATTTTCTATTTACAAAAAGCATTTTAGATTATGATGGATCCAGATACTCTATCTTTTATTTTAATTTTTGTTTTTATCTTTTATGAAATACAGTATATTATTTTATAATTTCTTTTTACATTATGGGGACTATAAAGGTCAGCTTTTAACGTAAATGTTGGTTTACCAAATTATTATTAATTTAATTTGTGCTAGAATTTCTATTTTTAATAGTTTAAAAAGTATATTATACTCGCAATCAATGTGGTTTAGAAGAAATTAAATCTTTTTTTTTTTATGAAAGAAGAAATTAAATTTGAAATAACTGTTAAACGTTGTTTATTAGAAAAGGGTTAATACATCATTTGTTTCCTGAACTTGTCCAAAAAGCTTGATTGGCCTCCTGAATTTTTAAAATGTCTCGAAAGCCCCTTGAACTTGTATAAAATATTCAGTTAGTCCCTTGAACTTACGTAAAATGTAATCAATTGATCACTCGGTCAGAAAAAAGTAAGTTAAATGCGGAAAATGTATTCCACACATCTTAAAATGTTATTACATAATTCAAAAATAGATTAAAAGGAAAGTTATTGCATGCTCAACTATACAACTTGTCTTCTCTAATATTAGAACCGTATACTCCGATTTTGGTCGTTTTACCTTTTTTATAAGACTCGTGCAATACATTTTCCGCATTTAACTTACTTTTTTTTTTTGCAACCGAGTGATCAATTGATTATATTATACGCAAGTTCAGTGGGCTAACTGAACATTTTATGCAAGTTCAGGGGGCTATCGGGACACTTTGAAAGTTCAGGGAGCCAATCAAGCTTTTTGGACAAGTTCAGGGAGCAAATGATGTATTAAGCCATTAGAAAATTATGAGTTTTAAATATATATAAGACAATCATTTCTCCTCTGAGGTATCCATTAGGATGAGTTTTTTTACATGGTATCTGAACCATGGTTGAGTGTTGATTCTTCACTAAAATCAGCCGCACATTCGAATGAATTGGACATGAGGGATTATAGATAATAATAAAAGATATTATGTGATCTTAATCATCAACTTAAGGTTTCAGGGGGTTTGTTTTAGGGGTTTCAGGAAATGGTAAGAAAAAGATGTTTCATTCATTTTGTTGGTGTTTGTTTTATGGCTTCATTTGCACCATCAACTTGCCCGAAAAACTTGAATGGCTTAATTCAATAATTCCGTTTTTTTTTTTTTTTTTTTTTTAGTTTTGGGTTTACTCTTAACCTCTTCATTTGGAACTTGAGAGGTTGACGAATGGGAGAGTTGTAGGAGATAATGAGAGGAATATTGAAGTGATGGAAATGAAAGTTAAAATTTAAACTTGTTTGAGAGTTAATGGAATCCAAATGAGAGTTTTTTTTTTTTTTTTTTTTTGAAAACAAATGCAAATGAGAATTAAAAAACATATTTAAAGTAAAAACTTTATATTACTCTTATTAACCCTCATTTTGGAGGTTAAAGATGTAGAGTTAATGAGAGTAAACTATTAGCTTCCATTATTTTCGTTTACTCCCAACAAGAAGCTCTCAAACCATATTAATTTAAAATTTTACATTTCATTACTACAATTAACCTTCATTAACCTCCAACCATACAAGGACTTAATTCCTCTAATCTCATTACCTATTTTCTATTTCTCTTCATCTCTTTTACTAACTTAAAGATCTACCATCTTTATAAAGTTCTTCTTTAGTCTCTATTTTACTTTTTAATTTTTATTTTGGTCCATATATTTTTACTTTTTTATTATTAGATTAATTTTACTTTTGATCCTTATATTTATATAGTTTAACTTTTTTTATTAAAAAATATTTTTGACTAAATTTTACTTTTTTTATTTTTGTTTTAATCCTTATACTTATTTATTTTATTCTTTTTTATTCCTAGACTAATTTCACTTTTGATCCTTGTACTTGTTTTTACTTTTTTACCCTAAAAAATAATTTTGACCCAATTTTTTTCTTTTATCATTATTTTTTTCTTTTAATATTTATTTTTAATTATTTTAAAATAATTATTTTCTTTTTAAAATAGAATGTTTATTCATTTTCTTTGATTAATTTGATTTCAGTTTCCATTATTTCACTGTCTTTTGATTTAATTGGTTGAAATAATTAATTTTAATTTTTATATTCTCATGTGATTAATTTATTAATACAGACACATGTATATATAAAAATTGTTTTTAATTTATAACTCCGGTTTATTAATTCATTTGAACCAAACAGCCGGAAAGGAAATTCAAGGTCATTTCATTCCTTTCCTCTGATTTCTTTTCTTGATTCCATTCTGTTATCCATGCACGACATGTTATCATATTCTCTTAGACCAATTGGTCGATGACTTGAACCCTAATAACCTCATTTGTTGATTGAATTCCAATACATAGTAAGATAGACATTTGTTGTAAACACTTCAATTGGTTCATTGACAGAAAGTATGTTAAATATCTCATTTTACTTAAATAGAAAGTTATATAGCTGCTTAGATATGTAAAACCATGTAATATACATTTCGAAGTGAGTTAATTCTTTATTTATATAAATACTATAATTTAATATAAATGAAATAATTAGCGATATTTTTAACTGAATTAAATGTTTTTTTTATAAAAGTGCATACATCATTTTATAGATAAGAAAACATCAAGTACAACCAGAAAATTAAGGAATAAAACATTACATAAGTACATGCTATGTCTATTACAAAATCCATAAAGAGCAAAATAAACCATTACAGAAAAAAATATTTGTAATCTCGTCTTCAGCATTTAACAACATAAAAATAAAGGTGTTTACAAAGGTGAAGCCTCTTTTTTTTTTCTTTTTTTTTTTTTTTGCCCTTCCTATATATGGATACTTTTATTCCCATCTCAGTGTCTTTTTAATTAATATTTTCCCTCAATGATTATTTTAAAATACATTGTCTGTCAAATATTATCTTATATACAAAGAAATTCATGTACAATTTGGTGGTATATGATATTATGGGACCTTGATCCCTTATTTTAAAAAGGAATTTTAAATAACAAAACAGTTCATTTTCGTTTACTACACAGTGGACTGTGTTAGACCTACCATTAGAGACCAAAGAAGTTTGTTCCAGTAAGACAAACACCTTTTACCTATCTTCCAAGCAACCATCTCTTTCTTTCCTTCCTTCCTTCAATCTCCATATATTTTCTCTCTATGCTTCTTTCAATCCTCTAGCTTTAATGGAACAAGCTCGTTGTTGGATGTTGACTAAGAGAAAACGTAGTTTGACTTCTCATCTTCAACCATCAAATCCTTCTTCATATGATCATGATTCATGGGAAGAACAAGCTTTTGCTGAGGATGCTGCTGGCCCTCTCGGGGGCTGTATATGGCCCCCGAGATCCTACTCTTGTAGCTTTTGTAGGAGAGAATTCAGGTCTGCTCAAGCTTTAGGTGGTCATATGAATGTTCATAGAAGAGATAGAGCTAGACTTAAACAATCCCCACCACAAAATGATCAAAATCATAACAATCTCTTTCAAATTCCAAGTACTCCTCCTAATTTGGGTTTTCAATATCCTAATTCTCATCATCAGGTTTGTACTTTGGTTTATAGCCCTAACCCTAATTCGGATCCTCCAGCTATTCCATCACCATCTTCCCATTCTAAGGCTTCGAATTTCGATGCGAAAGACTTCTTCCCTTCTTTTTCTTCTCCTAAAAAAGATAAAGAAGCCTCGCCTAGATCTTTCCTTATATCCAGGCCAGACTCTACTAAGTACTTCAACATAGTATCAGATCCAGAAATTCTAGAATCAGGTGAAGAGGAGGAAGGCATAGGCTGTAAAAGGAGGAGAATTAGTACTACATCATCATTACCTTTCTTTGTCAAGTCGAATTCAGTTGATAGACGTCATGTTCCGACGGAGGTTTTTGAAATGGGAACATGTTTTATAGAGGAATTGGATCTCGAACTCCGGCTAGGTGACCCGCCTAAGGTAAAGTAGATGCACACAAGTACTCCAAGTTTCTATGGCCATATTATATATTGCAGTTTGAATTGTGTCCATCCTTATAATTTGTTGCTTTAAGTTTGATCACTTCTCTTCAGCTATATTTGAGTGCTTATGAATTCAAAAGGTGCATGTAACAATAACAAAAAAATAGTAATGACAAGGGAAAATTTTATCTGGGTATATATAGTTTCTTTACAATTAATTAATACTGTTTCATACATAACAAAACAGTGGATTATTGATTCCATCGTCATTTCCAAAATTATATACATATCAACGGAGTTATCTAAGAATTGTTATCAAGAATTTCTACAACTTTTATGAAATGGAAGTGTATGTTTTGATAATCATTATGCAATACGAAAAATAGGGTTCTCAAATTTTATTCGATGGTGAATATTGTTTTCATTTTCTTTCTTGTGGGCAAGTTGCAAAAACTCATTTGGTGTGACTTAAATTTCTACCTAGCAAATTTAGTTTCGGACATGTTGGTAGAGGTGGTGGCATTAAGATCGGAATTGCAGTTGAATCTTTGTGTTTGTTTGATAGGAGGTTGACCGATTGCAATGGACCCAAACCACTATAGAATTCTTGGTTTCAAAGGAAAAAAGTTACCGAAGTAATAGGGGAGGTATCGAGTTTTCATAACGAGCTCATAGAATTCTTAAAAATATATGCGTAAAAGAGTTATTGCTAGAGTTATTTCAGATATAATAAAAACATAAATACAGTTTCTTTTATAACTCGAGTATTCTAAAATTTCTCGGGTCTAGACTTTCTTTCCTTTATAATCTCTTCCAAAATAATGTATCAATGGATGGAAACTAGAAGACTGAAAACTTCTACCATATTCCTCAAGTAATGCATCCAATCAATCAAAAAATTATTTATAACACTTTATAGGAGATGATTGATGTTAACAAATATATAGTATTGATTGATTGGTTGCAGGGATGGATTCAGGGGGTTGGACGGGTGCCCTAATCACCGAACAAAGCCGAAAATTTTCATGGAACTTTATAGGGGACTTTAATTATTTTCCTATAAGAACATCCAAAAAAATCAATTGAGCACTCATTAATCACACAGTCTCAAAGATTATTGCCAGTGAATTGTATTACTCCATAATTAATTAGGGCATGAGTAATAAGCAGGAAATTAAGGGGGTAAAGGAATTGTATTTTATGGAAAAAAGTGAGCACTATTTCCCATTGAGTACCTTACTGACATTCTATCAGAGACTGAAGTTAAACAAACCCATAAAATACGTAGAGAGAATGGTTTCCAAGAACATAATAAACTAGTCAGATACACACATCATCACATAACATCGATTCCTTTTATTTTCTTGTACTATTATCAGATCTGTTTCAGTTTCAAATAACTCCATTTGCTTGTGTTCTCTTCTATCACTTTTTAACTTTCTCATAATCCTTCCAAAATTGCTACCACCAACTCCGGGAATCACTCCATTTAACTATTGCACATGATTTTCAATTATCCAACTTTTTTATTCCCAAAAGAGAATATTATTGCATCATTATTTTGTTTCTTCTTCAATCTAATTACTTTATAATTATATCCTCTTGATATCATAACCCCCTTGCCAGAATAAACAATTACAGAATAAACAAAACCCTAACCCTAGAGGCTATCAGAATGATCAAAGAATTTGGGGGTTTCTTTTGTTGCTGCTGCTCCATTGTTGTCCTTGACTTTAATGAAAACTCAGGGAAAGTGAGAAGGACAAGAGAGGGATGGTACAGAAGGAATTAAAGACATAGAGAACAAATAATTTTCCGTTAAAAGGCAGTGTAAACTGAAGTTGGAGGTGTTGTTTTTGAAGTGGGTTGTATTTGTCTTGTACGATGGGATGTGATATAAAAGGTAAAGTAGTGATAAGAGAGGAAACTGGGATTGTTTGCATTGGTTTCTACGAAGTGTTACAAATCTGTGTAAGATGATTGATTGAGGTTTGTCTTCATTTAGGTTTAACAAAGAGCGAGGTCTGAATTTATACAGAGAATGCACATGGCCATGAGATGTTTTTCCTCTTTTTTTAAGGACTTTTTAACGTGGATTTATGTCAAGGAATGCCAAATTATTCTCTTGCTTGCGTAATTCTAATTCCAATTTGGTGTTTAAATTAAAAATAAAGGGGGGAATAAAAGTCAAGTAGAAATAAATTCTGGGTTGGTAAGTAGTTTGGAATTAAATGTTTATTCTTGGTATGACAAGTAAAGGTATATTTGTATGGGAATAAGTTCCGGTTCACGAGCTCAATTCAGTTCACATTATGCATCTCGAGAAATTCTTACTTAATTCTACCACCAACATCAACTAATTATTCAATTGCATTGCATGCAATCACTCTATATAAAATGAATAAAAAGTAATTTAGAAGTTAGTAGGGGTCACTATGACAATAGTTATTGTAACTTCACTTGAAAATGGAATCATATGAATATTATCCGTTTCATTTTTTTTCTTTAAATGTTAATAGTTAAAGACAATTTTTTTTTTTTTTAAAATGGTCACATTGTTTTTGTTGAAATAATCAACTTATAATTAATAGAGTATTTATTTTGATTCATTGTATTGTCTAATAGTCATGTATGTTTTCTACAAGGTGTGTTGCTTCTTAAGAGTCGTGTTGTTTCTAGGGATGGCAACGGGTAGGGTACCCGCGGGTAGTGCTAATATCAAACCTCTACCCTTTTATTTTTTAATTATACGTACCCGTTCCATTACGTTAATAGGTATACCTTTGCATCTTATACACATCCCATTTAATTCGAGGGTACCCGCGGGTACCCTTACCTATTAAGAATCAATAAATAAACCAACAAATATTACAAATTTAACAAAATAGAAATTTAATAAATCATTCACCTAAAAATTAAACAAATTGAACATTAATTAAAGTAGCTTAGTGGTATCACTCAATGGTTGAAAAACAAAAAATTGGAGTTTAAATCTCACATCTAACATCTAAAAAATAATAATATTTTTTAATATATAAAAGAGTTATGACGGGTAACGAGTACTGGGTACCCTGGGGGTATTCTCATACCCGTCCCATTACCCTAGAGGGTAATGGTTTTGATCTCATACTCATCCCATACCCTTTTATACAGGGTATGAGTAGTCCCACTAGGATCAGGTAGTGCCGGATACCCGCGGGTATAGTACCTGTTTCCATCCCTAGTTGTTTCGTCCTAGAGTCATTTATCTTTCCTAAGAGGTGTGTTGTTTCTTATGAGTCATAGTGTTTACCAATAGTCATGTTTGTAATTTATAAATAGATATCAATACAAGCAATATATTAGATATTTTTTTCCATCAATTTAAACTCTTCCTCTATACCTCCAAACTTCAATTTTCGATCCAACAAAATGGTATCAGGGCCCGAAAAAATTCAGAATAATGATGAATGGAATGATCCTATATAAATATAGACATCTCACTAAGCAGAACTATGATAATTGGTCCATTAGAATGAACGCTTTGATGGGTTCCCAAGAAGTGTGGGATATGGTAGAAACTGGATATGATCAACTAGAGAATAAGGAGGAATTGACGGTTGCTCAAATAGGAAATTCGAAGAAGTTAACGAAGAAGGACCAACAAGCACTGTCTCTAATCCATGTGTCTGGATGAGAGTATATGTTCGTGAAAGTTTCTACTGCAATGAGAGTGAAGGAAGCATGGGAGATTCTTGAAAATTCCTTTAAGGGGAAAGATAAAATAATCAAAGTACGTTTGCAAACCTTGAGAAATGAGTATGAGAAACTCAAGATGAATGAGTCAAAGAAAATTGATGAGTTCTTTGATAGAACCTTTGTCATTGTGAATCAGTTGAAGAGACATGGAGAAACGACGGAGGATGTTTTTGTGATAGAAAATATCTGTCATTCTTTGACTCTGAAATTTGATTACAAGGTGACTATTATTGAAGAATCAAAGGATCTGGAGACTATAGTAGTAGATCAACTCTTGGGTTGGTTATAAGCACAAGAGGAGAGATTAAAGAAAATAGAAGAACATGTCGTGTAGGTGTTGCAGGTGAAATTGAATTTGAATGATAAAGAAGAAAAGAAGCAATTTTTAGGTGGATATAGAAAAGGACAAGGATGATCAGGAGGTAGGGGTTGTGGCTGGAATCATGGATATAATGGAAGAGGTGGAGTTGGTAGAAATTTCCACAATAATGAAGCAACGAATTATCAGTAATGAAATGCAAGAGGAGTGGCAGAGGCAACAATTTGCATGGCCGTGGAAATAGTTGTCATGGCCATGATAAATCTCGTGTGTAATGTTACAATTGTTAAGGATTTGGGCATTATACTACAAAGTGTAAATCTGATTCTTATAAAGATGAACATGCAAATTTTGTCGAGGTTGAGGATGAAGAATCAAATTTGTTGTTGACATGTAGTGAAGATGAATAATGGAGCAAGAAGGCTTGGTATCTCGACTTAGGAGAAAACAATCACATGACTAGAAATAAAGAAATTTTCTATAAGCTTGATGAATCCAAGAAAGGTAGTATTTCTTTCAATGAAAAAACTAAAGTTCCAGTTATGGGCAGCGGTGATATTCTTATCAAACTGAGGAATGGAGATCATCAATTTATTTATCATGATTATTACGTTCTAGCTTTGAAATCCAATATTTTGAGTATTAGACAACTTTTGGAGAAATGTTATAAGGTGGAGATGAACAAGAATGGGTTGGTTATGAGAGATGGGAAGATAAAAATGATTGCAAAAGTTTATGTGTTCAATCAAGATGTTCAAGTTGAAAATCAACAGTGATAGTCCTATGTGTTTGAAAGTTTCGTCAGATTTTGTATAGTCGTGGCATCTCAGATAGGAGTCACTTGAATTTTGGTGGATTGGTAAAATGTGCAAGCAACAAATGGTGCACGGATTACCTTCTATAAATCATCCTAATCAGATTTGTGAAGGGTGTATGTACGGTCGGGAAGCAATCCAAAAGAAGCCTTACAAAAGAGTCTTTATCAAGCACATTAAAGCCACTTGAATTAGTGTATGCTGATATTTGTGGTCCTATTAATCCGAGATCATATTGAGGGAGCATGTATTCCTTGTTGTTTATGAATGATTATACTCGCAAAACATGGGTTTATTTGTTGAAGGCAAAATTTGAAGCATTTGGAGAAGTTCAAAGCACTAGTTGAGAATGAAAGTGGCTTGAAAATTCAATCATTACAAACGAATCGAGGAGAAGAATTCACATTTAAAAAGTTCAATCAGTTTTGTGAGTATAATGGTGTTCATCGATTTCTTACTGTTCCAAGATCCCCTCAAAAAAATAGTGTCATGGAGCGGAAAAATAGAACCATTCTTAGCATGACTCGAAGCATGATGAAGTGCACAAGTATGCCAAAAGAGTTATAGGAAAAAGTTGTAACATGTGCAATTTATTTGAATAATAGAAGTCCTTTAAAAAAAGCTTTTGTGAATGACCCCTAATGAAGCATAATGTGGAAAGAAACCAAATATTTGTCATCTAAAAGGATTTGGTTGTCTTGGTTATGTTCATATAGCTGATGAGTTGAGAAGCAAATTGGATGGTAAAAGTGAAAAGATGGTGTTTATTGGCTATGCAAAAAATTCCAAAGGTTATAAATTTTATAATCCTCGGAATGGAAAATTTGTGATAAGCAGAGATACAGAGTTTGAAGAAGAAAGCTCCTAGAATTTGAGGTTCCATAAGATGAAAATTATGATTTTCTTCCTATATTTGATGATGATTTCGCAGGTCAACATGAAGATGTAGTTATCATACCACCAATTCACCTTCCACATCTCAAACAATCGTAGCAGACTCATCCCCGGAAAACTCATCAGAAAGGAAGCCTCTAATGAGAACTTTAAGCGAGATTTGTGGAGAAACTGAAGAAGTAGATAACATTACTTTATTTTGTTTGTTTGCTGATATAGAACATGTACATTTCCACTACAAGAAAAAATAGTATTAGTAAGCAAAATTTAATAAGAGTATGAAATACACTTATTAAAATTAATTCTCCATACTTTTAATAAGTAAGAATTCTATTACTATTTAATTAATAAAATTTATTATTTTTATTAACTTTTGTAAAAAAAATTCCCCTTATTAATTGATTCTAAATTAAAAACCCCTTATTTTCTATTTTAATAAATAAATTAAAGCCTCTTATAAGTTGTAAAAGAAAAAACTAAACACATATTAATTGTAAAAATAACAAGTTAATCCATTATTGTTCTCTTTTCACTTTTTTACTTTTTAGTTACCTAAAATTTCCCTCCCTCAATTTTCATTCCCCCCATCACTTTTTGTTCCCTACCTCTTTTGGTTCCCCCCAAAAACTCAAACCTCGCTGACTTAGAAATTCAGACCCTTGCTTCAAAGTTTCAGATCAAATGGAGCAAAAACCCTTGTCAATGCAAACCAAACTGTTAAATCGTGTTGTATCATCCATTCTCTTCTCATTCTTTGCAAAAACCTAAACCTTTACTGTGCGCTCTGCCATTCCCAATCCTTTGCTTTGCGCTTCATTCTGCGCAATCCGTTGCTGTGAACTTCCTTCTTCTCACTCTCTTTTGGGTTCTCTACATGTAATTTTTGAAACAGTGTCAACATTTGAGTTTTTGCCCAAATGTTAGTTAAGTTAGTGTTTGACTGGTTATTTCTATTGCAGAGAAGTGAAATTAGAGAATTGAAGAAGAGTCGACTACTATTAACAAAGGAAAATTAAGGGAATGTATTAGTTCCCACTTTTTTGTCTGTTGATGCTCTAATTATGAATATAAGGATATGTGGTTTATATATTCTGGTTTGCAGTGAGAAGTAAAGGCAGCTTTAGGCCTCATATTACTAGCTATGTTCATTTTATCATCTTTGTTAGTTAATTTTAGGTTTAGTGCAAGCATCATTTATAGATTTATGGTTTTGATGTGAGTTTGCCTCATGTTTTGAATTGATTTATATGGGTCAGTGTTTCGAAGTCAATGTCATATTGTTGCTAGTTTAAAGCGATTAAAATCAAGTTTTGAATGAATGTTTTTCAGTTTCATATGTTAGCTGGGTTGTTGGTTGTTTTTGGACAATTAACAGAGGAAGAGCATAATTGCTGGAAGAAAATTCTCTTTAATTCTCTTGCCTTACTACTTGTATTGATAGGTATTTATAGATTACAGACATGACTCTTGGTAAACAACATTAACTCTCTATAAATGCAGATACAGATACAGAAATGACTCTTGGATAATACATTGAACCAAATTAAAGACTATTAATTATAAGTTTATTATTTCAACACACCCCCTTAAACTTATAATTTTTTTATAACACCTTTCCACATGATTTTGATTTGACAAAATTATTTAAGTAATTGATAAAAAATATTCTAACACATTAAAATTTAAATGCTTTGATTTATTCACAACTAATGTGTTTGTTCAATGTTGAGTTTATTGATTTATGAGACATTAAAATAAAAAGTCTAAAGGCCCATAAGTGGAAGTCAAGCCCAAGTCAACAGATCAAGACCTTACGGCCCAAGAAGCTAAAACACAGTCGTATCAAGTAAAACGACGACTAAGCATGAAGAAGGATCGAGAAGCCTTCTAACAAAAGCTTCAAGAGGAAGCTGCTGAGTTGAGCGACAATGTAGTCAGGTCAGCGGCAGAACAAAACCAACTTCTAGACAAAGTATTTCTACTTTGGGTAAAGTTCAGAAGGCACAGGAAGCTGTCTGGAAGACTTTGCCGAAAATGTCGAAACATTCTGGTTATCTGACGAAAAGCTGCTGAGCACTGCCGTAGACAGAAGATGCAAGAATCTTATTGGCCAACGACACTGAGCACGTCCTGAGTGACAAGGACAGGGAGCCGTTTGCCTCCAACGGTTATTTTGAAATTCGAAATTACCGGTGCTTGAAGTGTCACTATATAAAGGCCTCTCAATTGCTTCATTCGATGCAGATCTTCAATCAGTCGAAACGCTGTCCAAATTCATAATTGAAGTTCTGTGAGAAAAGCAAAGCAAAATCTTACACCAATTTCCAATCATTGTGTAAAAGTCTAGAGTGATTTGAATCATCTAAAGTGTCTTAGCAATTGTTGTTTAGGACAAACACTTTATCATTTCTAGAAGAATAGAAAGGAGAGGCTGAGTACTCGGTTATAGTACTCAGCGGTAGTTATAGGAGTGAGTAGAGGTATAGAGGAAGGTACTCTTGTATACTCAGCTTTTATTGTAAAAGGTTTCCTACTCTACCTTTAAAGAGCTCAGTAGAGAATTCAAAAAGCTCGGAATGAGTTCCGGGGACTGGACGTAGGTGGAGAGGCCGAACCAGGATATGTCTGCTGAGTAACATATTTCTAACCCTTAAACTCCTTTATATATTACTTGCTATAAAACTGACTAAGTAACGAACTCACGCTGAGTTGAGTGCAGTAAGAAGCTGAGTTCAGGAATAGACTCTAAGTGCTATCTCTTGACTCAAGGAAAGAAACAGACTTAGTCACAAGTTGACTAAGCTTGTGTCTTAAAACTACTTAGCGCCGCTGTGTAAACCTTTTCTTAAGAAAAGAAGTCAGCCTTAACGGACAAAATTTTAAATAGTTCCTATCCTCCCCCCTTGGAACTAACCTTGTCACGTTATAAGGGACCAACAAGTGGTATCAGAGCTTAACAGCTCACTGAGCAAGATATAACTATCTTGAGCTGATCCCCACAATGGCTGAGAACAACACTCGTTTCCTCCCAGGAAATCAGACAACTCAGATTTTACCTGAGGGACTGTCCATTACTCGGCCTCCTCTGTTCTTCGGGTCTAACTATACGTTTTGGAAGAACAGAATGAAAAATTTCATTCAGCCAACAAATATGAGTGCATGGCTTTCTATAGTCCAAGGCCCATTTGTTCCTATTGAAACTATTGACGGCCAAACGGTTGTTAAAGCTGAGACTAAGTGGACAGAAGATGATCTCAAGAAGCTACAAAATCATGCTTCGACTATAAACATGCTTCACTGTGCGTTAGATGCTGCAGAGTACAACAAAATTTCAGGTTGTGAGTCAGCGCAGGAGATCTGGAATAAACTGGAGGTCACCTACGAAGGAACCAACAAAGTTAAGGAGTCCAAGGTGAACCAGCACATGAGGTTGTACGAGGTGTTTGAAATGAATGATGATGAAGGAATCTCTGAGATGAACTCAAGGTTCACAAACATTATCAACGAGCTCAAGAGACTTGGCAAGATCTTTACTGAGGAAGAGTAAGTCAAGAAGATACTGAGGAGTCTTCCTAAAAGCTGGCAAGCCAAGAAAACTACTGTTGAGGAAGCTCAAGACTTAACCACCTACAAGTATGATGAACTCATTGGCTCGCTGCTGACCCACGAGATCTCAATGAAGAACTTTGAGGTGAAGGAGAAGTCTGAAGACAAGAAGCAAAAGTCTCTTGTCATGAAAGCTGACTCCACTGACGGGAGCTCAACAGACGATGAAGAGATGGCCATGTTCACTAGAAAAATGAAAAGGCTGTTCAGAAAGAATGACAAGTATTCAAAGAAGCCTTACAAGAAGTTTGATAAGTACAAAGCTGAGTCCAGCGACAGCAAGTACAAGAAGGACAGCTCAAAGCCAATCACATGCTTTGAATGTCATCAAACTGGCCATATCAAATCAAGCTGTCCTACCTTAAGGAAGGAAAAGAAGAACAGCAAGAAGGCAATGGTGGCAACCTGGAGTGATAGTGATGAGTCATCATCATCAGGAGACGATGCCACTGAGTCAGCAAAGATCTGCTTCATGGCAGATGAGCTTGCTGAGCCTTGTGTTTCTGAGCATGCTGACCCCTCCGTTGCATCTGACGATGAGGCACACTCAACTGAGGTAATATCACTACCCCTGCTCAGAAATGAAATGATAAATGCCCTGAGTGACCTCTACACACTTATCAAAAAGTGTAACAAGAAGGTTAGAGCACTCAGCAGGCGATGTGACGAGATTGAGGAGGTCAAACTGAGTGACCTTCGATATCTTCTCCAAGACAACTCAACCTTGCATAGCAACGTAGAAATTATGCAAAAGTTTGTCTCTGAGGTCCAATCAGATTCTAAGAAACTGAAGAAGGATGTCACATCTATTCAGAACTAACTCAAGCAACTGAATAAAAGAAATATTCCTCTAAACACTCACTACCGAAGTACTAGACAACAGAGATGGAATCATCAGCGGAATGTCCAGTGTGACTTCTGTGAGAAGAAAGGACACACCACAAAGGTGTGCTGGCATGCTCAGCACTGGGGTGCTGACCAGTCAGTGAGATATCCTAAACGGAAGGTCAGCTGTGACTTCTGTGGGAAAAATGGACACACTGTCCAAGTGTGTCGACATAAGATTAAATATGATGCTTTACCTGCTGAGCCTAACAAACAAGGACCCAAAAAGACTTGGGTACCTAAAAATAACTAGTTATATTGCAGGTAAGCCTGAGGTGTGCTGAGAAGTAAAAAATGTGATACATTGACAGCGCATGCTCGAGGCATATGACTTGTGATGAAACTCAGTTCATCACATTTGTGCGTAAATATAACTTACTCAGCGGACTCAAATATAACTTACTCAGCGTAGCTCAGCTATGTGACAATGGGAGAAAATTTATATTTGATGACACTGGATGTAAAATATTCGAGGGTAAAACAAATGAGTTGATTTTAACTGCCCCTCGTATTGATAATGTCTTTATGCTGAATTTAGAAAAGAAATTTTCAAAAACTGTATGCTTAGTGTCAAAGGAAGAAAATTCCTGGCTATGGCACATGAGACTTGGTCATATAAGCATGGACCTCCTGGCCAAATTAGCAAGAAAGCAATTAGTTGAGGGACTACCAGAACTTAAGTTCAAAAAAGATCAATTATGCCACGCTTGTCAAGCTGGAAAACAAACAAAACAATCTTTTCATAGTAAAAACATTGTCTCAACTAAGCGTCCATTAGAGTTGCTACACTTGGATCTCTTCGGTCCAGTCCAGCCGCTAAGCTTGGGTGGTAGAAGATTTTCCTTGGTCATTATAGATGACTTTTCTTGGTACACTTGGATCATCTTGCTGAGTAGCAAGGATGAAACCTTTGAGACGTTTTCAACTTTAGTAAGAAAACTTGAAAATGATAAAGACCTTAAGTTAGCTCACATCCGAAGTGATAATGGTGGAGAATTCAAAAACCAACAGTTTGTTGAATTTTGTGAAGCCAACGGCATTGACCATAATTTTTCTGCTCCTAGAACGCCTCAACAGAATGGGGTTGTTGAAAGGAAAAACAAAACCTTGGTTGAAATAGCCAGGACAATGCTGAGTGAGCACAGGCTTCCAAAGTACTTTTGGGGAGAAGCTGTCTGTTGGTCCCTTATAACGTTACAAGTATAGTTCCAAGGGGGGGTTAGGAACTATTTAAAATTTTTCTTTAGGGCAGACTTCTTTTTCTTCAGGAAAAAGGTTTTAACAGCGGCACTGAGTGAATAGCAAGACACTGGCTTAGTCAACTGGTGACTAGGTCAGTTTCTTTACTTGAGTCAGGAGATAGAACTTAGGGTCTATTCCTGAGCTCAGATATTCAATGCGCACAACTCAGCTTGACCTCTTTACTTGGTCAGTTTTGTTTAAGCAAGCAATATATATATTAAGGAGTTTAAGGTTAGAAAGATATTACTCAGCAGATTTATCCAGGTTCGGCCTCCAAGCCTACGTCCTGTCCCCGGAACACGTTCCGAGATTTCGAATTCTCTACTGAGCTCTTTAACGGTAGAGTATCAAACCTTTTACAACTTAGAAGCTGAGTATAACAAGAGTACCTTCCTCTATACCTCTACTCACTCCTAATCTCACGCTGAGTACTATAACTAAGTACTCAGCCTCTCCTTTCTAATCTCTAGAAATGATAAGTGTTTGTCCTAAACAACAATTGCTAAGATACCTTAGATGATTGAATAATCACTCTAGACTTTTACACGAAAGATATGAAATTTGGTGTAAGAATTTGCTTTGCTTTTTCTTGCAGAACTTTGAGTAGAATTTTGGTCAGCGTAATGGCTTGATCAAGTTCTGTATGGAATGAAGCAACTGAAGGGCTCTATTTATAGAGACGTCTGAGACATCGGTCATTTCGAATTTCGAAATAACCGTTGGAGGAAAACGGCTTCTTGTCGTTGTCACTCAGTTTTGCTCAGAGCTCTCGGCCAATCAGATTTGAGTATCTTCTGTCCTCGGTCAGTGTTGAGCAGCTTTCAGTCAGCTCGGCAGAATGTCTCTCCATTTATGGTAAGGTCAACTAGACAGCGTTCTGTGTCTTCTGAACTTTACCCAAAGTGGAAACACTTTGTCTGGAAGTTGTTTTTGCTCAGCTGCTGTCTTGTACTCTTTGTCGATTCAACTCAGCAGCTTCGTCCCGAAGTTGTTCAACGAAGGTCTTCTAGATCCTTCTTCCGCTGAGCTGCGTTTTGTACATAACGACAGCGTTTTGACATACGCGGGCCGAGTTGCCTTGAGCTGTTTGACTTGGGCTTTGACTTCCGTATTTTGCTTTGGGCCTTTTAATCTTTATGTCTTATAAACAATTTAACTCAACATTGAACAAACACATTAGTAGAATAAATCAAAGCATTTAAACTTAGTGTGTTTAGAATATTTTTAATTACTCTTAAACAATTTTGTCAAATCAAAATTATGTGGAAAGGTGTTTCAACACTGTCAACAGAGCGTGCTACATACTTAATAGGGCTCTAGTTAGACCCATATTAAAGAAGACCCCCTACGAACTTTGGAAAGGACGAAAGCCCAACATTGGATACTTTCGTGCCTTCGGCTGTAAATGTTTTATTTTAAATACCAAAGACATCCTAGCTAAGTTTGACTCAAAAGCTGATGAAGCTATCTTTTTAGGCTACTCAACAAACAACAAAGCATACAGAGTTTTCAATAAACGAACTCAGGTCTTAGAAGAGTCAGTACACGTTGAGTTCGATGAAACTAACCCTGCAGGAAAAGATAAGCAGCTGACTGAGGATGATCCATACTCAGCACCCGCTGACCAAGAAACAGCCGCTGAGTCACTACCTCAAGGGCTGACCAAAGGTAAACGCGAAACTCAAATTGTTTTCACTGACCAATCTACACCTGCAGAGATTGTTGAAACACAACCAGCTCAAGACATCACTCTTCCAAAAGAGATCAGAATACCAAGAGGACACTCAGAAAGTGCCATTCTTGATGCTGCTAAAAACACCCTGATGACAAGAAATCAACTCAGGAGATACCTCAGCAACGTAGCATTCGTCTTAGTTCAGGAACCAAAGAACTTCGCTGAAGCTGAGTACGATGAGTTCTGGATGAATGCAATGCAAGAAGAACTTGATCAGTTCAGAAGAAATGAAGTATGGGACTTAGTGCCAAAACCAAGAAGCCAGAAGACCATAGGAACAAGATGGGTCTTCCGCAACAAGCTGGATGAACAAGGGAACGTGGTCAGGAACAAAGCAAGACTTGTAGCTCAGGGCTACAGTCAGCAAGAAGGTATTGACTATGGTGAGACCTTCGCCCCAGTGGCAAGGCTAGAGGCTATAAGAATTTTATGTGCATATGCAAGTTATATGAACTTTAAATTGTTTCAAATGGATGTTAAGAGTGCATTCCTTAATGGAGTTATAAACGAGGAAGTTTATGTTAATCAGCCTCCAGGGTTTGAGGATCCCAAGTTCCCAAACCATGTTTATAAACTCAAAAAGGCTCTGTATGGTCTCAAGCAAGCACCACGTGCTTGGTATGAGAGGCTGACCAGTTTCCTGCTGACTAGAAATTATGTCAGAGGTAAATCTGATACAACCTTATTCATTAAGAGGAAGGATAAAGATACCCTACTGGCTCAGATATATGTTGATGACATTATTTTTGGTGCCACTAACGAGTCAATGTGCAAGGAATTTAGTAAGCAAATGCAGATTGAGTTTGAAATGTCAATGATGGGAGAACTCAACTTCTTTCTTGGACTTCAAATCAAACAAGGGAAAAATGACATCTTCATCAGTCAAACTAAGTATGCTAAGGAGATATTGAAGAAGTATGAGCTTGAGAATTGCAAGTCAATATCTACCCCTGTGGGCACTGACACTGTCCTCTGCGCTGACGAAAATGGTAAGTCAGTAGACAGTATATTGTACCGAGGTATGATTGGTTCTCTACTCTACTTAACCGCTAGTAGGCCGGACATTCAGTTCTCAGTATGTTATTATGCTAGATATCAATCTAACCTTAAGGATTCTCATTACATAGCTGTAAAAAGAATCCTTAGATATTTGCAAGGCTCAGTGAATGCAGGTTTGTGGTATCCCAATACTCATGATTTCACACTCATTGGATACACTGACGCTGGCTATGGACGAGACAAACTTGAACGAAAAAGCACCTCAGGAGGATGTCACTTCCTTGGAAGCTGTCTTGTGTCCTGGTTCAGCAAGAAGCAGGCGTCAGTAGCCCTGTCAACCACTGAAGCTGAGTACATTACTGCTGGAAGCTGTGTTGCTCAAGTCCTATGGATTAAGCAACATCTTGAAGATTATGGCGTTCAGACTAAAACAATTGAAGTCAAATGTGACAACAAGAGTGCCATTGACCTATTAAAGAACCCAATCCAGCACAGTAGGATGAAGCATGTCAGCATAAGACATCACTTCATCAGAGATCATGTACTAAAGGGAGAGATCAAGCTGACCTATGTCCCAACGGATGAGCAGCTTGCAGATATCTTCACAAAGCCACTGGCACGTGAGCAATTTAACATACTTGGAGAAGCCATTGGTATGTTTAATCCTCTTCAATAAACTCCAAGTATAATATGTGATACATGCATACTGAGTTGATTACCATGCTGAGTGATTTATGCTAAATCAATATCTATTGCATGATGAGTAGATATACACACTGAGTGATTATCTTAAACTGAGTGATTAAACACACGAATTATTCCTTGCGTAGAACTAACTACTCAGAACATTAAACGTTTGGAATCCTTAACACTGCGTAAAGATCCGTTGCAAAATTTAACACAAAACACGCGAATTAAATAGCCACCTAGGATGACGTAAGCGCAATAATTAGAATATACATGCGCCGAATGTGTCATAAATGCCAGAATCCTTGTCGATTGAGTATCTTGAGATCAAACGGCCACCTCAACGCTTCAGATTAATTCGACATCTCTATAAATAGTGGACGATTTCCCACTCTTACCTCGTTACGCTTAGAAATTTCTGGTATTCAAATCCTCTTCTCTAAAAATTCCCAAACTTCTCAAACTTCTCTAAGAATCATGATAAAAGATTCTCAGAATGTCTCCGGTGCCGGTTACGCCGATAATCGCTCCGATGAAAACCCTCCATCTCCTGCTCAGCAGGAACATAGAGAGACTCACACCAAGTCTCAAGCACCTGGTCAGCATGACCATTCTAAGATCACTACCCCAAGGAAGAAAACCCCGGCTGACCAAGCTGCCTCTTCAAGAGGGAAACAACAGAAAGACAAGGGTAAGAAACCCATAGAGAGAACCTACTCACTGGTATACGAGAGTGTTAGGGGGTATAAGGTTGACCACTCTCGCTGGTTTTCGAAGGGATTTATGGAGGCTGAGCAACCCTTCTGTGAGTGGATCTCAAAGAACGGCTGGACCGAGCTGTTCTCAGTCTGAGAAGCCACCTACCCTGAGTTAGTGAAGGAATTCTACGCTAACCTAAGAGCTGCTGATGATAATCGGGACTACATGGTCACCAAGGTTCAAGGGAAGGATATCTTCATCAACCCCGCTTATCTTGCCTCACTGCTCAAGATGACAAACGAAGGAGTTCAACTCAGAAAATCAGGTGACCAAGACAAGATTGAGTATCCCATTGAGTTCTGCAAACCCGCTGATCACGTAGGAGAGATATCCAGCACTTCCATGGGTCAGAATCAGAAGATGGCCCACTATATACTGACCAACTTCCTTTTCCCCAAGATCAACTGCACCAGCTCAGCAACGAACTTCGAACAATGCTTCATTTATCACATGCTGAACTACCTGCCGATCAATATGCTAATCATTATCGGTGGTTTTCAACGGAGCACTGGAACCCTTAGGTTAGGCTCCATTATTACCAGAATCCTCAAAGATCACAAGGTGAGTTTGGTTGAGGAAATCAACACCTGGGGAACAGAAATCACCGCAGCTGCTCTATTCGGCTTGGTCTACGATCAACCGATTATCCCTAAGAAAGGAAAAGGGGCCGCTGTTCAGGATCCCAAGAGGATGGTGACCCGAAAAGGAAAGAAGGAAACGAGAGCTAAAGCTGACCCAAAGGATAGAAAGAGGAAATCTGTTCAAAGCCCCTCTAGAGACGTTGTTTCTCCACCGAAAAAGCTTAATTTTGTGTCCAGAGGAACTAAGCCTCAAATTCAACAAGGTCAGGATGGACCTAAGTCTACAGAGAACCTCAAAAGGCAAGCTGAGCCTGAGGAAGACGAAAGAGAGGACACTGATGAGCAACCACTGAGGAAGAAGAAAAACACAGTCGTATCAAGTAAAACGACGACTCAGCATGAAGAAGGATCGAGAAGCCTTCTAACAAAAGCTTCAAGAGGAAGCTGCTGAGTTGAGCGACAATGCAGTCAGGTCAGCGGCAGAACAGAACCAACTTCTAGACAAAGTATTTCTACTTTGGGTAAAGTTCAGAAGGCACAGGAAGCTATCTGGAAGACTTTGCCGAAAATGTCGAAACATTCTGGTTATCTGACGAAAAGCTGCTGAGCACTGCCGTAGACAGAAGATGCAAGAATCTCATTGGCCAGCGACACTGAGCACGTCCTGAGTGACAACGACAGGGAGCCGTTTGCCTCCAACGGTTATTTCGAAATTCGAAATTACCGGTGCTTGAAGTGTCACTATATAAAGGCCTCTCAATTGCTTCATTCGATGCAGATCTTCAATCAGTCGAAACGCTGTCCAAATTCATACTTGAAGTTCTGTGAGAAAAGCAAAGCAAAATCTTACACCAATTTCCAATCATTGTGTAAAAGTCTAGAGTGATTTGAATCATCTAAAGTGTCTTAGCAATTATTGTTTAGGACAAACACTTTATCATTTCTAGAAGAATAGAAAGGAGAGGCTGAGTACTCGGTTATAGTACTCAGCGGTAGTTATAGGAGTGAGTAGAGGTATAGAGGAAGGTACTCTTGTATACTCAACTTCTATTGTAAAAGGTTTCGTGCTCTACCTTTAAAGAGCTCAGTAGAGAATTTAAAAAGCTCGGAACGAGTTCCGGGGACTGGACGTAGGCGGAGAGGCCGAACCAGGATATGTCTGCTGAGTAACATATTTCTAACCCTTAAACTCCTTTATATATTGCTTGCTATAAAACTGACTAAGTAACGAACTAACGCTGAGTTGAGTGCACTAAGAAGCTGAGTTTAGGAATAGACTCTAAGTGCTATCTCTTGACTCAAGGAAAGAAACAGACTTAGTCACAAGTTGACTAAGCTTGTGTCTTAAAACTACTTAGCGCCGCTGTGTAAACCTTTTCTTAAGAAAATAAGTCAGCCTTAACGGACAAAATTTTAAATAGTTCCTATCCCCCCCCCTTGGAACTAACTTTGTCACTTTATAAGGGACCAACAAGTAACACCAAGAATAGCTCTCAATCTGCTGAAATCTTCCAACTTCAAAGCTTTAGTAAAAATATCAGCAACTTGATCTTTGGATGGTACTTGCTTGAGTTGAATTTCTTTCCTTCCAATGCATTCTCTAATAAAGTGATACTTGGTGTCAATGTGTTTGCTTCTATCATGAAAGATCGGATTTTTAGCCAATGCAATAGCTGACTTATTATCAACAAAAACATCAGTTGCTCCATTTAGAGCAAACTTCAAACTTATTAACATCCGTCTCAACCATATTGCATGACAAACACAAGAAGCTGCTGCAACATACTCTGCTTCACATGTTGAAAGTGTAATAATTGCTTGTTTCTTAGAACTCCAAGCAAAAACAGCAGTTCCCATAAAAAACACAAAACCAGTTGTGCTTTTTCTATTATCAACATCTCCTCCCCAATCACTATCACTGAATCTATACAATTTGAAATTGTTCTGGGAAGAGTAAAATAAACCATAATCCAGTGTACCTTTGATGTATCGAAGTATTCGTTTTGCTGCCTCCATATGAGTTAAAGTTGGAACCTCCATGTAACGACTAATGAGTCCAACTCTATATAAGATATCTGGCCTTGTACATGTCAAAAATCTCAGCCTTCCAACCAACCTTCTAAACAAAGTTGGATTCACCTTTTCTTTATCATCATGCTTTGACAACTTATTTCGACAATCCACTGGCGTAGAAGCTGAATTGCATTTATCCATCTTGAATTCTTTTAAAATAGCTTCTACATATGACTTCAGGGACAAAAAGACACCTTCATCACTTTGCTTAACTTCAATGCCCAAATAATATGACATCAGCCCCAAATCCGCCATCTCATAATTATTTGTCATCAACTTCTTAAATTCTTCAATCATCTTTTGATCAGATCCTGTGAAAATTAAATCATCAACATACAAGCATACATACATTGTTTTTCCATCCTCATTCTCATTGATATACAAAGCATGCTCATATGGACATCTTGTGAAGCCATTCTTCTGGAAATAGTCATCGATGCAAGAATACCAAGCCTTTGGAGCTTGCTTAAGGCCATACAAAGCCTTTTTTAACTTCAATACCTTATCTTCTTTCCCTTTCACAGTATAACCAAATGGTTGATTGACATAAACTTCTTCTTCAAGAGTTCCATTTAAGAATGTTGATTATTCATTTGATTCCTCATTTTATATACGTAAGTGATCTTGTTAAGCTGAGAGTTAAATCTGTTTTAATTATTATATAATAATTTATGTGTCAGATGCATGATTATTGATTAGTGTAAGTTAATTATATGTTTGCAATTTATTCTTAAGTGATGGTAGTTTTTAAGCTTTGAGTTCATGGCTGTTTTACAAACTTATTTTGTTCTCTTTTTTTTTTAATTCTCATTGCCCCACTTTTCAATATATGAAGTTCAAGTATTCTCAAATTCAAATTCACCTATTAATTTGCTGGTTTGTTTTATACTTTCTTGATCAGGATTGATTTTGTCATTGCTAATTGTAGTTGTGTTAGTTTTGACATGTGTTAATTGTTTTCTTTTTATGGTTTCTCCATAATTTTACTTAGAGCTGTCTTAGTTCTGATAAGTGTAAAAGAACATGTACTACACTTATTTTCTCCTCTCAATGCATTTAGGATGACAGAGAATTTATAAATTCAATAACACTTTTTGTCTAGTCAAAGGGCTTGGCTTTGAACATAAAAGGTTAACCTGAAATTACCTTTACATTTACTTATTGAATGAATCTTAGTTTTAAAACAAAATGATGGTTTATTGGAACTTTATGTGACTGCTTGTTCACAACATTCCATTTAGTCATTTTTGTTAGACAAGCCTGCCCCTTCTTGCTGTCAAGCAATCTTTTTGGTAACTACTTCACATTTTACGTTTGAGTGTTGTTTTGTCCTATAGAAACAGTTATAAGTTGCCTTCTTTACACACTCTTTCTTTCTTATCCCATATTATATATGTTAATCTGTTTTAGCATTATACATATGTGAATCTTTGAAAGGACTCAGTGCATGGATATGCAAAGAGTTACTTTCTTTCCCTTATTTGTTGTTTGAAATCTTCTCCTCGAAAATATTCTTGTATGTCTTAGGAAGATAAGAATTGTCCTGTTAACTTCTAAAGAAGGATGAATATTCATAGTAGGGGCTAATTTTTGTTTTAGTATGAGCAAAAGGTGCAAAACTATAACAAGCAATTCTAGGAGATGTACTTAAAGGTTGATTTGAAGTTTCAGATTACTTCAACTTAAAGAATCATATATGCATGGAATTTTCCAGACATTGTTAGTTTGTTTGAACTTATTTCCTAACTCACGAAGGAAAGGGAGTTGGGATCAATAACTTTTGAGTATGTGGTTTTGATTCAGCTATATCAAATTAGAGAAACTAGTCTAATGTAAAGAATGTGTACTTGGTTACAAAATGACAACAATTAGCAAAATACAAAAGGAAATTCGGTAGAAGTTAAATGTATACATGGACCAACATGTCGGATGAAATGATTGATTTAACATGCTTAAGTGTGAGTTGAGGAAGAGAAAGACCATAATCCATATGCTACTTGCATTTGTTTCGGAATAAATAATAGATAATAGTTTGTTTCTACAGAACTATAACTACCTTCATATAGAAACTTCTTAGGATAAGCATAGGTTAACTGACATATAAACTGCCATGTCTCTTGAGATCAGCAGTAAACTAACACGTGACAAATAAATTTGTGATATCAGATTTCAGCAAACTAACACAGATAACACACTACAATGACAAACACATAATAGATATTATTTGGGAGTTGAAGTTAAGCAAAGTTATGTGGACATCTTCTTGTCTCAAAAGTCTTATACGCAAGCTATTTTGAAAGAATTCAATATGGATAAATGTAATTCAGCTTCTACGTCTGTGGATTGTCGAAGCAAGATGTCAAAGCATAATGGGGAAGAAAAAGTGAATCCAACCTTGTTCAGAGGTTGGTTGGGACGATAAGATTTTTGGCATGTACAAGACAAGATATCTTATATGGATCCAGTTGGACTCATTAATCGTTACATGAAGGTTCTAAGTTTAGCTCATATAGTGGCAGTAAAGTGTTCGATACATCAAAGATACATTGTATTATGTTTTATTTTACTCTTCTCAAAATAATGTTAGATTGTTTGGATTCAGTGATAGTGATTTGGGAGGAGATATGTTGATGATGGAAAGAGCACATCGAGTTTTGTTTTATTATGGGAACAGTTGTTTTTGCTTAGAGTTCTAAGAAAAAACTATTGTAACACTTTCAACATGTGAAGTAGAATATGTTGCAGCAACTTCTTCTATCTGTCATGCAATATGGTTGAGAAGAATGTTAAAGAGTTTGAAGTTTGTTCAAAATGGAGCTGCTGATGTTTTTGTTATAATAAGTCAGCTATTGCGTTGGCTAAAAATTCAATTTTTCATAATAGAAGTAAGAACATTGACACCAAGTATCAATTTATTAGAGAATGCATTGGGATGAAAAAAATACAGCTCAAGCATGTACCAAAGATCATCCTAGAGGCTTCTCCACGAGCTGACTTAGACATCGGAGCGAGTTGGTTGTGATAACAACCCCCTTTGACCTTGCTTCTGTGCAGTTGCAGATTGACATGCGAGCTTTGAGAAGTGAACCCCATCACTAATAATTAATCACTTAATAACAAACGACTAACAACAACAATTAAATCAAATAACCTCTAAATCACTTAAACTAAAACTCTCAAATTTAAATTATACCGTAAATAGTAAACTTTAATCGGCAGAATAAAAATCTAACAATATCTGAACGAAGTTGGAATTAATTAATTGAATCTAATTAACCAAAAGAAAAAAAGAAAAGAGAAAATTACACACAGAACTGTAAAATTGGAAAACTATTTACAAATTGGAATATTATCATATTAATAAAAACTCTTTTTGATTATGTCAAATTGTCAATTCTCAACCGTATATCCATTTCCTTTTCTTTTACCATTTCCTTCATCCATCTCTTTTTCTCCCATTTTTAGTCCTTGATACTATATTCTCTCAATTCATCATTCATTATCTATATTTAGAGTCTATAGTTTATAAATTTTAGAGTTTAGAATTTATAAACCAGGGTTTAAAATTTATTTTTTAGGATATAGGGTTATAATAAAAAATTTATTGTTTAAGATATATGATTTATATTTTGGATTCAGGATTCATAAATTAGGATCTATGATTTATTTTTATAGTATACGGTTTATTTAGCCTTTTTAAATTAAGGTCTAAGGTTTATATTTTTAGAATCTAAAATTTTATATAAATAATTAGTAATAAGGTGTAAAAATACATTTAGTGTTTACAGACATGAGTAATTTTACCTTTAATGTCTAAAATTGTACAATTTCACCTTGAACATTGGCAGTCAAAAACAATTCTACCCATAAAGTTGGCAAGTTAGGTCACTTTTAGACATTATTATAAAACATAGATATTTTATTCCTTATTCTGCACCAATTGCACGTAATTTGATTCTATATATATTATAAATAAAGTGTGATTTTATACTATAATTTAAGAATTTTAGAGCTAATTCATAAATCCTAAATCCTAAAAAATAAATCTTAGACCCCCTAGATAGTAATATCTACTTCTTAGTCAATATTAATAATTTAATCCTTAATATATCAAAACAATAATTTTATTTTATAATTGCCATGGCCTCCTATGAAAAAAACTGTCATTATAAAGTGTTTTTCTTTTCAATTTGTAATATCACAGAAAATAGGGGTTATATATATTGTAAATATATATGGGACGGGTACGGATAACTAAAAAATAAAAGGGTAAGAGTTTGGAATTGACACTACCACGGTACTCTATCTGTTGCCATCTCTAATTGTAATCAACCCAAAAGAAAATCTTATATCTGTAAATATGATCCATTTGTGGTGTAATTTTGAATCTTCTACCGATTAATTTGCCAAACCCAAGAAGCCTTATTTCGGGAATATTTACCCGAAGAAAAAGGGGAAATTTACATAGAAATTCATTTTTGAAAAACTATTTACAATTATGTCAAATCATAATTTTGAATTATGTCAAATTAATAAAATTATTATTTTTAAAGATTAAAGTTTATAAATTATGGATCTAGAATATATTATCAAGAGTTTGGAATTTATGAATTGGGGTTTAAATTTGATAATATGATTTAGTTATAATTTTATAATCAATTATGATATTTATATATTCCAAAAAAAATTATGATATTCATGTAAAAAGCCCAATAAAAAGCCTAAATTGGGTTAGAGCCACTTTTGGATCCACGTAAGAACTTCAATTATGGCCCAACAACAATTTAAATTGTTAATAATCTTATAGAAATTTTATATACAAGTTCATTTTCAAAAATTTATAGAAAATTAATGTAGTTGTTCGGTTTAAAAAAAAAGTAATATTTAAATTATATAAAATTATATAAATTATTATTTTTTGATATATTTGAAATTGAAGTATATAAATTAGGGTTTTATGATATATTTTTTAGGGTTTAAGATTATAAATTAAGATCTAAAATTTTAAATTATAATATAAAAACCTACTTATTTATAATATATATATAAAATAATCATATTGAGAATTAATTTTAGTAGCATGATTTCATTTTAATTTTATAACTAATTGTAATTTTATATAAAAAACACTAATCATTTTCTTTAATGTCACTCTCATAATTCTTAATAGTAATTAATTATAAAAGATATACCGACATCTCCCTCTAAGAAACTCTCCCTTCCTTCTCTCAAACCCTAGTCATTCTTATTTTAAAAAAGGAAGAATGATGTCTATTATTTTGCCTCCTACCTGTTTTTTGGGTGTTTTTTTTTTTTTTTTTGTAATGATCCAGTTTCAAAGTGGATGGTGCTGAGATAAAAGATCTGAGTAAGAAGCCAGGGCCGATCCTGATAATTTACGGGTCCTAGGCGAAATAATAAATAAAGGCTCTTTAATAAACAATATTTGACGTAAAAAAAATTAAAATATATTTCAATACATGATAAATAAAAAAATATTTCATTAATAATTATAAAGTACGTATCATTGTGCCACGCTCTTAGGGATTGCCCTAAGAGTGAAGAGGTTTGGAAGAAAATTCTCCTTCATCATACTTTCTCTTCCTTCATGTCTCATTCTGTGAACGACTGGTTCTCAGATGGTATTAGGGGAAAGTTATTGTCTTATATGAAGCATGGGGACATTTTCTTTGCCATTATCTGTCATCAAGTGTGGAAATGGAGGAACGAGGAGATTTTTGATAATAAAGCTGTGCTTTTGCCTAACTTAGCTGAGTTCTTCTTGAAGAAACTCTCCTCTATTATTGATAGTTTCAAAGGTGAATCCCTTGCCAGATCTTCCCCGAGTAGTGATGTCCATCTCGTGAGCTAGAGCAGGCCGAGAGAGGGGGCTGTGAAGCTGAATACTGATGGTTCCTGCCTCAATAATGGTAAGATTGCTGCCGGAGGTGTTCTTAGGGATGCGGGAGGCGCATGGCTTTCTGGGTTTACCCAGAATTTGGGTTTGGGTTCTTCCTTCTCTGCGGAGCTCTGGGGCATTCTCTCTGGGATCCAGCTGGCGATTAGGCTGGGTGTTAAGAGGCTTTCTGTGGAGTCAGATAACTTGGAGGCCATCAATATGATTTTGGGTAGTCATGCCATGGGTCTTCATAGCCGCAACCTTATTAAAGCTATTAAGAGGCTTAGCCCCTCTTTTGATATCCTTGAGTTCAGCCACATTTTCCGGGAGCAGAACCGTGTTGCAGATCACTTGGCGGCGGCAGGCCATGAGGGGGTGTTAGGTGTTTCTACCCTTACCGTTCCCCCTATCGCTCTTTCTCCTCTTCTTTTAGAGGATATGATTGGGGTTAGCTTTCCTAGGCTAATCCCGGTGTAGTTGCTTGTTTTGCTTTGCTTTGCTTTCCTTTTCTACCAAAAAAAATAAAATAAATAAAGTACGTATCATTAAGTTCATTAAATACAATTGTTATCCAAAATAAAAAAAATCACAATTTCTTTAAATTCACTACAAGAAATATGACCTTTTATAACGATTTGTTTTTCTACGAATATTATTTTGTCACCAATAATCACTTAATCATGACGAATTTTTTGTTTCGTCATTGTTTTTTATTTTCTGATGACAATTTTTAAGAGTGTCTTCATTTATCTACCAATCTGTCACTATTAGATACATTTTAGGACGATAAACATAAAATCGTAACCTATAGCTTTGGAGCCAAAAATTAGTAGAATGAATTTTGGGGGAAAAAATTTCTTGACAAAATAATATTAATTGGTGACAAATTTATCGTCATGGTAAGAAATACTTTTTATGACGCTTTCTATTTGTGATAATTTTATTTGAACAAATGATAACAAATTAGATTTTGTCATTTTTTTATTATCTTTTGTGATATTATTTAAATATCATCCTCTATTTTGATATTATTATGACGATATATGAATGATCATCGTCATAATATATGCGGAGATATTTTAACAATTTCAAAATGGAGAAAAAAGTAATTTATTGATAAAATACTATTTACTAAATGATTTTTTTTGTCGTGGGACGTGATGTTTTAGTGACAATTTTAGTACGTCATAAAATATTTGAAAAAACGTGACAAGATTTATGTGTCATTTATTGTTAATTTCGCTGTCCATTTTTATATGTTGATAACTATTTGAATATTTCATAAAAAAAACTATTTGAATATTTTTGTTATAATAACATAATCAGTCATAAAATAATATTAAATTATGATTTTTTATGTAATATAATATTTTTTATGATATTTTTTACTTGTCAATAAAATAATGGTATAAAAATTTAATGTTATAGGATATATTTATTAGTTATAATAAAATTCAATTGTGTAACAATGGAAAAAAAATATTACTAATAATGTTATAATAATAAATTGAGAATACATAATTTATTAGTTTTTATAGTTTTATCTAACATATTGTTTTTTTTTTTTTTTTGGTAGAATCTAACATATTGTTTAATCAACGTATTCTAATACAATGTTTAATTTTTAATTTTTATTTTATTCAACAGTTTAGTTTCTTATAGAGGGATTAAACTTTTAGGGTGTGCAAAAATACCCCTAACGATATAGGTTACGAGCATTTACCCCTAACGTCTAAAACGTCGGTAGTCAATAGAATTTTACCCCCTAATGTTGATAATTGGGTCAATTTCAGACACTATTATAAAACACATATATTGTGTTCTTTATTTTACACCAATTGCATATCAGTTAGATCTAAAAACAAGATTTCATGTTTTTTATAATTTAATAATAGAATTGGAGATTAATATTCATAAATTCGGTGAAATTTTTGATTTTTTTTTGTCAAATTCGTACAAATGACAGTATATTTTTTAATTATTTTTTCACATCACAACATATGTTTGTGGTTTGTTACTGATAAAATGACGCACATTTGAAGTGTAAATGATAAGATTCATGACCGAGAAGACAGTTTGATGAATTATTTCTCAAATTGACCCAAATTATCAATGTTAGAGGTAAAATTGCTCTTGGTTTCCAACTTTATGGGTAAAATTGTACCATTTTAGATGTTAGAGGTAAAATTGCTCCTGGTCCAAAATGTTAGGGGTATTTTTACATCTTAACCCAACTTTTTTATAATTTAAATATTTTGAGCGACTAAACTGTTGAATAGAAGAAAAGTTAAAAACTAAATTGTGTATTATTAAAATATAAGAACTAAATAGTATATTAAATAAACTATAGGGACTACTAAACTATTCACCCATAAATTCGCTAAAACAAACTTTTTTTAACGATGATTATTAAGAATTATAACTAAAATAAATTTAATAATTTATAATTCTCACATAATTTTTAAATTTAATTATAATAAAAAATATCATAATATCTTTGTTAAATTATATTTTATTTTTAAAACAAATACTAAATAACAAAAATATTTTTATTTTTTTATTTTTTTTAATTAGCTCCCCCACTAACCCTATCTCTACATCGTGGAAACTCCTAACTTCACCTTCATTTGCAGATTTGCCACAAACTCTTCCTCTGAATGTGCAACTCCTCGCCCCTTTTGCTATCAACCATTGTTCTCTTCAACGTAGATGTCAAGCAGCCATGGACAAGATAAAAATTCCAGCCGGAAGCTTCTAGAGATCGGAAGCGATTATCGATGCTTGAACCATATCCTCGGTACTACCATCAGTTATGTTAGTGGTTCCAAATCCAACCCAGAATACTGAAGCCTTGGTGAAATGCTGAGTCTATATAGGTCCTCATTTTTCTAATATGCTTGTAATTTTTTTTTTCTTTGATTGCTATTATGATTATAAAATGGGCTCATGATTTAAATAAATTTTCCTATATGTATATTGCAAATTGAAACTCCGCCTGTGAGGGTCACTTGGTGGCCTTTACAGCCGGTCCCAAGCCCGGACAAAGGAGGAGGGTTGCGGTAGGTTTGTGGCGGCCAGCGTAAAACTTAGCCACATCTTATGACATGAACCATAATATAAATATCGTTGGGGCGTTCCCTACTCAGCGACGCGCTGCACTTCCTAGACCCGGGTGTAGTGATAAATGTGCAAGGGTTGCTAGGTCGTCGCCCCGAAGCGGCGCGCCACCCCAGGACCCGGGGGTGGTGTCAAATATGCAAGGGTTGCGGGTAAATAAGCTAGTCCACGGTAATGGTAGGGGTAGGGGTAAGGGTAGTAGGTTACGCTTTGGGACATGGAACATAGGTTCTTTGACAGGAAGATTAGCTGAAATTGTAGATGTTATGAAGAGGAGGAGAATAAATATATTATGCCTACAAGAAACCAAGTGGGTTGGAGCCAAGGCTAGAGAGATAGCTCCTTGGGGTTATAAGCTTTGGTACTCAGGAAAGGATAAGGTTAGAAATGGAGTAGGTATTCTTATTGATAGGGAGTATATTGATGATGTAGTAGCGGTGTCTAGGAAGAGCGATAGAATTATGAGTGTTAAGCTAGTGATAGGGGATGAGGTTGTGAATGTCATTAGTGCATATGCGCCACAAATAGGATTAGATGTGTCTATAAGACAAGCTTTTTGGGATGACTTAGAGGAAGTGGTGCAACAGGTTCCTAGGGATGAAAAAATGGTACTAGGGGGTGATCTCAATGGACACGTGGGTTCTAGGCGAGATGGGTTTGAGAGTGTTCATGGAGGGTCTGGTTTTGGAGATAAGAATGAAGCAGGAAATGATATTTTGGAATTCGCATCAGCCTATGACTTGAGTATCATGAACACATGGTTTATGAAGAGAACATCCCACTTAGTGACTTATCGGAGTGGCGGTAATGCGAGCCAAATTGACTTCTTCTTAGTAAGGAGTGCTTGGAGAAAGAGTTATATTGATTGTAAGGTGATCCCTGGTGAGAGTACGACAACCCAACATAGAGTAGTGGTGATAGATTTTCGAAGTAGGAAATGTATAAGAAAACAAACACCTCAAGTAGAGACTAAGATTAAGTGGTGGAAATTGCAAGGGGAGAATCAACAAAAATTTGTGGATGAGATGACCAAAAAAGATATTTGGACTTGCAATATGGATTCAGATATAGATTCGATATGGAATAAGATGGAGCAGAGTATAAGGGAAGTAGCGAAGGAAGTTCTAGGGGAATCTAAAGGTAGCATGCCACTGGGTAAGGACACATCTTGGTGGACAGAAGAAGTACGACAAGCAGTAAAGAGTAAGAGAGAATCCTATAAACTATTGGGGAAATGTAGGAGTGACGAGAACTACGAAAAATACAAAGAGGCTAAAAGGGAAGTAAAGAAGGTCATACGAGATGCTAGAGCAAAGGTGAATCGGGATCTGTATACAAGATTGCATACGAAAGAAGGGGAAAGAGACATATATAGAATTGCTCGGATGAGAGATAGGAAGACGCGAGATCTCGGAAAAGTTAAATGTGTGAAGGATGTGGACCAGAAAGTCCTAGTTGGAGATAAGGATATCAAGGAACGATGGAGGTCCTATTTTGATGACTTATTTAATGGAGATCGCCAACAAGATGTTGGAGATATAAGTATCCATCACGATATGATAAATCACGAATGCCTGCGGAGAATTCAAAAGGGTGAAGTCAAAATGGCATTAAGTAAGATGAAGTTGAAGAAAGCAGTAGGACCTGATGGCATCCCTATTGAGATTTGGAGATGTTTGGGAGAAAGAGGAATCGAATGGTTGACGACGTTCTTCAACAAAATTTGGAGAAACAATAAGATGCCATCAGAATGGAGGAAAAGTACCTTAATCCCTTTGTATAAGAACAAAGGCGATGTCCAAGATTGTGCCAACTATCGGGGAATCAAATTAATGAGTCACACTATGAAACTTTGGGAGCGAGTGATCGAACAAAGGTTAAGGAGGACGGTGAAGATCTCGGAAAACCAGTTTGGCTTTATGCCGGGAAGATCAACTATGGAAGCCATCCATCTAATGAGACAATTAATGGAGCACTATCGAAATAAGAAGAAAGACTTGCATATGGTTTTCATTGACTTGGAGAAAGCATATGATAAGGTACCAAGGGAAGTACTTTGGTGGGCCTTGATAAGGAAAGGCATTTCGCGGAAATATATTGACATCATAAAGGACATGTATGAGGGAGTATGCACGAGTGTACGTACTAGTGTTGGGAAGACTGAAGAGTTTCCTATTACGATTGGAGTGCATCAAGGTTCCGCACTAAGCCCATTTCTTTTTGCCATCGTTATGGATGAACTAACAAGTTCACTTCAAGATGGTATACCATGGTGCATGCTGTTTGCAGATGATATCGTGTTGGTTGATGAGACGAAAGGAGTGGAGAGGAAGTTGGAACTATGGAGACAAACTCTAGAATCTAGAGGCTTTAAGTTGAGTCGAAGTAAGATAAAATATTTGGAGTGTAAGTTTAGCGGCCGTAGGAGTAGGGAGGCAGGGACAATCACCCTAGATGGGAGAGTTGTTCAGACCTCGGATTGCTTCCGGTATTTAGGATCTATTATCCAAACGGATGGAGAAGTAGATGGAGATGTTGCTCATAGGATTAAAGCTGGTTGGTCGAAGTGGAAGAGTGCTACGGGTTTCCTTTGTGATCCCGGCATGCCTAATAGATTGAAGGGAAAATTCTACCGGACGGCAATTAGACCAGCATTGTTATATGGTACGGAGTGTTGGGCAGTGAAACACTGCCACATCCATAAGATGTCGGTGGCGGAGATGCGTATGTGGAGATGGATGTGTGGTCATACGAGAAAGGACCGGGTGCGTAATGAAATAATTAGGACAAAATTAGGGGTCACATCTATTGAGAATAAAATGAGAGAAAACCGACTAAGGTGGTTTGGCCATGTGAGACGTAGAGCGCTTGATGCGCCGGTTAGGAGAACCGAAGAGTGGCAAAGGGATGTAGTGGTGAGGGGTAGGGGAAGACCTAAGCAAACTTGGAGGAGGGTGATCGAGAGTGATATGAGTTTACTGGGAATTGAGGAAAATATGGTAGTGGATAGGACGGATTGGAGGGAGCGAATCTGTGTCGCTGACACGACTTGACTTTCACGGTTTTATATGATGGTTCATGTTAGCCGACCCCGAATCATTTCGGGACTAAGGCTTTGTTGTTGTTGTTGTTGTTGTATATTGCAAATTGAGTATGATTAAAGGGTTGTCAGTTTTAGGCAGATTCTAGAGTCTAGTCATGATTCAAGCAAGTATTTTGGCTAAGGTCCTGATGTGAGTAATCAGTATTGGTATTGATAAATGCTAGAGGGTTTGTTTTTATTTATTTGCTTGATAGTTATTCATTAATAATGATGTATATGAAGGTTTATTATATTTGCAACTGGAACTTAAGAGTCAAGATCGGTTGTTAGAAAGAAAAAGAGCAATCGAGATAAAGGAGCAGTGTTCTCACTCAAATACAAACAGCTCGACTTATTTTATCCTGCAAAAGCTGAACATCAGGTGCTTTTGTTTGCTTATAGTTCCTTACTTTTTGATCAGATGCTTGAGGTTTCCTTTATGATTTAGAGTTCCTTGACTGATCTTATAGAGTTGCTATATATGATTTAAGTTTTACTTATATATGCATAAACTAATAATTGTACGTGTTTTAATGCAGGAGTTTTTTTGTTTCACAAGCAGGAGGTTGATCACTAAAAACATGAAGAATTGTATTGTTTTTTCTTAATTTCCAACAGATATGGTTGCGTTTGTTTGTTAAGTATTTGTCTAGTTGACATGTTATTTTCAATTATTGAATATTAAATATTTACTAAAATTGTTTGTGTTCACCTTTATAATCTTAATTAATAATGTAATTTCATATTGTTTTTTTTTTTGAGAGAATTTCATATTGTATATTAATTATATGATAATGTGTATTTGTTTCATATAAGATAATTTTCATGTCGTTTTCTGTTGTTAATAAAAGTGTATATTTAATGATAATATGATTGCCACTAATTAATATTTTTAAGTGACAAATTAAATGTTAATGTGACCAATTATGACAAATATATTGTCATTTAAATTTTCCAATTTCCATCTTATATATTTGTCATTATAACTGTACTTTTCTATGACAGAAATATAAATTTTCGTGAATTAAATATATACTTTCTATGACGATATTAAATTTTAAGTGACAAAAAAATATAGTAGCTATAACGTCAATAAAATTATATACTTTCAATATTATATTCAAATTCGTCAGTTTAACAGTATATTTATATGACAAAAAATGAATAGCGTCATTTAAATATTTACTATTTATGACGAAATAAAGTCTTATATGACAAAATATTATGATAATAGTGACAAAATAAGTGTCACCAATACAAATCAATATAATGACATATGTTTTTTTTCGTTATATAAAATTAAATTATTTATGACAAAAGAAAAAATTGTGATATATACAAAATACCACACTCCTGCCGTGACGATCACTGTGACAATAAATTTTCGTCACTTATTGTGTATTGTGACAAAAAATCATGTTTTCATGATAATTTTTGTGCATCATAAAAGATCAAATTTCTTGTATTGATTGTCGATTAAACCTCTATTTGACCCATGTGGTATCCAAAATTTTATAATTTGGTTAATATGATATTATTTGATAACATTTGCATTTTGGAGTATTTCCATAAGGGGCATTTAACTTATTTTTGATAAAAAAAACTAACCGATTTGTCAAATTATTTTATTTTATTTTTCTATATAAATTTAATACGTGGTTAAATAAGAAAAAAAATTAATTTCTTATTTAGCTACATATTAAATCTATTTCGTAAAAAATTAAATCAATTGTCACGTGTATATATCACGTGTCAAATATTGTGTCATGTGGCAAAAAATAATTAACAAATCAATTTAATTTTCTCTAGTGGTTGAGGACTTACCTATGACTAGGGAGGTCATGGGTTCGAATCACATCTAGGGGGTGGGGATTTTTCTTTCTTCTTTAATTGTAAGCGTATTATGCGCAAATTTAAAAAAAAATGTCACTTATGGAAATATTTCAACGGGAAAATGTTATCAAATGATATGACAAAATTTTGGATATCACAAAGGCAAAATACGAGTTTAATTCTTAAATATTCAAGAGAGGACCACTTTGATTAAAAAGTGAATGCTTTACCATTAGGACACTTAATTAACTTTGATGTATATTGTGTTTTACGCCTTATATATATACTACACAGTTAATAAAAAATTTGGGCCCTCCTTAAAGCTTTGGGCCCTAGGCCAGGGCACTTCTAGCCTAGGCCGAGGGCCGGTCCTGGAGGAAGCGACCCTAAGTGATAATACTAAGGATATGAATGAATTAAATCTCACATCTCACATTTCACATCATAAATGGAGAGAGAGGCTGAGATATATTAGTAAATCGAGTATCCAATATGTATCTGTGTAGACGTATTTTAAAGTCATAAGGCTTAAGGTGATGGATTTGGACCAAAAGCAAAGAATATCTCTATAGTATTGGACCAAATTGTTACAATTGATATCAGATCTTATTCTCCACAATATGTGGTTTGGGGAAGAACTAGATGAAAGCTGGTGAACTAGTAACGATTCTATCTGGAGTGGGTGGCGTAGGGATATAAGACAAGAGGAATGGGCGAACCTAATGGATAAAGATGGGGGATAAGAATGAACTGAATCTCATATCGGAAATAAGAGTGAGTGACCGAGTCTTATTAGTAAGGTGAGTATCCAATATATGTAGATGCATTTTAAAGTCGTGAGGTCTAAGGTGTTGGATTTATACCAAAGCAAATAAAATCTATATGGTATTGGCTTATTGTTACACATTTTGTACTATTTTACATTTTCACTTCATTTGGAATCTAGCTGTAACATCCCCAAAACCCTAACATATGAGTCTTCCCACATTCATATATATTTTCATGATTGAATACATACATTTTAGATTCATCTCATTGTCAGTAGAAGTTTTGTATGCATAATGCGATTATCGTGCGATTAGTAGGCGATTAGTGTGTCGTTAAGATGTAACGATTGGTTAATTGAGTTAGGACTTAAATGAATGAATTAATGAATTCATATGTCCTAAATTGATTAACTTACATTTGTGGAGGGCTGGATTGGAGGTTTGTGAGCAAGCACGAGGTGTCACTCAAGTAAGACAAAGTATGCCTCTTTGTTTTAACAATGATTGATACAACTCATTTCTCCTCATTTCCAGCCACAATTTCGACCAAAACTTCAGCAAACCTTCCTTTGATATACCCTAACATCCTCCAAACAAAACTCTACCAATTTCTTCCATTTTCAAGCCAAACAAGTCAAGTTAGGAAGCATACTAGGTGATAGACACAAGTTGAAGGTTAGTATGCTGTTTTAGCTTGTTTTCTATGAGTTGGAGATTCTGAAAAAACCTAGGTATGATCATAGGATTTGTTGTGGATGAGTTGTGATTGAGCTTGTTGAGTTTTGGTGTTGTTTTCATTGGTTTTAGGCTGTCCAAATGAAAGATATGTATCAAGTGCCCTAAACAGAAATCTAGGGCACTGCTTTCAGTCATTTTGGAGCCTGTTTTTCATATTGATATTGTTCGAATTTGAAGATACATAAAGAATAACATATGTTCCTATATGTGTTATGAAACCCTCTGTAAAATATGGGACTTTAATTCCATATATAGAGGAAGAAAACCTAGATGGATCATGACTGCCTCGAAATTGAATGTCATGTGAGGCAGCCATGTTGATGTAGCATTTTGAGGATCTTAAAGTCCGAATTGGAGAAAGTTTCTTTATACAAAAGTATTCCTCAATACTTGAAGTATATGTCTGTAAAAGGATTTGGCAATCCATTGTGTTTATTGTGAGCTAGGTTGAGTGAATTATGGTAGATGCAAATCTGAATAGTCTGTTTCTTGGCTGGAAACAGGACCGAATCATTTTGCATGCCATATATTGTGTAGAAGTGATATTAAAGTGAATTTTGGATATGTTCTACCCATATATGTCTAGTTTCATTAGGTTCAAGAATCAGGGCATTTGGATTCATATACAGAAAGTTATGGCAGAATGTGTGCAAGTAGGTCATGTGATGATCTAAGACAAAAGGATTAGATTGCATGAACTTTGTGGCATTAGTGTCTTGTAAATCATATAGCATTCCTTAGTTTCTATTTTCATTAAGTTTATGTTAAGTCTAATTGTATCAATGTTATGTGACATTAGGAGGGCAAGGTGCAATTGAACGCACACCCGATCGTGTTGAATAGATCGAACCAAGTGCGACGGTAAGCATATTGCTTATATATGTGTATGAATGTATTGTGCCTTGTGACTTGTTGAGTGTGAGATGTGGTTGAATCTGATGTGAATGATGTGGATAATGTTTGAGTGTTTATGATACGTCATGATTGATAAGAAAGTGTTATGATTGAGTATGTTGCAGTGTTATGCGTAAATACGGCATGTTAAGCCTTGTGCACATACTGGAACTGAATAATGGTTGGATTATAAATGAATATGAGCTTGCTTAGATGGATATGTGAAATGGTCCAAGTTGAGAGTGCTATCCGAATATTGTGAGCCGGAAGCACATGTGTTGAGATATATGAGTACGTGAGTGAGTGTAACTCCTCCGTAGCACAGATGATTGTATTCCGAATTTAGTGAGCCGGAATACAGATTGGGCCCAAGGACCATTTTATATATATTGTCTAAGTATAGCAAGGCCTTTCTAAAATCAGTATTACTATTCTAAATGAATAAATTCTAACTTGGTACTGATGACCTATTTTGGTTTGTGCATATGTGTTTATTGAGTAGGCAGCTCACCCATTGCCAACAGATTTTACAGGTTAGGTGGAGTTCTTCTTGCTTAAGGTCGCACCAGCAGTGTCAGTCCATTCTCATCTAGGCATTTTGGAGTCTTGTGAATGTACTTTTGTTTTGTAAATCCTCTGTGTAGGATAATGACTTAAATGTGTATTGTAAATTATAAATGCTTTCTCTTATGTATAATATGTAAAATTTATATGAGATTGAAGTTTATATGATTGAGAATTGAAAACATGTCTATGACTGATATTGTGTGAGATATCATGTGATCCAAATGAGGGGGTTACATTTAGTGGTATCAGAGCGGGTCTACTTTCCTAGGGATTTGGTTGTGTATGACTTGTTTTGGATTCCTAGGTTAAGACCACATAATCATATTTTCTTATGCTAAAGCATGTTGACATGGTCATGTTTCATGTAGGGTTATGGAGTCTGATGGTGAGAATGGACAATCCGGTAATGTGTCTAGTCATGGTTCAGTTGGTCGTGTTCATGAGTCTGGGGGCTCAGAACATATAGGAGCTTCAGAACATGCAGGGTATCCTCAGGGTTACAACCAGTTTGAACAGATGATGGGAATCTATTTGGCTCAAGGTCAGCCTCAGCCACGTGTTCAAGCTCGTCGAGATGCGCCAATCTTTGATAAAAAATTTGAAAGGCTTAAAAAGATGGGTGCAACAGAGTTTGAGGGTAGCACAGATCCTGATATAGCTGATAAATGGTGGGCCAAGATTGAAGATGTACTTGAGAACACAGAGTGTCGTCTGGACTCAATGGTCAAATATGTTTCTAATCTTTTCACTGGTGAAGCTTTAGAATGGTGGAGATCTATAAAAAGGACAAGAATTAGAACTGAAATATAACATGGGATATTTTCAAGAAGTTGTTCACTAATAAGTACATGTCAAAGATATACAAAGATAGGAAACAAACAGAGTTTTTGACCCTTATGCAGGAGGATATGTCTGTGGCTGACTACGAGCTTAAGTTTAACACTTTAGCCAAATATGCACCTGCAAATGTGGCTACAGAAGAAGCAAAATGTCGCAGGTTTGAACATGGTCTACACCCAGATGTTAGAATGGGGATTCATGCACATGAAACGAGCTTTAGATTGTTAGTAGAATCTGCACTCAGAGCGGAGGAAATTGTGAAAGATAAAGAACAACTTTTTGTAACTAAAAGGGCTAGATTTGATACAGAAGGCCAGTCTAGCAGGCCATCAAAGAGAGGTGGATTCTCAGTTTCTTCTAGAGGCTATTCTCAACAATTTAGAGGTAGTAGTAGTATCCATCATGGTGGGACTAGATCACGGGCGGATTTGGAGATGTTTTTAGTAGTGCTCCATCTGTGGGTAGTAACAGATTTTCAGGTGGTCGGTTTAATAGTGGGTATAGAGGAGGAGCGAGAACAACATCTTTTCCAGCTTGTCAGACATGTGGACGGGTACACAGAGGTGAGTGTTGGGGACCTTCCCTGGTTTGTGGCAGATGTGGCCGATCTCACACAGGAGAGTGTTATGGTTCATTTAAGAAGGGTACATGTTTTGAGTGTGGAGAAACAGGCCATTATCGTAATAATTGTCCCTTGTTAGTTGATAGAGGAGAGAGAGTTCAACCTCAGTCTAATATAGGAGGTGGTACAGCTGGAGTGGATAGAGGCAGAGGCAGAGGTCGAGGAGGAGGTAGATGGGGTAGACATGATGCTCCTATGGGCGGACAGACACAAACTTTACCACGAAATAGAGCCTTCAATATGACGAGAGGTGAAGCTCAAACAGCACCAGAGGTTATATCCGATACAATTTCTATCCTTGATACCTTAGCTTTTGTTTTGATTGACCCTGGATCCACTCATTCATACATAACACCTGAGTTTATATTGAAAATAAATGGGAAGGTAGAACCATTAGGATATGATGTGGGAGTTATCCTGCCAGTTGGGAATAATGTGATTGTAAATCAGGTTCTGAGAGATTGTCCTATAAAAGTGAGGGGAAGTGAGTTCCCTATAGATTTAGTAGTTATGGGGTTTAGAGAATTTGATATTATTTTGGGGATGGATTGGTTGTGTAAATATGAAGCTAAAGTGGATTGTTGTTCAAAGGAAGTTGTGTTACATTGTAATTCAGAATCAACTGTGTTATTTGTTGGGGAGAGAAAGGTTGTGCCATCTTGTTTAATATCTGCAATTCAAGCAATTAGATGGATTAGAAATGGGTGTGAGGCATATTTAGCTCATGTTGTGGACACTAGGGAGGATGGAGGCAAATTGGAGAATATTCCAGTGGTGAGAGATTTTGCAGATGTATTCGTAGATGAACTACCAGGATTACCACCTCATAGGGAGATTGATTTTTCTATTGAGACCATGCCAGGAGTATCTCCTATATCAATTGCTCCATATAGAATGGCTCCAATGGAATTACAAGAATTGAAGAAACAAATAGAAGAACTACTTGAAAAGGGGTTTATACGACCCAGTACTTCACCGTGGGGAGCACCTGTATTATTTGTGAAGAAGAAAGATGGAAGTATGCGATTGTGTATTGATTACAGACAATTGAACAGAATGACAGTGAAAAACAAGTATCCATTGCCTCGAATTGATGATTTGCTAGATCAGCTTAGAGGAGCTCGTCATTTTTCAAAGATTGATCTACGATCGGGCTATTGGCAGTTGAGAGTTGCAGAAGCTGACATACCTAAAACTGCTTTTCGTACAAGGTATGGTTATTTTGAGTTTCTTGTGATGCCTTTTGGCTTGACTAACGCTCCTGCAGCTTTCATGGCATTAATGAACAAGACTTTTCAGCCATATCTAGATAAGTTTGTTGTGGTATTCATTGATGATATCCTAGTGTATTCAAGAACTGTGGGTGAGCATGAACAACATTTGAGAATTGTTTTGAAAATTTTAAGAGATAATCAGATGTATGCAAAGCTGAGCAAATGTGAATTTTGGATGGATGAAGTTGTATTCCTTGGTCATGTGGTGTCAGGTGAAGGGGTTCAACCCGACCCTTCCAAAATTAAAGCTATTGATGAATGGGAACCGCCAAAGAACGTTACAGAGCTTAGGAGTTTTCTTGGGTTAGCTGGTTATTACAGGAGATTTGTAGAGGGTTTTTCTCTGATTGCAGGTCCATTAACTAAATTGCTGAGAAAGGGAGTTGTATTCCAGTGGAATGATAAATGTCACCAAAGCTTTGAGGAACTAAAGAAGAGATTGACTTCCGCACCAGTGTTAGTGTTACCTTCTGAAGGTGGTGGCTTTGTTGTTTATACAGATGCCTCGGGATAAGGTTTGGGATGTGTTCTAATGCAAAATGGGAAAGTCATTGCATATGCTTCTAGGCAACTGAGACCTCATGAGATGAATTACCCCACACACGACTTAGAGTTGGCAGCAGTCATCCATGCATTGAAGGTATGGAGACATTACCTATATGGGGAGACATTTCAGATTCTCACTGATCACAAGAGTTTGAAGTACATCTTTACACAGAAGGAGTTGAACCTAAGACAAAGGAGATGGATTGAGCTATTAAAAGATTATGATTGTACAATAGATTACCATCCAGGAAAAGCTAATGTGGTTGCAGATGCTTTGAGTAGAAAGAGTGTTGATATTGTGGCTAGTATGAAGAATTATAGTTTCAATTCACTAGTGGAGATGCGAGCCATGGATGTGCAGTTAGAAGTAAATGAAGTAACAGGTTTGATGGCTACACTACGAGTAAAACCAGATTTGAAAGAAAGGATCCAAGAAGCACAATGGCATGATCCTTATTTACAGAAAATGCGAGATCATGTACAACAAGGTAAAAGACCTGATATTTCTGTGGAAGATGATGGAACTATGATGATAGGTAGTCGATTATGTGTTCCAGATGTAGCAAATTTAAGATCAAAAATTCTACAGGAAGCACATAATTCTCCTTATGCTATGCACCCAGGAATGACAAAGATGTACAGAAATTTGAGACCTTTTTACTGGTGGCCTACAATGAAGAAAGATGTATCTGATTTTGTTTCCAAATGTTTGACATGTCAACAGGTTAAAGCTGAGCATCAAGCTCCCGTGGGAAAACTAAAACCTTTAACCATACCAGAGTGGAAATGGGAGAGGATCACTATGGATTTTGTGATGGGATTACCAAGAACAAGGCGTAGACACGATAGTATATGGGTGATAGTGGATAGACTTACGAAATCTGCTCACTTTCTACCGGTTCAACAGACAGACTCGATGGATAAATTGGCTAGACTTTATGTGGAACAAATAGTGAGGTTGCATGGAGTACCTATATCTATTGTTTCAGATCGTGATCCTAGATTTACATCTAGATTTTGGGGCAGTTTACAGCACTCATTGGGAACAAAATTGCATTTCAGTACAGCTTTTCATCCACAGACAGATGGACAATCGGAAAGAACTATTCAGACCTTAGAGGATATGATGAGAGCTTGTGTTCTTAATTTCCAAGGTGAGTGGGATATACATTTACCTCTTATGGAGTTTGCTTATAATAATGGTTATCATTCAAGTATAGGCATGGCACCTTATGAGGCACTATATGGAAGACCGTGTAGAAGCCCTATATGTTGGGATGTTGAAGGAATGAGACAATTGGAAGGACCTGAGTTAGTCCAGGAAACTGTTGAGAAGATCAATGTCATAAAGAAGTATTTAAAAGCTGCACAGGAACGTCAGAAAGCCTATGTGGATCAGCACCGAAGGGAGATGGAATATAAAGTTGGAGATAAAGTGTTTTTAAAAATATCCCCATGGAAAGGAATAGTTCGTTTTGGTAGAAGAGGGAAGTTGAATCCAAGATACATTGGGCCTTATGAGATCATTGAGAGAGTTGGACCATTGGCTTATAGGTTAGCTTTACCACCAGAATTGTCTTTAATACATGATGTATTTCATGTGTCAGTATTGAGAAGATATAGATCAGACCCAAGTCATATGATTCCTGAACCTGAGATTGCAATAGTGAATGCAGACTTAACTATTCGTGAGCAACCTTTAGAGATTTTGGGACGAGAAATGAAACGACTCAGAAACCGTGAAATTCCAATGGTTAAGGTGAGATGGAGTCATAATCAAACACTTGATGAGGCAACTTGGGAGGTAGAAGAAAATATGAGGACACAGTATCCTTACCTATTTGAAGCTTCTGGTAAGTGAATTTCGGGGACGAAATTCTTTAAGGGGGGAAGAACTGTAACATCCCCAAAACCTTAACATATGAGTCTTCCCACATTCATATATATTTTCATGATTGAATACATACATTTTAGATTCATCTCATTGTCAGTAGAAGTTTTGTATGCATAATGCGATTATCGTGCGATTAGTAGGCGATTAGTGTGTCGTTAAGATGTAACGATTGGTTAATTGAGTTAGGACTTAAATGAATGAATTAATGAATTCATATGTCCTAAATTGATTAACTTACATTTGTGGAGGGCTGGATTGGAGGTTTGTGAGCAAGCACGAGGTGTCACTCAAGTAAGACAAAGTATGCCTCTTTGTTTTAACAATGATTGATACAACTCATTTCTCCTCATTTCCAGCCACAATTTCGACCAAAACTTCAGCAAACCTTCCTTTGATATACCCTAACATCCTCCAAACAAAACTCTACCAATTTCTTCCATTTTCAAGCCAAACAAGTCAAGTTAGGAAGCATACTAGGTGATAGACACAAGTTGAAGGTTAGTATGCTGTTTTAGCTTGTTTTCTATGAGTTGGAGATTCTGAAAAAACCTAGGTATGATCATAGGATTTGTTGTGGATGAGTTGTGATTGATCTTGTTGAGTTTTGGTGTTGTTTTCATTGGTTTTAGGCTGTCCAAATGAAAGATATGTATCAAGTGCCCTAAACAGAAATCTAGGGCACTGCTTTCAGTCATTTTGGAGCCTATTTTTCATATTGATATTGTTCGAATTTGAAGATACATAAATAATAACATATGTTCCTATATGTGTTATGAAACCCTCTGTAAAATATGGGACTTTAATTCCATATATAGAGGAAGAAAACCTAGATGGATCATGACTGCCTCGAAATTGAATGTCATGTGAGGCAGCCATGTTGATGTAGCATTTTGAGGATCTTAAAGTCCGAATTGGAGAAAGTTTCTTTATACAAAAGTGTTCCTCAATACTTGAAGTATATGTCTGTAAAAGGATTTGGCAATCCATTGTGTTTATTGTGAGCTAGGTTGAGTGAATTATGGTAGATGCAAATCTGAATAGTCTGTTTCTTGGCTGGAAACAGGACCGAATCATTTTGCATGCCATATATTGTGTAGAAGTGATATTAAAGTGAATTTTGGATATGTTCTACCCATATATGTCTAGTTTCAGTAGGTTCAAGAATCAGGGCATTTGGATTCATATACAGAAAGTTATGGCAGAATGTGTGCAAGTAGGTCATGTGATGATCTAAGACAAAAGGATTAGATTGCATGAACTTTGTGGCATTAGTGTCTTATAAATCATATAGCATTCCTTAGTTTCTATTTTCATTAAGTTTATGTTAAGTCTAATTGTATCAATGTTATGTGACATTAGGAGGGCAAGGTGCAATTGAACGCACACCCGATCGTGTTGAATAGATCGAACCAAGTGCGACGGTAAGCATATTGCTTATATATGTGTATGAATGTATTGTGCCTTGTGACTTGTTGAGTGTGAGATGTGGTTGAATCTGATGTGAATGATGTGGATAATGTTTGAGTGTTTATGATACGTCATGATTGATAAGAAAGTGTTATGATTGAGTATGTTGCAATGTTATGCGTAAATACGGCATGTTAAGCCTTGTGCACATACTGGAACTGAATAATGGTTGGATTATAAATGAATATGAGCTTGCTTAGATGGATATGTGAAATGGTCCAAGTTGAGAGTTCTATCCGAATATTGTGAGCCGGAAGCACATGTGTTGAGATATATGAGTACGTGAGTGAGTGTAACTCCTCCGTAGCACAGATGATTGTATTCCGAATTTAGTGAGTCGGAATACAGATTGGGCCCAAGGACCATTTTATATATATTGTCTAAGTATAGCAAGGCCTTTCTAAAATCAGTATTACTATTCTAAATGAATAAATTCTAACTTGGTACTGATGACCTATTTTGGTTTGTGCATATGTGTTTATTGAGTAGGCAGCTCACCCCTTGCCAACAGATTTTACAGGTTAGGTGGAGTTCTTCTTGTTTAAGGTCGCACCAGCAGTGTCAGTCCATTCTCATCTAGGCATTTTGGAGTCTTGTGAATGTACTTTTGTTTTGTAAATCCTCTGTGTCGGATAATGACTTAAATGTGTATTGTAAATTATAAATGCTTTCTCTTATGTATAATATGTAAAATTTATATGAGATTGAAGTTTATATGATTGAGAATTGAAAACATGTCTATGACTGATATTGTGTGAGATATCATGTGATCCAAATGAGGGGGTTACACTAGCTCTCTAATCGAATTCCTTTTCTACTTGATTTGCGTCTATCATTCATAATTTTTTTCATTTTGATGCTTTTTGAGTTTAACATGAGTGGAAGTGGTTCATCTATACCATTCATTGTCAATACAACATATATTATTATATTTATGTGTTTTAGTAGGATTAATACATGTCTATTTATCCTTCTATCTGGAAGGATGTTAATGATAAAATTTGGATTGGAGCTGTTTTTCTACGTTGCTCAAGATTTGTGGGAAGTATATGTATTTTATTGAATGTGTGCTTCATCCTTTGGTTTAGGTTTCCCTTTTGTGGATAATCTTCCTATTTATGACATGTTTTCTTCCGTATACTTTATGATTTGTACAGACTTCAGCTTGAATTTATATAAGATTTCATTCATCTTTATCTTTTTGTTGCATTTTTTCTCTAAGAAAATAATACATCTTGATATAAGTAATTAAAAAATTACAATCTAGAAGTACATAATAGGATATTTAATCTGCATCTGCAATTTCATAGATCGTTATAGTGTTATAATAGACAATGCTTGAACTGTTTTTTATACAACAGATTGAAACACACTCCATCTAAAATTAACTTCAAAGTCTTTTTCTTTAGGAATGACTTCATAATCCTTCAATGAGTTGGATCTATATAATAATAATAATAATAATAATAGATAAAACTCTATGTCTTTCCATGAATGAAACTTTATAACACTCATATAGGGAGACATAAGACCCGGGAAGGGAGACATACTTTCCATATCCTGAGAAAGAACAATACACTCCAAATAAAGGAGAAACAATCAAACCTATTATAGTTCTAGATCGATCCAAAGTTTTATTAAATAAAAAAAAAGAAAAACAAAGTAAATATTTATCCGACTAAAAGATGGAAAAAACCTCGAACTTGGCCAAGTTGAAAGTGTTTTTAGCGAATAAACCTTCGTTTGAGAAGGAAATTAGGTAACATAATGATACAGACATTAATGACTACATGAATTTGGTTATTTACTGTTAGATCTAAACTTATTAAATTTAAATATTAGAATGCTTTGAATCTCTACCATAGAATTCTAATAAGCGTAGATCTAACTATGAATGACTAAATACTACATATTCATTAAGGTCAATGTGATCAAAATCGATACACAGTTTATATTAAAGAAAGGTTACAGAAGAAATTATTAAAATGAGCTTCTTTTAAAGTTAATTAGTTTTATATGAATTTGGAATGAGTTATCTAAATGAGTTAAAAAAGTTAAAAAATAACTCAAGTGATACAGACCGGCTTTGGACGAGTTGATTTCAATCGTAAATCAACAAAGAGGGTTCTTCTCCAGATAAACAAGAATGAGTTAATCCCGGGTTTCATGGACTAAATCCGTAGGAAATGAAAATTCCTCGTTGTTGAAGGTATAAAAACCTTAACAAAGCTTCAAAAAAGAAGACTATAATTTTGATTGATTAAAAACTATCCTTACAAAGAATGAGGCTTATATAGCCCTCCCAAATAAAATGTAAACTACGAAAAGCCCTAGCTAGGGTTGCATCATAATATAGAGTGATAGGGGTGGAATGGGAAGGGCATACTCAAATGACATTTAGGTTATTAACCCTAAATGGCAAAACAACAAATACATGAGTCGTAAAATAGTAATTCCCAAAGAGTGACAAAAAAATGACGACATTGTCCCATAGTCTTTTATGGTGGAACTCAACCTTACACGCCGTGTGAGTGAGCCCAGACGGCATGTGAGTCAAGTCACACGACGTGTGGTTGAGTTTCTGCCTTCGGCGCGTGATCTCATTCTTCCTAGCTCCCCGTGCCATCTCCACTCGAACCAGAACCCACTCCACATGTTGTGTGTAAGGGTTGACACGCCATGTGGGTCATTTTTGCCCATTTTCTCTGTGTGTTCGTCTGTTCTTCGTGTCTCACTCGACTCCCTTCGCCCAAATTCGAACCCTTGAAGAAGATGCGCTGCATCATTCACTTTCGTTTGAAAAGAACTTGCGCTCAAGTTACTCATTACGTATGGATGAAGCTTGTTAGTCTTGAGTGGACGTCAAGCTCTCAAATCGACCCAATGTGTTGTTCGAAATGAATTCTAGAAGCCTATTCCACATATCTCCGACTCCACACGAACTTTTCCCCACATTTCCACTTGTGTCTCAACGCAGTTCTCATCCTCCGGGACACTCGTTTCCCACTTTCTACCGACATCAAATGGTATATCTCGACGAAGCTTGTCAAACCACTTCCCAACAAGATCTTGCTTTCTCTTCCAACTTCCCATGGCATGTCGAACGATCCACCTCTGGACCCTCTCGATCTCGACATCACTAACTTAATGAGTCACCATAACCTTCTCTTACTCATAGCCTACCTCGAATGGAATGTCGTGATGAAACATATCAATCCAATTTGGAGCAATCCCTTGAGAACTCTTCAAAACCTTAACATGACTTTGAGTTGAACATTCTCGGACTTCTCTATGCCTCGCGTCATCAACCCAGATGCTAGGCTCACCCTCTACTCACTCATGGTTGACATCAAATGGGATATCCCAGTGACACTTGTCAACCCACTTCATAGTGAGCCTAAGAACACTCGTATTAGCTCATTTCTCACCTTGGGTTAACAATCTCGGGACTTCAAGCCTTGCACCTTCACTAACTTGGCCACTATCCCGCAAATCTTGAGTATCTCCCATCTTCTCTATATTCCCCAAGAAGCCATTCCCACTCAATAAATACTCTATGAAGTCCACATTCTTCACCACAAGATCACCTCTCACAGACTCCTCATAGGGTAGGTTCTTCCTCAATAAACACAATATAGATCCCAACACATATTTCAACAAACACTAGTGGAAAAAGGAGCATTTGCATCGGCCGTTTAGAGCCATTTGCATCGTTTTTTGGCCGATGCAAAAGCCCTCAACGCAAATGGGTTTGCATCGGCCGTCGGCCGATGCAAATGGTTATAGCATTTGCGTCGGCCCTTTAAAGAGCCGATGCAAATGCTGTCTCATTTGCGTTGGCCCTTTTAAAGGGCCGATGCAAATGATGTCTCATTTGCGTCGGCCATTTTAAAGGGCCGATGCAAATGAATGTTTTACCGACGGATTTTCTGTCGGAAAAGAGTCATTTGCATCGTGCTTTTTAAAGGGCCGACACAAATGATGCATTTTTCATTAAAAAAAATAAATAAAAAATTTGGATTGAATGGAGCTCTATATAATACGAAATAATACCATAAAGAAACGACAATTGGTTGAATATCATATTTTACACATCGAAAAATGCCAAAATTACAACATGATCAACTGCTAGTGTGCAACAACCTATGAGAATAGCTATCAAACAATAGAAAGTCCCCAAAAAATGAAACTGTTTCAGAAAAACATGCTAAAACTATTATTATAGTATTGTAAAATATGTTGACACATGTAACAACACTCTACAATTTCAGTCATATGAGTAAAATTCAAAGAAATAACTGTAACAAAAAACAGAGAAGGATTATGTAATGAGAGATATTTCAGTCTACAAATAAATTATCTCCCTATCATTTCTTTCTAAAGGTAGCAGTTAAAGAAATTTTTACATCTCTAAAAGAAAAAAAATACTTACTAATAATGAGCAAAAAAAAATTGGTAAATTCTTGGATTTTTCCAATCTTAGTTCAAATGAACAAATAAGAAGAATTAATTTGGATGTACATGAATCTCATCCTTGACTTTGAGATAAATCAACGTAACATGATTGATTCAAAGAAGCTCTAGAAAGTCCAGTAACTAATAAGATAAACTAATAAAAGACAATGGACCTAGCAATACCAAATTAAACTTAGAACCATTCATGAATTACCTGCACATATAATCCTCACAACATGTAGAACTGTAATTTGTGCATCCAACGTCATTTGCAGCACCACCTCCCTTTTTCTTGATGAGATAAATATCTAATTTCAATTAAGAAGTTCACATAGACATTAATAGACTTATGACAACCATTACACAGGGTCAACCAAACAATATAACCACAACCTGGAACAAAACGATATCCCCAAATTATGTTCTACAAACTAATTAACAGTTATTACTTCAAGAAACATCCATTATGGATAACAACTGATTTTTGCCCAGCAAAATTGAATGTTTTATGTTCTTCCTAAATGGTTTATTGCTATATACTTATTAAATGAATCTTAAACTTCCAATTAAGGAAAATAGATCAACATACTTTGATGCAAATATTGAACTCTTTGAACTTGATAGTGACCAGAGCATAACATAGAAGAAGGAAAAATGAAAACTTAGTTAAATCATCCATTTTGTTTTTAGGAAACAGACAGATTGAGCATGTGCATAAAGTTCAAAAATGTTTTTAATGAATTTTGATATTTAAGCACAATCGAAAATGGGAAACCATGCTCTATAAATATGCAGATAAGGAGTTACACTAAGATAAACTAAAGCTTGAGAGTGAAGGTTCAAAGTTTAGACCTTTTTAGTGCCCCATTTAAGTCTGGCTTTTCCTTTTAATTGAAAGTCTCATCATAGCCAAACTTATTCTTTAGCAGATCAACCTTTTGTGAAGATAATCAAAGGAAAAAACACCATCAGCAAGAATCTTAAGAAAATGGATAAAAATGCTCCATTGATAAAGCAAATATACACATTCTAAATGTATTAAGCAAAATATATTATTCAAAATGTACATAAAAAAATAGAACTGACCTAGAATCCGAGTTTAGTAGGAAAGGGGCAAATCTGTGTTCTCTATTTTGATCAAAAGCTGTGGTGATTCAATGAGACTGTACTTTTCCCTCATCCTAAAACCCCATGACAAATCTCCTTTCTTGTTGGGATGTTTAGACTCTAGAATTTTAACCACACCATATACAAAAATTAAAAAAATTAATTTGCAAAATAATTGAAAACATGAAAAAACTGAAGAATGATAAGTAATAGTACCGATTGGGAGCTGTACACAGGGAGGGACTCAGCACCGAGACTGAAATGAACTGGAATTGAGTGAAAGGTGAAACCAAAAAACAAAATAAAAAAATTAAGGAATAATATGGATAACCACCTGGTGATATAGTCATATAAGAAGGAAATGGAAGGATCGCTGAACAGGGAAGGATCAGATTTACAGAACTGGATAAAATCCTTGAGCTCGGTGAGTTTAGGAGTGTCTATTTGAAGAATAGGGAAGATGAAAACAAGAATGGAGAAGAGAATGAGCCAGTTGGAGGTAGAGGCAGCCATGGAAGGGAGCTGAGTTTCCGTCTTTGAGAAGGAGAAGAGGAAGATGGGTGGCGGCTGCAAATGAGTACATTAACCCTAAGATCTAATTTTTATACTAACACTATTTGCATCGCCCTTTTATAAAGGGCCAATGCAAATAATGCAGTTATTTGCATTGTACTCATTAAGGGGCCGATGCAAATAATTCCATTGATATTTGCATCGGCCCTTTTAAAAGGGCCGATGCAAATGATACGTTTATTTGCATCGGTCCCTGTTAAGGGCCGATGCAAATACTAATTGTCATGGCATTTGCATCGGCCCTAAATAAAGGGCCGATGCAAATGGACCTTTTGCATCGCACTTTGTAAGGGCCGATGCAAATGCGTCGATGCAATTGGTCATTTTTCCACTAGTGAAAGCACAAAAGAATAACTTTAGATTTTACCAAGTGGGCGACGTGATTCATTTGCATCATGCATGTGCTAGGAGTCTCGGTTCTATCAAAAGGCGTCATAAGGTAACCTTCATCCTCCTTCATAGAGTTCAATTCACCATATCTAATACTAGGTGCACTATCTCCCGGATCACATACTGTATCATGTGGTAATTTCCCTAAAGGCGGTAGCTTTTTAGGTTTCTCGTTGAAAGATACGTACTTGTCACCTCCAGACATTTGCTCAACTTCCCTACTTTCAACATTGCTCTTTCCTTTCTCAACCTTATTTTTTCCTTTGGATCCAACTTCATTATGAGATAGGCTAGGTAAATCATCCACGGAACCCAAGTCAATATGAGGTGATGTTTCTCTCGTTCTATCGATGCATCCATCCACACTCAACTCCCGAGTTGGAAAAGCTCTCAAGGTGGTCTTCCATTTCTCACTAGGCGAACTCTTCATAGGTGTAAGGATATACCAGATTCCGCCCTTGCATATGGTGTAGGTGTTTCTTCTTCCCGCATGTGAAGCATCACAATCAAATTGCCATGGCCTTCCTATGAGCACGTGGCAAGCATCCATCTCCACAACATCACACATAGCTCCATCCTGATAAACCCCAATGGTGAAAGGAACCTTACACCACTGAGTAACGTGAAGCTTTTCCACCTCATTGGCCCAACCAAGACAAAAAGGTCTAGGATGTGGCTCAAGAACCAAACCAAACTTACTTAAGATGACTCGACTAATAACATGCACTTGGCTTCCTCCATCGATAATCATCTCACATTTCTTTCCAAGAACTAATCACCGAGTTCTAAATAATTGATGTCGTGGGATATGCTCCTCATCACTAGACATTAGCACCCTCTTCACCAAATACACATTATGCTCATCGCCACCATCCTCACCCTTATATGTATCTTCGTTTTTAAGGGTAAGTAGAATCGAAAAACCCAAAGACTGAAAAAACCGAACCGAAAAAATCGGACCAAAATGGACCAAATTATATTTTGGTTTGGTCTGGTCCTAATTTTAATGATAGTTTGGTTTTGGTTTGGTCCGGTTTGGTTCGGTCCAAAACTGAACAAGACCAAACTAAAATACAATGTATACTACTTTTAGTTTTCCGGTTTTAAATTAATTAATTAATTATATTAGAAAAGAAAAAAAAGTAAACATGTTTCTTCTCTCTTAACTAATTATATATACAAAAGAAAAACTAATTATACGATTATTATCTTTATATAATTGTTTAGTTAGTGAAGGCACAAGCAACAGTGTCTCTAATGCTTTGTTTGGTCCAAATATGAACCGAATAGGACTAGACCAAAATAATTTGTTTTGGTTTATACCAAACCGAAATATAATTTGGTTTCGTCCTAAAAATATAAGTAATTCGGTTTGGTTCAGTTTTTGGACCAAACCGGACCATGCTCAACCCTATTCGTTTTGGCTCCATTCAACATCCTCCAACTCATCATCACAATAGAATCTATCTTCATTATCTTCATAATGACCCCATATTGATTCTACTCGATCTACCGAAGCTCATTGTCATCATGATAGACCCTATCTTCAGTTCTTCGACTCTCATTCTCATTATGGTAAACTCCATCATCTCCATGATAATAATTTTCATCCACATGATGATAAGATTCACCATTCTCTCTCTCTTCAATCCCATCCTCCAATTCACTCTCATAATAGCCAAGCCCATCATCTCTTTCTAGCTCATTCTCGGATTGGTGCTCCCCTCTATCAATCTCCTCTTCTAACTCATCTTCCTCGTGATCATATTCAAATTCATTCCCCTCTTTGTCAACGATCCATTCTTTCCCACGACCTCTCTTTTCCTCCCACTTCTCCCTATAGTTCAAGCCGACTAATCCATTTGAATAGCTACCCGACTCGAATAAAATGTTACATCTCACCATGGTTGAACCACCAACACATCTCCCATCACCATAGCCATCAATTCCCACACAATAAGTGATTTCCTCATTCTCCTCAAAGAGATTTTCAAGCCCAAAGTCACTCTCCCCTTCTTCAAGAATAATACCTTCACTTTCCTCAAGCATATAAATGAAGTTATGCTTAGGGGGTATTTTATCAAACACTTGGGGAGCACGCCTTTCAACATGAGTTTCCCAAATGTCTTCACCTACAAACACTACTTCCTCCTCATCCATACATGAACTCACATTCTCATTCACAATTTCATTATCAATAAACTTATAATGATAATCTAATTCACAAACAATATCACAAACATCCAACTCCTCCCTAGTACTAGGATTACCCACAACTTCAATATGAGAAATTGAAAGTTTAGGATTTACCTCTTCAATATGTAATGGAGAAAATATTGGTGATGAATCTTTAGGAGGAACTTCCAAGGCTGGTTAGAAGGCATTTCAGATCACTAGTTTGGGGCTCTCTTAGGATGCTTTAAACTTCCTTATTTGTTCGTCTTGAGCCCAGTATTGCTCCCTAAGAGTCTCTGTAAACCTTCTTATGCCAGTTTCCATAGCTCCGAGAGGCTCACGTATAGATTCCTTCGCTTCTTGGGGCGGAGCCTCCCTTTGTCTTCTTAGTTCAGTTAAGAAATCTTCCCATCTCTTGTTGGCGGCCTCTTTGGATTCTTAAGATGAACTTGATTGAACCATTTTTGAAGAAGTCTCCGTTAGAAAAACGATCGGCTCTGATACCAACTGATACAGATCAATTTTGGACGAGTTGATTTTAATCTTAAATCAACAAAGAGGGTTCTTCTCTAGCTAAATTAGAAGGAGTTAATCTTGGATTTTATGGACTAATCCGTAGGAAATGGAAATTCCCCATTGTTGAAGGTATAAAAACCTTAACAAGGCTTCAAAAAAGAAGACTATAATTTTGGTTGATTAAAAGTTGAATATCTTTACAAAGAATGAGACTTATATAGCCCTCCCAAATAAAATATAAAAACAAACTAAAAGCCCTAGCTAGGGTTGTATCATAATAGAGAGTGATAGGGGCAGAATAGGAAGGGAATACTCAAATGGCATTTAGGTTATTAACCCTAAATGGCAAGACATTATATATATGAGTGGAAAAACAGTAATTCCCAAAGAGGGATAGAAAACTGACGGCATTGTCCCGCAGTCTTTTGTGTTGGAATTCAACCTCAGTGTGTGAGTCGAGTCACACGTTGTATGGGTCACTCCACATGGTGTGTAACTTAGTTTCTGCCTTCGACGCGCTATCTCGTTCTACCCAGCTCCCCGTGCCATCTCCACTCGAACTAGAACCCACTCCACACGATGTGTGGGAGGGTTAACACGCAATGTGGGGCATTTTTGCCCTTTTTCTCCGTGTGTTCGTTCGTTCTTCGTGTTTCACTCGACTCCCTTCGTCCGGGCTCAAACCCTTGAAGGAGATGCATCACATCATAAAGTGTTATTGTATATCAACCACGAGGTTGTGGTGGAGTGATAAAGGCTCCTCCTCTCTTAACCAAAGATCTGAGGTTCGATCGTCGTCTCTAGAAATGGAAAGAATTTTCGTGGCCAGCAGTCCTACCCATAGAGGTGCAAACCATCCGCGAAAGGGACTAGTCACTGCCCACAAATATCGTATTAACGCTTTTTTTATGTTATTTATGTGTTGTTTCGTAAGGAGAAAAAAAGTGAATTTCAAGAAAGAGCTCCGAAATTTGTGAATTTGGAAAATAAAAAATTTGGTTTTATAATAAATATGATATTACACGATTTTAATTCTTAAAATTTTTATTTTGAAATCCTTAAACTAAAAAAGCAGCGCATAACAAAATATTTAATCTTCATTTAGAAAAAAGAAGCTACTCACATAGAATTAACAAAAAAGCGTATCCACAAAATTTCTTTTAGAATTTAGCCTAAGATTTATAAAGAACTCTTGCTTGATACAATTTTCTTTTATATATATAAATTACATAGTACAATTATTACATTATAACTATATGCATGGTTATCAAAATCCGTCAAAACATCTGAAAAGACAAAGGGTCAAAGGTTAGAAATTCAACCGGGACTCAATTGACGTTCAACCGGTTTAATCCTTATTTTATAAAAATTATATAAATAAAATTAAAAACATTAAATTTATAAATCGAATAATGAATTAAATATAATAAAAATTTAATGTATATAAAGACTAAAAAATATATAATACATCTTTTCTTAAAAAAACTAAATAATTAGTATTATTATTAAAATAATATAAGTAAAATAAAAACAAAATAGTTATTATACAATTTTTTTAGAGTTTTAAATTTTATTTTATAAAATATTTAAATATTAATCAAATATTATAAATATTGAAATGATAAAATAATTTTTTGTATAATATTTATAGAAACATAAAAAAAATAATAATAAATTGTTTTTTTATAATAATTATATATATATATTTATAATATTGAGATTAAACATAAGTTAATAAGTGATCCAGTGGTTAAACAATCATTTTTTATCCAATGATCCTATGTTTGAATTTCTGAAAAAGCAATTTTTTATTTATTAAGTGTAAGATGTACCGACCAGCCTGGTAAACCGTGACTAGTTCAGACGGACCGCAGGTCAACCGACTAGGTTAGATGGTTCTGGTCGGTTTTCAAATATTAAAAAACCGAACCACATTCGGTTTGGAATTATGATCTGTTCCGGTTGAACCGGCTGGTCTGGTTCAGTTCTTAATTAAAACCATGACTATATGACACCTATGATATTGATTTTTTTCAATTAATATGGTTATTTTTTCAATTAAAACCATCAAGTTCTGTCACATCTACAAGGAGTAGATCAAGGTGGCGGACTGTCTTGCAGAAGATGGCCACATGAGGAGTCTGGGAATTTCTTTCTTCTCTTATCCTCCTATTTTCCTTTCTTCTCTTCTAAGGGATGATATGGTGAGGATCGGTTTTTCTAGACTGATCCCGAACTAAGTCTCTATGTTTTTTTGGTGTTTTGTTTTTCCTTTCCAATCCTACCAAAAAAGAAAAAATATATAACAAAATTAATTAATGGAAGAAGTAATGTGAAGGCAGTGGACTGAAGTTTAGAAGAGAAATTTTGTGTTTAATTATTCAGAAAAACATAAAGTAATAATAAGAAAATTAATTATTGGTTAGAAGTGAAGATGTTTGGAAAGGTAGATAAAGATGTCCGGAGATGCTCACTTAAACTTCATTTTAGTATGATAAAAACTGGTTACTGTCGGTTGGTCAGCCACATCTTTTTTATCCACGTGTCTTTAAATGTTTGTAGTATTTAACTGATGATGAAACAGTCGGCTGCCCTATCTATCAACTCAACATGTGTCCTTTTTATTAATTTTAACGCAAAATTACAAATAAAATAAACCCTATCTTTTAGGAGTTGTGAATAGGGGTGTTTTTTTGGGATAAAAATGTTATGAATTAAGTTTAATTTAAATAATATAGAAAACTTTAATTGAAAGAGAATATATTTAAAAAGTATTTGACGAGTCTTGAACTGAAAAATTAAACAAACTATAAAAAATATTAAACAATATTAATTAAGCAAATGAGATAGTTTAAGTCAAGAAAATAATTAATTTTACTCTAAGGCTATGGACATCTTTGAGCTTGGAGCTATTCTGACGGCTTGTCGTGTTTCTTCATGGTGCTTCATGCGTTTCTTAATATCTGATTTTCTTTGCTTGTGTAATAGAATAGCTAATGCTTTAGTTAGGAAGCCCTTTCTGTCAACTAGCCCGACTGATTAGGACTCTTCTCTTGATTTTCTTTTTACTTTGGCTCATGCTGATGCATGAGGTATTGTTGGTTCTCTTATTTTTTTTATTAATCAAAGTGTCACCATTTTTCAAAAAAGATTTACCTGGGAATAATAATAAGTTTAAATGGTTAAATTAAATTTATCAAAATAAATTTTATAGATTAAATGATTTAGTAGTAGTAATATTATAAAAAAAAATTTGTTACACATGTAATATTGTATTTTTAGTTGTCATAATATTGAATTGAGAAATGACGTGAGAATAAGTAATAAGAAATGTGAATTAGTATGATGAAAATGTAAGTGTCATTATCAAACATTTTGGACAAAGTTAAGTAGCTATGTTTAAAACGGACGGTGTTGTCGGCCTTTGAAATACACCATAAACCTCATACAAATTGTCAATGCCATTCCGGCCTGATCTGACTGATATCATATAGCCTAATCTCTTTTCTTATTATTATTATATTCATACACATAATAAAAGGCAAAAATGAGAAAGTCCAATATTCTATGGTGCATTCTATGCTTACTTTATTTTTGACAAAGTAAGCTTTACTTTGTTTTTTCTATTATTGGATGAGCTTACTTTGTCAAAGTTTATCACCATCCAATGGTGAAAAAAACAAAGTAAGGATTACTTTGTCAAAAATAAAGTAAGCATAATCTAACCATCGTATCTATATGTTCATAAACATAATGTTTTAAAGCACTGATTTCCATGCTTGATGATCAAAACTAACAAATTCTGCTACAGTGTTTTTTATACATAATCTGATATACACTCGTTACATCAACATTATGATAACTAGGGATATAAATGAACATTAGAAAAAAAAATTGAAATGAAAAAGAAATAAAAACCATTAAAAATGGATAGATAGGAAAATCTTTGAATTTTAGATCCTTGATTTATCTAATACATGCACCATGTCGTGGTGGGCAGTGGCGGAGCCAGGAATTTAGATTTGGGGGGCTAATTTTAGCCGTGGAGTTGAGGGTAAATTTTCAAAGTCCAACCCGTTAGGGCTGAGTACATTATTTTTTAGCATCCAACGCGTTAAACTGTAAAAATATTATCATTTTTTAGAAACTAGCATTTAACTAATAGAAAATTAAATATGTTTACTCTTTTCAGGTTGGACACTTTTAATGTTTTAGCGAACACACCGTCGTCGCGTTAAAACTGTAATTTTTTTATAATTTTTTAGAAACTAGCATTGAATTAATAGAAAATTAGATATGTTTACTCTTTTCACGTTGGGCACTTTTAATGTTTTAGCGAACACACCGTCGTTTTGATGTGTTCGCTAAAATATTAAAAGTGTCTGACGGTGTGATTTCTAAAAGTGTCCAGCTCATGAATACTCCGAGACCTATATTATTGTTGTGCATAAATTATACCTATGAAAATATCATAATTAGAACTTAATTCATGGCACAATTACACTATTATCCTCCATTCTAATCGTTTTTTATCTTCATTTTGTCTAAATGAACCCAAGAGCTGAATTGCAAATTATCAAGGAAACCATGGAACTAGCTAGGAATGTATTAGACGGTTAAAATTGTCAGTTGTGGTAGGACAATACGGAATGAGAGAAATGCAAATTTTGGCTACTTTTTAGTGGCAATTTTGTAATAGGTCAAACATCAATAGTTATTTTGGTAATGTTGTTGGCTACCTTTAAGTTTAGGGGCATTCCTTTTTTCAGGTTTTTTTTTGCGATATATTTTTACAAGCAATTGTTTATATTTCTATTTTTATATTATTTAGTATCATCTTCTCCATTCGTCATTTCTTATCTTGCAAGTATCCATTTATGAGCTCCTTAAACTGCATATTCATGGTTTTAGTTGATAAAACCATGAGTGGTTAGTTCTTTAAGCACTAACTAAGTGAAGGAGGAAGACACTAATTGTGTGATCCAACTTCTTGATATTGGTACTATTGTTGTTGGGTTTTCCTTCACTTGTTTGAAGATTTGATTGCAAAAAAAAAAAAAAAAAAAAAAAAAAAAAAAAAATCTAAATATCATATTATAGTTTAGAGATAAACTTTAATATGGTATACATTTGGAAAGGGTGAAGGAAGCATTCTTACGTATTAGAAAGAGATTTCAATACTTGATATAGTCGGTTCTCTCTTAGGACGTGAGAAGTTTAAAAGAAGCCGCATGGTGTAATGCTTTTAAATGTTAAAATACTGCAAAGAGATTTGAGTATGTTTGCGTTTAAATGATTTTTTTTAGATTTAGAGTTAAACATGGTAAACACTTTCGTTGAGACATAACCAAACCCTTAAATAAAAGGGATCCTAATCACATAAATGTTGGTTCTAATTCTGTGAGCTTAGCGTGCTTGCATTCTCATTTAAATATCACCATCCACAATTGTGTCTCTCTTCTTGTTAGAATCGATTACTTATTATTATTTGCTCCAGATAATTTTTACTTAATTATTACACTCAAAACTTTTGTTAACCCCTATTAAACTCTTGAAAATTATTATTGTGCATGTTTGATTTAATATTATCTCTGGAATACAATACTTGGTTATTTACCACTTTATTACTTGAAGAAGAGACTAATGCACTTGCTAATTTTAGTGTGTTAGAAATAGCACAATAATCAAAACCATTCAAAAGGTCAACTTTTGATCACGAGTAATTTTAACATTTTTTTACCACTTCTCTTATTTTCTTTCAATTACATTCCGAAATACATTTGCAGGTCACTTCTTTCTTGAATATTATCATATAGTCATGATTCTATTATGGAAAGTCATGTAAGAGTCGGTGGTTTATAGGTTCTGTTATTTGGATCCAAAATTGTTCTATGTACTGTTTTCTACGCACTTTAAGGAGAAAATTTTATCATTTAATCTCTTAGGAGTATATTTATATTTTCCAAAAATATTCGAGACAAAATTTGACCATATCCCTTAATATTATCGACCCATCAACTTGCAGGGATATTAAGTATTTTCTATATATTTATCTTTTTTATTATGTATTATTTTGTTTCTTTTTTATTGAAGTGTATATACATGTCAAAGAACTATTTGAACTAAAAAAATAAATTGATAGTTAAAATTCAATTATAGCTAGCTTGATACTCGCAATCGAATACTCTAAACTTGAAGCCTCTGCAACACATTACCATCTTACTAAATGTTTGAAATTAATATTCAGAAATTTGAGAAGTATATTCATTTTTCTCTCAATACCATATGGCCATCATGAAGAGCTACGTACATAGAGTATAAAACATAATAATATGAGTAGAAAACTCAAAAGATAAAAAATAATAAAAAAAAAGAGTTTTACATGACACCTTATTACTTCCTTTATACGGAATTCCACAAACACATCTACCAATTGAATACTCCAGCTGCTGTCTGACATCGTTAACTTATGTCATGCATATTTACTTTTATTTTTATTTTTCATCTTTCAGCTTCTGTACCTGGCTAGGTATGTCATTTCCGACTTGTTAAAAAAGAAGAAAAATATATTAAATATGTCATTACTAACTCATGCAACAATGTTTAACAAAATACTTAATTGTCAATCTTCAAGGGCAGTTTAGCCATGTAAATATAGCTATGGGGCTACGATCATTAAAAAAAAAAAGGCTTAATACAGTAGTTGCCCTCTGAACTTGTCCAAAAAGGTTGATTGGCCCCCTGAACTTTCAAAGTGTTCTGATAGCCCCTGAACTTGCAAAAAATATTCAGTTAGCCCCCTAAACTTGCGTAAAATGTAATCAATTGATCACTCGGTCGTAAAAAAGTAAGTTAAATCGGAAGATATATTCCACGAGTCTTATAAAAAGTAAAACGACCAAAATCGGAATATACGATTCTAATATTAGAGAATACAAGTTGTATAGTTGAGCAAACAATAACTTTCTTTTTAATCTATTTTTTAATTATGCAATAACATTCTAAGATACGTGGAATACATCTTCCGCATTTAACTTACTTTTTTACGACCGAGTCATCAATTGATTACATTTTATACAAGTTCAAGGGGCTAACTGGACATTTTTTGCAAGTTCAGGGGGCTATCGGAACACTTTGAAAGTTCAGGGGGCCAATCAAGTTTTTTGGACAAGTTCAGGGGCAAATGATGTATTAAGCCAAAAAAAAAAAAAGAGAAGTTTCCCATCCAATTACAGTTTAGTATTAAGAGATAAAACAAGCTCTCTTGATGCCAGATTCAATGTTTGAATGTCCTTAAGAATAATACTTAAACTCCTGAAAAAATAAAAATACATGTAAAATAAAATAAAGGATTATGAGGCACTCAGCTTGGCGATTTTTACACATTAATTTCATAACTTTTGATTGATATAATAAGCGGTTCAACTTTTATTTTTTTCCGATTTGAAGGAGGGAACACAGAGCCACAGAAAAAAAAAAAAAAAAAAACAAAAACAAACAAATGCACATAAATCATAGGCAAGGTTGAAGGGACCTAATCAATGATCACATTTTTAGGTCACGAGACGCCCTAGCATTATCTAAGGACTCCATATAAGCACAAGAAAGACATTGTCTATACATATGAAGGCCTTTTGGAATAGTTAGAGCAAAATTGTCAAGTTTGTCTTGCACTCGATTGATTTCCCTTTATGTGTGGAGAATAGTGACTATCTGGTCTCTATCAATAAGCTCAATGCAAGCGAGTATCATGTTGTTGCACAAGCTGGAATTCCCACATCTTCTATTTAGCCATTAGACATCCAAGGCTGAATCACTCTCGACAACAATGTGTTTAATCTCCATGTTCCAAGCCAGATCCAAACCTTTGTAAATGGCCCATAGTTCCGCTTGAATGGCAGAACAAATTCTGATGTTGATGGAAAAACATGACACCCACTTGCTTCCCAATTTCAGATGACACCACCTCCTTTTGTAATACCTGAGTTTCCTTTAATACTTCCGTCTGTGTTCAGTTTGAAGTAGGGAAGAACAAGAGCCTACTAATGTACCTGGATATCTCTTCAAGTCACAGGCAAATGATTAAGATCCTCCCTAATCCTGAAAGTGTTAGAGGTCTCATTTAGAGTGGAGATGAGGAAACCAATCCTTGTTTCGGTCTCCTACTCCATCCACTCGAAGATCTTAATACAATGTCATTTTTGGAGCCACCAGGTCGTGGTGGAGAAAAGGACTTTCCATTTATTAATAAACTCATGATGAACAAAGGATTTAATGTTAAAGAAAATCTGATCCTGCAAATTTAAAGAGATCCAAAAATTCAAAAAAAATCGTTTAGCTTTACAGCAATCTCTAAGGGTTTGCAAGGTTCTCTCGCAATGGGAATGACAAATGGGGCATGTATCAATTTGGGTAAAGCATGCCTGCTTCGTTCATAATTGCCCATTAATCCGTAGAAACCACAATCCATAGATAGGTGCAGATTTTGCGAGGAACTTTCAGTTGCAAAATACTCTTCCAGTTGATGTCCTGCAAACTTGTCAAAGTACTTAATTGGTAACAGTAAGATGACTTAACTGTAAAGGAGCCATTAGGGGAAAGTAGCTCTTGAACTTGATTGCTTTGAACACATCAAGGGGGATTGTCGGGAGGATCAATTTTGTCTATCGGGCACCTCGATTCGAGAAAGAATGATCCAAGATCTTCATGGATGAACTTTTGGGGGGTCAATTTGGTAGAGGTAAGACCTATGAAGCGGTGAGTTCCCGCTACTATTGGCCGAGGCTAAGGAGAGATGTGGCTTATATTGTGGAGCAATGTGGGGTTTGCCAAACGTCTAAGGGGCATGCTGTTCGGGATTAGTCATCGAAAATTAACCAAGTGCAGCGGAAAACTACGGCTAGATTTTCTATAATCCAGTTAAGATCGTGTCAGACTGCCACGGAGTGAACTTCAAAACCATATATGTTAAAACATAGATCTAGGAACTTACGAGTGATGTCTCTTCTAGAGACGACTACAGGAATCCACAAGTCAATTGAATCTTCTTAATCACGTGCACCAACCGTATAGGAACTGAACAGGTGCTAGCCGTAATCGATTCAGAATGATCTGAGCATGAAGAACACGAAGAACTTTGTGCATGGACAGAGGGGGCCAAAATTTTCAGTTGGGAGGCAAGTGATAATTAGCTTTCTAAACCTTATGAATAAATACGTGTATCAATTAGGTGTAGGTTAACTGGCTAATGTCCAATTGGTCCCTCCTTGGTCCCTAACCATAAATATAACCCTATAGATTATATTTAATTCAACTAGGTCCAAATAGGCCCAATTTAACTACACCACTTTAATTGGCTAATTTCTATTTATTTTTTTTTTTTGAAACTGGCTAATTTCTATTAGTCCCTCCTTAATCTCTAATCATAAATATAACCCTACAGATTATATTTAATTCAATTAGGATCAAATAGGCCTAATTAAATTACCACAGATATATATATATATTTAAGGCCCTATAGTATTTAATTGCATTGTGGTTCAATTAATAATTTATCCTATGCAATCTAATTAATCAAGTGATTAATTAATTACATTTGGAAATTTAATTAATTAACCATAACCAAATTAAATATCAAATTGATTAACTTGTTATATAACAAATAATCAATTTATCCATTCGTTAATTAATTAACAATTAATTAACATAGGCAAAAAGCATCCTTAGGTCCCTGATCTTTCATTTTTTTGTTCATTAAGCCATTGATCTTTTATTTGAATATATTAGACCCCTGATCATTTATTTTTGGTGTTATTAAGTCCTTGATGACCAAAAAAAGTAATTTTGAACATATAATTCGGTTAACAGACTGTTATTAATTGCACCTACAATCGAAATTGTATCTTTTCACTGTTTGAAATCAGTTTTGGATGTGTAATGTGGCTATAAGAAAACTGTAAAAACCTTGATTCAAACTGTAAAAAATATATTCTTTTAATAATTTCAAATACATATGAAGTTAATAACGTCTTTTTAACATAATTACATATTCACAACTTACTAATTTGGTCATCAAGGGCTTAATGAGACCAAAAATAAAAGATCAGAGGCTTAATGTATCCAAATAAAAGCTCAAGGGCTTATTGAACAAAAAAATAAAAGATCAGGGGCTTAATGATGTTGTTTACCATTAACATATTCCATTCTGATTAAATACATAACATGTATTTAAGATTATACTATTATTCAATTCCATGAATTGTGTGTGTATGATCCTAAGGGTTCGTCCTCAACCAGACATGGGCTTAAAGCCCAATGACCATAAGTGGGTTCTAGCAAACCATTAAGGCCCCTGGCTAATACGAATTACTTTAGCCATCTATAAAAGACACGTGAAACCCAGTAGATGATCTCTCAGTATCTCTTACCATTTGCATATCCATATTATAAACCAGAGACATGGTGGCTGTCATTCTCTATACGGTTTATTATATTTCTTAATCTAAAGTGAACTAATCAATCAGATAAGTAAACTACTTATCAGGGTGTGGCCACACACTTCTTCAGTTCCACTTCTAAAATGGTTGGTGATATCAGCTCACCCTTAGGTGAGTGGTAATCGCATCACTTCATCTATCTACAACAACGTGTTCAACGATCCACCCAACATACCAGTATTTGGCATCCGATTACGGACCTGTTAGGCGCATATCAAAGTGAACCGCATCCCATGTCATTTACTATAATGAAATAGGTCTAGAGATAATAAAGTTCTACATTTAGAAAGATCAATGACACGTTCACCATGAATCTTTCTAGAGCGGATCGGTCCAGTCCCACATTGAGCTACATCAATGCATACATGTATCCATATCTGACTATACAAGTGTTGTAGTAGTGCTTCCTACACAACTACATAGATACTAGATGCATAGACCTTTAGTTATATTCATTCGCACGAATAGAACAGGTCTTGGACGTTTCATGATTATCAATCAACGGATACTCCATACATGTTTCATAGCACAAGATATAAACATTATGAATTATTGCCTTTATTCATATAACACATATACAATGTATTCAAACAATATACAAAATATCTAATACATATTGCAGGACCAATGCCTACGAACTAGAGCACACCAACACATGCCACCAATGGGGGTTTGGTTATACCGTTGCCATTACCAGAATCAATATGAGAGGACCTCTCCATGGACTTTGTGTTGGGGCTACTAAGAACGCAACGAGTTTTGGATTCTATCTTTATAGTTGTTTACCGGTTTTCTAAAATGGCACACTTTATCTCATGTCATAATACAAATGATGCCACTGCAATTGCAAAGTTGTTCTTCTGGGAGGTAATGAGGTTCTATGGAGTTCCTAAAAACAGAGTGTCAGATAGGGACACCAAGTCACTTTTGGCATAACTTATGGGCTATTCTTGGGACCACTTTGAAGTATAGCACTACCACACATCCCTAAACAGATGGGCAAATGGAAGCAGCCAACCGGACCTTAGGTAATATATTGAGGAGTAAATTTCGGGACAAGCCGAAGATGTGGGACTATGTGTTAGCACAAGCTGAGCTTGCATACAATGCCGCCGTAAGTTCTACCACGGGGAAGATGCCTTTTGAGGTTGTGTACACTAAGACTCTGAACCACCCGCTTGATCTTGGGGACACCCCGAAGGGAGAAAAGAAGAGCATAGCAGTCCAACACCTAGCCAATGACTATCACCAAATGCACCAAGCAAAACATTGAAGAACAGAATAACAAAGTAAAGCCTATGGTGGATGAACATCTGAGTGATCTTCAATTTGAAGTTGGGGACGAGGTGATGGTATATCTAAACAAGGAGAGACTTGTTAATGCTCTGAGTAGTAAGCTCAAACCGAGGAGGAGTGGCTCTTATAAGGTGACCAAGAAAGTGAACGCCATTGCATATCACATAGCTCTACCCAGTTGGCTTGGGCAAATGTCAACCTCTTTCAATGTACGAGATTTAAGCCCATGGAAACCGGATGGGCCTCTTAAGACTACAAGGAACGAGTTGGGATCCAGCTCCTTTGAAGAAGGGGTGAATGATGCGGACATCTCCAACATGGGCCCGAGGGAAGAAGCAAAATCGCCAAAGGCAGCAAAAATACCCAGCACGCCGTGTGCATCAGACCACATGTCGTGTGAGGCCGAGCCAAAATGAATCGAAGACTAGAAGTAAAGCGACGCGACGTGTGACATCCCACTCGGCGTGTGGGACATGTCACTCACCCGTGTGACTAGCAACTAAGCGTGTGAAGTTGGAGTGAAAACACCACTAGAGGTAGCAAACACGCTGTCTGCCCCCATGGGTTGCCTTATTCGCCAAGCTGGAAATAGAGGGGACAAGGGTTGACATCTCCTGAATTACTATTTTGCCACTATCCTATTTACTGTTTTGCCACTAGGCTTATTTTCCTTTTTTCCATTTGTAATACCTATCCCGATCCTACCCCTATTTTTTCTTATTGGCTTGTAACCCTAGTGGAAGCACTTTAGTATCTTTACTTATCTTAAGGGGATGTATACAAACCTCTTTATTTGTAATTAATCACAACTTTTATCATATTAATCAATTTTAGCCTCCATTAGAGTTCACTCCTTCAAACATAGGTTTGAGAAGAACATCTTTATAGGTTTACGATGATTTCAATCCGTATAAATTGATTGGCGAATTTTGTAATAACTTTTTTCTTGAATCATTACGAGTGTAGTATACCGCTTACAAACCTTCGATATCTCATTTTTCAGACATTTGTGGTGATACCACTCCTGGTTCGGTTTCTTTTGATTCTTTCCTCGAGTTTATCCATTCACTTACTAAAAAAATGGAAACTCTAATGATGAATTTATCCGCTATCAAAACTAACGGCAATAACTAATATCTAATGGCTGATAGTTATGCGACCTATATATATATATATAATAAAAATATGTAGAACTTGACAGTTGACCACATCAACTGATCAACTTCCTTTTCTTTACTTGTTCCTTGTGCATCTCTTTCTCTCTCATTCCTGAAAATGGATAATTATCAATCTAGCGTTGGAAAATCTGATGAGCAAATAATATGGAGCTTATCCGCAGATAATCAATGGAGTTGTAGTAGTCCTATAAAGTCTTTCACTTGTGGTTTTTGCAACAAAGGTTTCTCTAGTGCACAGGCTCTAGGAGGTCACATGAATGTCCATAGAAAAGATAGGGCTAAGCTCCGAGAAGTATTCCACGAAAATCAGCTCTCTTTAGACGTCTCCAAATCCCTAAATCCAGCAGATGATCATCCTCTTCAACATAAAAACCTTTTTCCAGTAGAATCAATGGAAGAAACAAGCAATTGTATCCCTAAATCACCCTATTCTTTATCTGTACAAGATGATATCATCACTTGTTCGAGTAAAGATTTGGGTAATTTTCCTGATAGGGATGAGTTGCAAACAGAAGTGGACCTTGAGCTTCGTTTAGGACCTGATCAGACTCATGAAATATCATCAGCATCATCAACCAAGAACACTAGAGAATTCTTCTAGAATCATCTATTGAATCAGATGCGAGCAGGGACAGAGGCGGTTTGAGCATCCAATGATGGTCGGAAAATTTCAATTAAACACCTATAGTCATTAGAGCACAGGCCCTTTATCAGTGAATCTGGAGGATGCAACAAAGGTTTTTCGTTTTCTTCTTTCGGCTTAACAATTATATTGCAAACTTTTCTATTTCTTTTTCAAGACATCATAAATTATTCTTTCAGAATTCTTGTTCTTCATACATTAATTCTTGCGGTACAAACGATAGTATACTTTGTTTCTTTCTCTGATCATATATATATATATTATAAAAAAATTTTGTTTGTGTGATTTGACTTCTAAGAAAAATCATGAATTCTTGTTTGGCTAAGGGTCATTTTCGATTAGAAACAGAAAAAAAGTCAACTGAAAAAATAATACCTAATATATATACGCATGTTTTACTTTCTTGGTATCATAAGATAAGAGCCATGGGAGCTAAAAGCACTGGTTTTAAACAATACCAGACATGGTTATTCGGTCTTAGGAAAAATATTAGTGATGGCAGTTTTGATATATGTTTATGTATATGTAGTTCAATAAGGTCTCTTGAAAATTAACAGGGAAAAATAAAGAAAATAATGGCTTTTGAAGCTAAAGTTTTAAGCATCAAATTGCAGCATTCATCTTCATTGATTGTGTTAAGGATAAGGATTTACATAAACTTCCTATATACATTATCCTCTATATTGTATTTATCTTCCTATATTTATCACTACAAGAAATTTTACAATACTTCTGTTATAATACATTCGTCCAGTCAAAAATTGACACTTGTACTTCTTTATTTCTTAACATCAATCATCTCTCATGTATTATGTTAGGAACTAATATAATTACGATAAACGAAACACAAACAAACACACAAGAATTGTTTACTCATTTCGCCACGACTACGTCTAGGGGTACTACCAAGCCAGGATATTTTACTATAATTTAGAGATGCGGATTATAAAGAAAGAGACTATATTTATACTCCTCAAGAAACCCTAATCGCCCAAAAAATATCCCAGTTGGATCGCTGAAGTAGATCTATAAGTCTCCAAAGCCCAACATATTAATATGCATCCCTAGTTTAATTGGTCGGATGTATTACACTGGTGTATAATGAAATTTCTCTCATCAATATTGTGGCGTATTTATCTTTTCCTTATTTTTCTCTCTGTGTATATATGAATACACCTTCTTTGTACTCCTTGAGTATATATGAAATATAATTATTTTCTCTCTTACATATAAGCTTTACATGGTACAGAGCCTCTTAGATTAAGTAGTCTAAAATTCAAATCCTAACAATTCCATTTATTTGTGAAACTTTAGCGCTTGGTAAAATGAGTATGTGTTTTATACGCTTCAATGTCATGGACATTTGCATGCAAAGTGTGTCAGAGATAATCATAAAAACTACATGTATGTCATAACTATCAACTTTAACTTTTGGTTTAATATGTTCTATGACATGGAAATATCATGTTTATAATATATTTCTTGAATTCCAAGCGATGATCAAAACGTCAATGTAATGCTCAAACCAAAACCTTTGTTTCAGATTTCGGTGGTGAATTTTAGAAATTAAATCATATTTTAAGAAGGCCTAATACATTACTAGCTCCCTGAACTTATCCATAATAATAGATTGGCTCCTTGAACTTTGTAAATGTCTTACTAGCTCCCTAAACTTGCTTATTTCATATCACCAGCCCCCTAAACTTGTCCATAAAAATTTATTAGCTCCCTGAACTTTGCAAATATCTCACCATTTCCCTAAACTTGCTTATTCCGTAATAACTAAATACAAAAATCATAATACTAACTCAGATTAGGGTGCAAAAGTACCGCTAATGTTTTGGGTCAGGAGTAATTTTACCCCTAATGTCTAAAATGGTGTAATTTTACACCTAACATTAGTAGCCAAGTGCAAATTTATAATTTTTTCGTCCAATTCGTACAAAAGTTAGTATATTTTTTTTTTATTTTTTTCACATCCCAACATATGTTTGTGATTTGTTATTAATAAAATGACGTGCATGTGAAGTGTAGATGATAAGATTCATGACTGGGAAGACAATTTGATGAATTATTTCTCAAATTAACCTAATTTATCAATGTTTGGGGTAAAATTGCTCTTGGCTTCCAACGTTAGGGGTTACAACATTTTAGACATTAGGGGAAAAATTACTCCTGATCCAAAACGTTAGGGGTATTTTTGCACCTTAATCCGAGTAAGTATTATGGTTTTTGTATTTAGTTGTTACAGAATAAGCAAGTTTAGGGAGCTGGTGAGACACTTGTAAAGTTCAAAGAGCTAATCAATTTTTATGGACAAGTTTAGAGAGCTGGTGTATGAAATAAGCAAGTTTAGAGAGCTGGTGAGAGACTTGCAAAGTTCAGGGAGCCAATCTACTATTATGGACAAGTTCAGGGAGCTAGTGATATATTAAGCCTTTTAAGAAACATGAAATCATTCACCAATTTACTTGTCCATATACGTATGAAATAAATGGAATTTCAATACGGGAAATTCAACATATAGTTGATATCGCTTTAACCCTTCTTGCACATGTTAGCACAACTTTTCATTTCTAGAATTTCGGTGTTTATTAGGGGTAGCAACGGGGAGGAGATTATCCGAAAATCACAGATATCCAAACCAACGAGGATGGGGATGGGGGCGAGGGACAATTTTTTTCCGAAACCTAAATGAGGAAGGGGATGAGATTGTTATATCCGTCCTGTAGGAATCCCCAACCCGTTAACATATAAATCCCCGTGGGGATCCCCGAAAAATTCCTATGGGGATCCTTAAATAAACTTCTTAATTTTTAAATATCACTCAAAGTATATGAATAAAAAACCAATGTTTTAAAAGTTTAATTGATTCAATGTCTTAAAAAAAACTTCTTAAATCATTAATGGCAGAGCAACTGTTATTAATTCGGAAAAGTGTAGGAGACTAATTTAAAACCATAAAAGGTAAACTTACCCTTGGAAAGAGAGTTTGATTTTAAGATATATTATGCCTGAATTTTGATTGAGTGTAACTGTTGATGATTTATTATTCATGTGTGAATTATATATATATAGAGTACAATCTGAATCATAATCAAACTCTAATCTATAGTGATGGCTATAATCAAGTAACTAACTATTTAGGATAAATACAAATAAACAATATATATCTAAGACATCCCCGTAGTCGAAACGAACGGAGGACGAACGTTGAGACTAGACCGGAAATCTTTGAAGAGCGGAAGTTGAAGGCCTTTGGTAAATATTTCGACTACTTGATAGCGGGATGGAATATGTAAGACACGAACTTCACCTTTTGAAACTTTTTCCCGAACAAAGTGGATATCCTTTTCGATGTGCTTGGTGCGATGATGTTGAACTGGATTTTCTGTGAGATAAACTGCACTGATATTGTCACAATAAACAATTGTGGATTTCTGAATGGGGCAGTGAAGCTCGAGAAGTAAATTGCGGATCCAACAAGTTTCCGAGACGACATTCGCGACGCCCCGGTATTTAGCCTCTGTGATGGATCGTGATAGAGGGGGCTGTCGTTTAGCTGACCACGAAATCAGATTATCACCGAGGAACACACAGTAGCCAGAAGTGGATCGGCGAGTGTCAGGACACCCCCCCATATCGGCATCGGTATATGAGGTGAGTTGGCTGTGAGACGACGCGGTGAAGTTGAGGTCGAGATCAAGAGTCCCCTAAATATAACGAAGAATTCGTTTAAGGGCAGCCATGTGTGATGTTTTTGGATCATGCATAAACAGAAAAATTTGTTGAACAGTATAAGAAATGCCAGGCCTAGTGATTGTCAAGTACTGAAGTGCACCGGTCAGGCTTCTATATTTAGTAGGATCGTGATAGGAGGAGCCAGAAGAGAGACTGATTTTCTATTTTGTATCAACTAGAGTGGCGGCGGCATTACAAGAGCTGAGTCCGGCTTTTTGGATAATTTCAGCATATTTACGCTGTGATAAAAATAGAGAACCATGTGAGCGGGTGACTGAAATGCCTAAAAAATAGTGTAGTGGTCCCAAGTCTTTCATTGCAAATTCAGAGCTCAATTTCGACATAATGGAATCCTGAAGCGTGTCAGAAGAGGTGACTAGAACAATGTCATCGACATAGAGTAGTAGGTAGGCCGTGTCTAAACCTTGATGATACACAAACAGAGAGTGATCAGATACACTGTGAGAGAAACCCAGAGTTGTGACAAATGTAGCAAACCGATGATACCAGGCCCGTGGAGCCTATTTAAGTCCATATAAAGATTTCTGAAGTAAACAAACATGATCTGGGTGTGCTGGATCACGAAACCCTAATGGTTGGTTCATGTAAACAGTTTTATGAAGATCTCCATGAAGGAAAGCATTTTTGACATCCAGTTGATGTAGGGTCGTTCCTGACCTTTTAAAGGCCCGAGATGAGATGATAATTTTGGGCCCTCATATATATATTCTACTTTTTTAAGTTGAAGGCTGAATGATTTTTTTTATTACAAGGAATAAGGTACAAATTTAGTCATATGGTTATTAGGAGATAGTAATTAGCATTCATGCACAAAATAGTGCAATTTTAAGCCTAACGTTTATCAATTGGTAGCTTGAACTTAACGAAAATAAGGTCTTTTATGTGTAATTTTTTCTTCTATCCTCGCTCTAACCTCCACCGTTCTAGTCACTCAATATGGTTTAAAATTGCACATTTTTTGTTAATAGAAAAAACTCATTTTTAATCAACTAGGCTTGAAATTGTACCAACTGGTAAACGTTATGTTTAAGATTGCAATATTTTCTACATGGAAGCTAAATTAGTAGTGTAGTAGTAACGGATATACTAACTAGAATTATTTATGTACTAAGATAACAAGTATATGTGTCACGTAAAATTGTAAGAAGTAAATAAGTATATTATTTTTCTTATTGAATAGACATTACACCTATTTGAGTCCCCAAACTAAAGCTTCAAACTCAATTAGGACCTTAAACTATCAAAATCATCAATTAGGTCCTTGAACTAAGTAAAACTCATCAATTGAGTCCAATCATAAAATCATGACTTTATATATATATATATATATATATATATATATATATATATATATATATATTGTAATAACTATGTGTTGGTTCAAAATGGGATTGGCGAAGAGGGTCTGAAACTGTTCAACTGAATGATTTTCGATGAGGCCTCAACTAATTATTTTTGTTTAGAATAGGGACTCAATTGATTTTTTTGGTTAGTTCAGAGATCTGATTGATGATTTTGATAGTTTAAGGTTCTAACTGACTTTGAAGTCCAAACATCACTGTGTATTAAATCAAAAGGCATGTAAACAAAATTATTAGAGGACTGAAATGGTAATTTAACTTGTTTTCCATAAACGCAAGAAGAACAAATAAAAACATTCTTATTCCTATTACATGAGATCTAATTTTTATTTTGCAGGGTGCTCAAAATGAGAGGCCCTGGATGTCCCAATCGATTGTGCCGAATATTAGAAGAAAAAGCAGTAAGAGCAAAATTAGAAGGTGATGATGAAAATATAGACCCGACCGGATATAGATCACCCGTACTATTACATCTCATGATAGGTATCCCCGTCTATAAATCCTTCACAGAGAAACCAAAAGGATCAAATTCCACAGACACTTGGTTATCAACAGTAAACTGACGCACAAAAAATAAGGTTCTTAATTAACTTAGGGGCATGCAAAACATTATTAAGTTTTAAAGGATGATGTGTATGGGGGTAAGAGAGCATTACCATAGCCAGAAATAGGAACACTATGACCATTATCAACAATAATATTGCCTTTGAGGCTCATATTAAAATAAGAGGTGAGTGTACCTTTATTTGCCGTCATATGAGATGTTGCGCCTGTGTCCATATGCCATTGTTCTGGTGGTGGTGTGATTGACATAGTGTGCGTAGCTTCTGTAATGTCAGTTGGAATGTAGGACTGAGGAGATAGACTGAAACTGGCCTGATGTGAGTTGGGGCGAGGTCCTAGAATGCCAGAATTAGAAGGCTGTCGGCCCAAATTTTGTTGATTCGGCCAGGGACTAGTGGGATACGGGCAAGGCGGAGTGGCCCAAGGTTGTTGAGATGCCCAAGGAGGCGAGTAAGCCCACGGAGGAAATTGCGGGTACCTATAATTCGACCCGACAACAGAACGGTGGCTGTATCGGCCTCCTCTACCGTGATGATATCGACCACCACTACGGCCACCGCGATGAAATTGGTTGTTGCGATGAAGAACGGGTCGTGACTGATTAAATATGGAGGAGGAGGGTGGTGGTTCGGTTACCGTAACGTTGAGGGAGACAGAGTCTGGAGAAACGACATATTTGCGGGCCCGAGCAGTTTCGTCTAATATAAGCATAGATCTGGCTTTATGAAAGGAAGGGAGAGAGTCACCATGACGAATCTGAGTGCCGACTGTATCATAGGCATCAGTTAATCTCGTGATGAGTTGTAGGACCATTTGATCATTAGCGACGGGACAGTCAACATTAGCCAATTGATCTGATAGAGATTTCAGTTGCTGACAGTAGGATGATATATCTGAGAAATCTTCTAACTTGATTTTTGAGAATTCCTGTTGGAGAAAAAGATACAAGAATGCTTATTGTCAGAGAAGATATCTTGGAGACGGGTCCATGCTTTGGCTGATGTGGAGTCAATTTTAATTATTGTATGAGTAAATCAAGCAAAATAGTGCTATAAATCCATTGGAGAACGACAACATCGATCCTGGCCCAAAGGTCCGGGTTTTTTTGTTTCAGAGAGTTGAAAGGATTTTCATTAGCAGGGGGAGTCAAGTGATCGAGGACCTGAAAAGCCTTGGCATGAAGTTTGAATAGGGCAGCCCATGTGGGATAGTGACCCTTGTCGATGTCAAGTGTAATTTTGATAAATGTGGAAATATTGGATACTGTAAGGGAAGGATGGACGAAATATGAAGGAGGAGCTGAAGATTCGGGTGTTTCCGGTATGATGGAGCGGACGGCAGGGGGTCGGCGGCGGAAGAAATGTTTGTGGAGGAAAGGGAGGGATCAGAAAAAACAGAGAGGGAAGGAAGAGAGGTGGTTTAGGGTTAGGTCTCTAATACCATGATAGAGTGCAACTCTTGATGATTTATTATTCATGTATGAATTATATATATACAGAGTACAATCTGAATCATAATCAAACTCTAATCTATAGTGATGTCTATAATCAAGTAACTAACTATTTAGGATAAATACAAATAAACAATATATATCAAAGAAATCTGTCCAAATACACATTGAACAATGAGAAGGTGAATAGAATATGGATCAGGATTGCATTAGAAGATAAATAATTATGCAATACCACTGCTAATTCACAAATCCATAAAGTCTTGCTAATTTGATAATAATTATTTCAGACTTCGATTTGGCAGCACAAAGAGACGCTTATGTTAGACCTGACTTGAGTACAATGGTGGAAATTTCTTAACTGCAAATATTTAATTCGGAAAAGTGTAGCATGGTGGAGACTAATTTAAAACCATAAAAGGTAAACAAAATAACAAATAGTATAAAATTGTATTTTTTTCCTCATGTTCTGCTAATTTTTTTCTTCTTTCATCGGTGGTCCTTCCTCATTAATTCTTCGTACTCTAAAACCTTAGCCAGCAACTCATAGTAGTCGTGGAAATCGATTCCCTAAAATTTCTTTCGATTTTTGAATTCTAGTCCTCGTTGAGCAATTTTTATGAGGGATGTTGATTTGACATCGATGTCCCATCTTCTTGAATCTATTGACAAAATTTTCGACCGGTTCCTCATGACACTACACCATTCGGGAAAGTTCTACAACACAGACCTCAGGTTGTGTACGATAGAATTGGTTATGGAAAAGTCTTTCCATTTTTTCCCATCCGTGAATTGACCATGCTGGCAATGTGGTGTACCAAGAGAATGCTAGCCTGGTTAACGGTCTGAGGAACAGATGTAGGTGCAACATATTGAAGTTCGTGTCTATGCTTAATCTACTACATTGGAATGCGAAGCATGCAACATGCTCTATCGGGACCTTAAAATTATATGGTAGAGGGTAATGTAGTGTTACAAATATGGTTTCTAGAATTTGGGTCGGTACACCTCCCTCACGGCTAGTCCATAAATCTCTTGCACTATGTTTTTAATTCATTGAGCCTCTCTCAAATTATTAATAGGCTCCATACATGTGTGCATTGTTCGTTACATATGAAAACTGCTTATTCTCTCATTGCCCCCCTATATTATGAACATAACTCTCTTCGTAATATTCGACATGATTACTAGGTCCGGCGTGAGACCTAAAATGTTGTTGAGGTGGTGGGACTGGAACGTGTTCTGGTCTAATCCTGTCACCGCGTTCATTGAACCTCAGATTCTCCTTTCGAGCTTATGGCAGTATATATCTCTCTTCGGTGCCTGAGGTCAGTATTCCTTTTCCATTGTGTACCGATCCTTAGGAGGTTGACTTCTGGAAAAAAAAGTTCTGCACATTTGTTTTGAGATTTTTCCAATCTCTCCTGTGAGGTCAACGATCCTTTCTTCTAGTTTCGGCACTTTACTCCCTTTAATGGCATCATTGGTGGCTTGTAGTGCGTTCATTTGCATATACATGTTCATGTTCCACATGGTTGTTTCAAAGTCCATTGGAGGTGGCTCTTTAAGTGCCGGCTGGTTTGCACATTCGGTGTTGCTTATGGTTTCGGTCGTGAAGCCTTTGGCTACTCCGGGTTCATTATTTTGAACTTGGTTCTGATTTTGACTTTCTTCTAAGTCATATGGAAGTGGATCTTTCCTGGTGTTCTTCTTTGGAGGCATCATCCATGAGTATTCATAAGTAAAAATGATTAAATTTTATTAATTAAAATTAAGCAAGAAAGTGAATAAATAAATACTTGATAATGCAATAATAAAGTAAATAATGAACACAAAGCTTAATTGAAAAACGCTAAAGTTCAATTCTACTAGCATGCAATTATAGACGTGAAAACGAACCTAGGTGTAATTTTTGGTAGCCTAACAAAAATAAATGTTTGATGTCCCACTGGGTGTGCCAAAAATCATTAGCGATATTTTGCGAATATACTATTTTTCAACCTTGTCATGTGGTTAAGGTGCGGGCATGCCAGAGAAATGATTTCTCAATTAAAATGGTTAAGTTTATGGAATTGGCACACTAAAACTTGAAATCTAATAAAGCTATTGGCGAGGGACGCAAGGATTGAAAAAGTCCATCTTGGGTCTCTAGCGTCGTTATGTAAACTTTTATTTAAACTAGTACAAATAAGTAAAAGATGGATAAATAGAGGAAAATAAAAATACGAGATTGACATGGAATTTGGCAAAATTGAATATTTATTGATATAAATATAAGTTGGAACACATATGTTCAAAGTAAATAATGAAAATGATTACAATTGAAAATATTCTATATTAACATATAGTTAAATCAATTGAATTGAGAAAAACAAATCAATACATATATATTAATTGCAATGCAATAACAAAAAAAATGAAATTCAATGACAAACTCGGAGTCGCAATTAGCTATCTCGGTGAGTTATTGAATTTGATGTCGGCTTGAGATTCATGAGCACCATGGTCGGTTGGCAAGGACGAAATTGATCTAGCAAATTTCTTATTGTAATAGGCAAGTATGGGGGCAGATTTAGCTTGAACTTTGGAGGACTCGTATGAGAGCTTAGGAACACAGAATTGAGTAAAGTGAAAGGCTAAAATTAATTTTAGGGAGTCAACAATGAGTTCTTATAAAAATCTGGGACAAAAATGAGGTTTAGTTGGTTCGGAACATGAAATTGAAAAGCAGGGCACATTGTGCAAAAAGCAGGAAACAGAATATCTAAAAAGATTTTACCTGCAAAGATTAGCTTGTAAACTGGGCTTTCAGGCATGGAATCAAACAAAATAAAAGGCCAAATTTAACTTCAGGAAGTCAGGAACAAATGTTTAGAATGGATTAAAAGTAAAAACAAAATTTAAACGGTCTGAAACGGGCTTGGAAAATTACTAGGCAGATTGTATTAAAAGCTGGAAAAAATAAGTGAAATGATATTCTAGCTAAAGAATTGATGACTTTTGGCCCTAGGAATTATGAATTGAATGGAATAAAGTTGAAAAAGAGCTACTTGAAAAATGATATTCTAGGGCCAAATTCCATTGAAGCTAAAACAAGCTAGAAAAATGAAATTGGAACCAGGAATTAGGAAGAACAAAAACTAAGAACTTTAAGAAGTTGACATTTGGGAGGCTTTGTGATGTGTTGACTGAGTGATTTGGAATAAAGACTTGGGGTGCTATTTATATCATTTTGGTGAGGGTAAATTGAGGTAATTACACCCCACTACCCTTATTTTTGTCTAAGATTTTAGTCACAACTTGACACCTACTTAAATTCCCTAACTTCCTCCTACTCTCACTCAACTTCCATGCCACCTCATCCTGCTAAATTATAGTTTAAATAAGATTTAAGGCTAGACATAAGTGGGAATAGGGAGTCAGGCTTCATGTGCTAGCTTTCGGTTTGGTTCGTTATGCATTGGAGCGTGCTACGACTTGTTGAGCTGAACTCATGGAATTAAATTCTAGGAATTGGTCTCGGCAAGACATGTGTAGGTCTCGCTGAGACCTACCAAAATTCTGAAATTATTATCTTTTTTTATTACTTTTTATTTTTTTATTTGGATTTTACTATAAAATTATATGCAAACTTTTTATATGCATGAAAATAAAATTTATTTATTTGGGCCAACAGCATGTTATGATACATACATGTTTTTACCCCAACAACAACAATATATGTTCAATACAAAATATCAATTAATATTACAATCCCTACAAATTTCATAAGGACACAAACTCTAATTTTTCATACCTATTCAAATGCAAAACAATAATCCATAAAGTATTGAACAGTGATTCTGATCTTGCTAAGTCCACTCAAATAAAGTACTAAGGTCAACATCAACAGCATTTATATTCATAAACATATTGAATGAACATCTATGATTGTTTAGCATGTTATGACACACATAGGTTTTTAGCCCAACAACAATAATATATGTTCAATATAAAATATCAAAGAACATTATAATCCATGCACATTTCATAAGGACACAGACTCTGATTTTTCATACATATTCAAGTACAAACAATAATCCATAAAATATTGAACATTGATTCCAACCTTGATAAGTCCACTCAAATAAAGTACTTAGAGCAGTATCAACATCATGTATATTTATCCACATTCTCAATGGACATCAATGCTTGTTTAGCATGTTATGCTATACATAGATTTTTAGCCCAACAACAACAATATATATTCAATACAAAATTTTAATGAACATTACAATCCCTGCAAATTTCATAAGGACACAGACTCTGATTTTTCATACATATGCAAGTGAAAACAATAATCCATAAAGTATTGAACATCTATTAATAACAATAAGTTAGAGCAATCTTCTCATGATATAAGTGAAAACATAATCCCTAATGTTAAAAGTATTTGCAAATAAAAAGAGCAAGATCTATCTATCTCAGCAGCACACACAATGGCTTCACGAAGTATATTGCCAGCAACAAGGAATTTCAAGTGTATCTAAGTGAAAGACCCACTCTTTTCATTGGTAAATCTGATGATTATTACAGATTTGATCAGAAAAACACATACTCAGATAATATAGTGAAATCAGTGTATCTAAGAGAAAGACAACTCGTTTTCATTGGTAAAGCTGGCAATTAATACATCATTATTGGAGCAGCTCAACAACTATAGCAAGACTAAATTTGATGATTATTACAGGTTTGATTAGGAAAAGCTATATTAAAGAACAATAAAACACTAATATATAAAGGAAGAGAACAAATAGAGCTTACCATTTCTATGTTTCGATTTCAGAAACAGAGATTTGTATGTAGAAAGCTTCCATAGAGTTAGCCAAAGAGAGGAGCGCGAGAGATAAACCCTGAAGCATCGAGCTCAAAGAAGAAACATAATTTACTCTATATAATACATTAACTGTTGGTTTATATATGACTGATGAACTAAAATGTAAAATGTTTGAGCACGTTAAACTTTGAATAAGTTTTGGTCAATCGCGTAACTTATTTCGTTTGCTGCTTTTTTATTTTCAGACAACAACGACAGTTACATATATGTCCCGTCATCTGATGATTACGTACCTTTTCGATTCAAATCGTGTTTTTTTACAAACATGTGTCATCATAACGGGACATGTAATTTGAGGTTGTTTGCACTTAAGCTTTCAGATGACAGAAAATTTAAATAGTGTCGTGAAAAATATTTAGATGTTATGAAAACAAATGTCTGTCATATATCTTGTCTCATGTAAAAGGGAAAATGACATAGTGAATGCTCAATTAGGAAGTGTTTTATTTTGTAACCTCTTAATAAAAATAATACATTATTAATGAAATCTACATAGAACAAAGAGTAAATAAAAGCATTAGATCTAATGTATTTTGTGGGGGGAAATCACAACTCCCCGCAATTTATTCTATTAACTGTGACGAAATTGTACATTCACCACAAAAATTGATCTTTTGTGTGGAAATTCCTAATTCCTAACAAATGTATAAGAATTAATGAGGAATTTATTTTCTCCACTATTTTTCCCCACAAAAAGTTGAATTTCTTGTAGTGATGCACTTGGATGATATATGGGATGTCAAAGATTTTTACTGAGATAGGATCAAAACCCTAATACTTGTATTTCTCATCCTAATCTAAGTTGACACCTTTAGTGATGGAAATAGGATCATTGCACAAGCTAAGGCATCTCGGTCGCTACTTAACATCCAAATACTACTCAATGGATTACATGGATTATAAAACCATTAAAGTCGAGTTAAATAACAACATCGAGGATCCGATTATAGAAGTCAGATCGGCCACTATGCCATTTTCCATTTCACATTCACAAGATACATGACAGACATTTGTTTCTGTGTCGTCTGAATATTTTTTGTGATAGTATTTTAACTCTATGTAATCTGAAGGCGAAATAAAAAATGCGCTCGATTCTCAAATGACGTTACGATTATAGAATCCTGTCATCCAAAAAAATGCGCATTTTTGTTAAATTTCACTTACTCATCAGATGACACCTGTAATAAATGACTGTCATTCTATAAGGAAAACAAAAAAAAGCGGCAAATGAAATTTCACTTACGTGGCCATATACCAAATTTAGGCGCTGGATGGTTTGACTGAAATTTCAGCTCATATATAAACCATGTATCTCACCCAAAACCCCATTTTTTAGGTTACGCAATCTTCATCCCTCTCATCTCTCTCTATCTCCATGGTTGATTCCTACATACAATCAGTGAGCTCGAAACATGGTACTGGTAAGTATCTATTGATTTTTATTGTTTCTTACTCTATCTTTTCCTCATCTGATTTACTTTTGTGTATATCGATTTTAGCATCTAGAATAAGGATCTATTGATTTTCAGACCTATCGTTGAAAGGGTTAGATCTCTCGCTTAAATACACTGATTTTATTGTATTCATTGTTAGATTCACTGCTGAAAATCTTGGGTCTTTATCTTTTTTAACCTAGGGCAATACAGTGCCTGATGCTGAAGATGTTCTGATTTATTTTTATTTGAATATAATATTTGCATGGATAATAAGAATGCTACATGCGAATGTTGACTGAAGAGATTGCCAATCAGTTCTTACATTTAGCATATCGGAAGATTTCTTTAACTTATTGAGTATATATTATTGTTATGTTGGTTTGAACTGATTGGTTGCATGTATGATGTTGTTGTGGGTGGTGTTGCTGAGATAGGTTTACAATATATCTTCCACTTGGCTTGTTATCTGAATGAGTATGTGTATGTGTATGTGTATGAAGTATGTTGGCTTGTTTATGCTTAATGTTCTATTTAGGAAGATAGAACTGATTGAGTATGTGTATGAAGCATGTTTATGTTTGATGTTCTATTTAGGAAACTAGAACTCAATTAGTATATGTATGATGTTGTGGGTGATGATGCTGAGATAGGCTTACAATATATCTTCCACTTGGCTTGTTATCTGAATGAGTATGTGTATGTGTATGAAGCATGTTGGCTTGTTTATGCTTGATGTTTTGTTTAGGAAGCTAGAACTAACTGAGTATGTGTATGATGTTGTGGGTATGTTTGATGTTCTTTTTAGGAAACTAGAACTCAATGAGTATATGTATGATGTTATGGGTGATGCTGTTGAGATAGGTTTATAATATACCTTCCACTTGGCTTGTTATCTGATTGAAACCATTCAGAATGGTGATGCATTTTCGATGCTATCAGCATAAGTTATGAACTTGTGGTTAGAGCATCGCAAACTTCATCACTATGCTCACTTTTCAACGAGTACAATCCAAGTGGGAGGAACATTATAAAGGGTTATGTATGTGCATTGCTATTAACTGCTTGCTTGAATACCTTAATCATGCATGAAGTGATTGGTATGAATGTGAGTTATATTGCTAGAACTTATTGGTATGTGCATTGTTATACAACTGTTTAGGAAGCTAGAACTCATGGGAATACTCTTAAACCTACAAGCTATACTGCTAGAACTGATTGGGTATGTGTATGAAGCACATATTGGCTTGTTTTATGTTCTGTTTAGGAAGCTAGACTGTTTGAGTATGTGTATGAATATTCATTGGGCATGTATCATCATTAGGCATAGTTTAACAATATGAATGTTCATTGTGACATGGGAATACTCTTACGAAGCATGTTGTCTTGTTTTATGTTCTGTTTAGGAAGCTAGAACTGATTGAGCATGTAGCTGATTAGGCATACTCTTAAGCTTTGAATGTTCATTGTGATTAGCAATACTCCTATAGTTATACTGCTAGAACTGATTGTGTATGTGTATGAAGTAAGTTGGCTTGTTTTATGTTCTGTTTAGGAATCTAGAACTGATTAAGTATGTGTATGAATGTTCATTGTTTTGCATAGTTTACAGTATACCTTCCACTTGGCTTGTTATCTGATTGAAGCCATTCAGAATGGTGATGAGTTTTCGATGCTATCAGCATAAGTTATGAACTTATGGTTAGATCATCGCAAACTTCGTCACCGTACTCACTTTTCAACGAGTACAATCCAAGTGGGAGGAACATTGTAAAGGGTTATGTATGTGCATTGCTATTAACTGTTTACTTAAATACCTTAACCATGCATGAAGTGATTGGTATGAATGTGAGTTATATTGCTAGAACTTATTGGTATGTGCATTGCTATACAACTGTTTAGGAAGCTAGAACTCATGGGAATACTCTTATACCTACGAGCTATACTGCTAGAACTGATTGAGTATGTGCATGTGTATGAAGCACATATTGGCTTGTGTTATGTTCTGTTTAGGAAGCTAGACTGATTGAGTATGTGTATGAATGTTCATTGGGCATGTAGCATCATTAGGCATAGTCTAACAATATGAATGTTCATTGTGATATGAGAATACTCTTACGATGTTCCTTTTCACTTGGCTTGTTATCGTAAACAAAAGCATTCAGCATGGTGATAGGTTTATGATGCATTCAACACAAAGGGAGTCTTTTGTGGTGACAGCATCATAAACCTCATTACCAAGTTCATTGTTCAACGAGTACAATCCAAGTGGGATGAACATTGTAAAAGGCTCAATATACATATACATACGAACTGATGTCTTTTGATATGACTTGAATATACATATACATACGAACTGAATAGCAAAGCTCTATGTTATATTATAAAAGGGGGGATGAGTGTTGCCTTTCGGTTGTAATTGAAGGTCCAAAGCTCCTTAACTATTTTGACTAGAGAAAGGAAATTTGGAATTGGAATGAGAACCACATTTGGAGCTCACATTGTCTTTCGATTCTCCTTTCTCTTAGTTAAGATAGTTTAGGAGATCTGGACACCCTCATATCCACCTTGCATACTGCTCAGTCCATCTCCAGGCAAGCACATCATACACTTCCCTGTTGCTGAGGTATTGCTCAACAACTGCTTCTTGCCCAGGATATGGCGCCTCAATGTGGGGCTGTAGTAGTAGATCATATATGTGCCACACCAGCTACAAAATGCATAGAATAATTAGATCACAAACATGATTAAGTGTTTATCAAATGAAATAGATAAATGGTGGCATATCTCAACCGTGGCAATGGGAAATGGAGGGTGAGTAAGGAGACGGGGAAGATGAATCATCCCCTGAGGAGCCACGTTAGGATGATAAACCTTATTCCGAAAGCGAAACTGAGAATAAGAAGAGACATTGATTAGTGTATGTGTATACAATGTCATGTAGGTTTATATATCTTAAGGAGATAAGTTAATATTACTGTTGGAGGTCTGTTTGGGAAATCTGGAGGGTAGCTGATTCAGATTTCAAATACACCCCTTTCATACGGGATGTATTGGGGGCCTTTTATTATGATCGACCATTTGAAGAAGTTATCATCCAGATGACCTGTTATCATCCAATATAAGAAGAATCATTACAAGTAAATAGAAGAAACCAGGAAGAGTTGAAGAACAACATATGGATTGACATACCATCGATGGCCAGAAGCCACCCTGGGCTCTCAATGTACAGTTTCTCCATCTCAGCAATTATCCGTTGTTGAACAAGCGCAAGGTGATCCATCGTATAATGTAAGTTTTCTAGGTTGAATGGACACTGAACGATTGTGATATGCTTGTTATTTATAGTGATATGATAGTGGTGGCTAAGTGAAAGGTCGTGAAAGGGGAATGGTCTTAATTAGTGCGGTTAGGGTTATGTGTAATGATGCTATGTATTAATGACCTGCATTGGGTTTTGCAGATATCAAGACTTTGGGATTATAGGTCTAATAATGAGTCCAAGATATGGATACATGAATTGATCGATTTGTTTCAGAATTTGGATATGTATTGGTTATTTTTTTTAGTTTTAATTTAGGAATGTATGTTAAATGTAAACAGATTATGAGTATGGTATCCAATAAAATTAAAACCATTGTTATACAGAATTTCATGTTCATATTCGAGTGTGTTAATTATTCAGGTAAAAACCAGAAATCCATACGAAGAAGAAGGCAAAAAGTGACATTTTAATTTTAAAAAATGTCATATAAAGAACGATAAAAAGACATTGAAATAAACGAATCTGCCATCTGAAAATAAATCCTTTGACATGATTGATTAAGACCTATGCCATCTAAAACAAGCTACGACGGCAAAAATTATTATACGAACTGTCATCGCAGATTGAATATGCCAAATTCCCACACGTAAACTTGACGGTTTTCATTATTAGTATGTCATATGATGACATTAAAGGTGACGGTAATAATAAATTAGTTGCATCGTAACAAAGATTAATATGACAGTACGCGGATAGGATAATGTCATGTGTCGCACCGTCACATGACAGAACCTAAACGTCGTCTGAAGGGGCAACAGACGGTAGCGAGTCTCATGACAGATTTATATCTCACGGGACGACGGTTTTTAACCGTCGTCTGAAGGGGGTTTTGGCGTAGTGGGCTTTGATATGCTGGTCATATCAAGTCAATATGGACATGATACTGCTTAGTCCATACTAGTGCAAGTGGGAGATTATTAGAGTATGCCATAGTCTCGAGACATTATATTTAACAGTATCGTTAATTATAAGCCAATAATTTGTTAAGTCCATATTTACTTGTGCAAGATGATTAACAGAGTATCCAAGGTTAGTGATCTGCACACATTTGGCGGGTTGAGGACCTGGTCAAGTGAAGTCATGTGGCATATCTTCGGTCTGTTACTATCGTGGAAACAAAAAATTAACTACATATTAGTATATTCCTTGTTTGTGATGGTGTTTCAATGGTCATTGACATAGAGTGTCAAACCAATGACATTAGGGTTTATAGGAAGTAAACTCTGGATTGATCCGCTATGAGAACACCACCTGGTTATCAATGATACAGGTGGTTCTCATGTAATACATTAGACCCAAAGTCACAATGGGACCTAGATGAGACACTGCATGCTTTTGTTATTGCCTAACGGGCCAGTAACTTGGTGTCAAGTATGGGTTAGCCAGATATACACTGAATCATATTGATGAACCTGAGTGAAGTGCGGGGATTACTACTCACGTGAGGGAGAGAAAATATCATTGGCCACTTGATTAGTGGAATTAAGAAGCTTGAAACTAAAGCAAGATTAGAACTTCTAAAATGAGGTAAAATGCATGATTGGAACCTTTACTTTGATGTTTATTAGTTGTTTGTATTCTTTTGAACCTAAAACAATGTGTTTGAAGTGTTATATAAATGATCTAGTGGGACAAAATGGTTCACATCAAATGTTTTTCTCTTATAGGGGGAACTTTTTGATGTGGCATGTGGATTTTACATCAAAGGACCTAATGCAAGCTAGGCTCCTCATTGGACTAGTCCAAACACCATACCCACAATCAAGAAGGCACTCAACTAGATCATAAAACACTAATTTAACTCCGAAAAGGTGGGTCGGGTCTAAAAGGGCACCTAAGCACTTTCACCTCAGCCATTATAAATACCACTACAAGCCCTTCAGTAGGGGTGTCAGATTCTCTCTATCTATCTCTCTAACTTGACGATCGGAATGTTTTAAGAAATCATTGCCGATGCACGCAAGAGAATTTAGCAAGCTCCCTAAAGATTATCAATATCTCATCATGCCTTTTGTTAACAAATAAATATAACTGAAGTCCAAAATTAACAAATTTAAGTATTTGGTATGTTAAAACTAAGTTTAGGTTGGTAAAAAGTAAAAAAAAAAATAACAATAATATTTATCAAACTGAAAATAAAACTCATAATTTTGAATGCACACATATGACAAGCATTCATCTAAGATAAAACAGTAAATCGTGTGCAATGTTTAAAACGGGCGTTCCTAATTAAATTTCGAAAAAAAGGATAAAAAGAAAAATAAGAATAGAAAAATAACTAATGGCCATACACATACATCCATATGCCTATTTTAATCACTTGAGGAGAAAGTAAAAAACAATATAGGTAAAAAAGCCAGAAACAAAAATAAAAAACCAAAGAAACACAGAACATAATTAAATTTCCGGTGCTTATTATCCCTTTTAAAGATCTTGTACATATGAAACTTTTTTTACAGTTTGAAAAAATTTACCCCCGCGATTACCGTTGTATACAGCAATATTTCATGTTTGTTAGCAAAATCAAAAAGCCGATAGTATCTAGATTTTAACCTGTACAGCTCAATTTTTTCTTATTTAAAAAGGGCGACAAAAATCAAGAGACTTGCTTCCTTCTTTATATTCTTCTTCTTCTTCTTTATCAAAGGGAAGAAAAAATGTCTTGTCCTCAAGAAACAAATATTCATCAAGACCCTTTCAAAGCCTGGAAATCTCTCATTCTCCCCCATTTTAAATCTATTGATATTTTCTCTTTAATCATCAAAACGACTCTTCTAATCTGCGTTCTTGTTTCAATCTCCGTCTTATTTTTCGCTGCTTTCGCTAATCAATTCCGCTTCTTTGCTTCTCCTCGTTGCGTCCAATTTTCAATCCTTCACAACCGGAAAATATCTTCCTCCTTCAATAACAACATCTCCGGCGAAATTCACGAGGTAACTAATCTATCTCATATCGTATTCGGCATTGGCGGCTCCGCAAAAACATGGAACGAACGCCGACTCTATTCCGACCTATGGTGGAGGCCTAACAGTAGCAGAGGCTACGTTTGGTTAGAGGAGACGCCTGTTAGACCGTGGCCGGAAACATCTCCGCCGTATAAAGTATCGGAGGACACGTCGAGGTTTATGTATAATTGTACGTATGGTTCGAGGTCGGCTTTGAGGATTGCGCGTATAATTAAGGAGAGCTTTGAGCTTGGATTGGGGAATGTGAGATGGTTTGTGCTCGGAGATGATGATACGGTGTTTTTTGTGGAGAATTTGATAATGGTGTTGAGGAAATATGATCATAATCAGATGTATTATATTGGGGCGAATTCGGAGAGTGTTGAACAGGATGTGATTCATTCTTATAATATGGGTTATGGAGGTGGTGGCTTTGCTATTAGTTATCCTTTAGCTAAGGTTCTTGTTAGGATTTTAGATGGTTGTATTGATCGGTATAATAAGTTTTATGGCTCCGATCAGCGGATTCAAGCTTGCCTCAGTGAGATTGGAATTCCCTTGACCAGAGAACTTGGTTTCCATCAGGTTTGTTAATTCATCTTTTTCCTTTCTTCATTGATTCATCTAATTTCAAAAAAAAATATATATATATATATATTGTTAACCCTGACTAATTTAGTAATTTGAGAGGTTTTGACTCGTCAAATCTATGTTTTATGAAGAGATTCTTGAAATAACTTATTGTGTACGGGTCAATTTAAAAGGTTTTTCAATTAGTTTATTGATACGTGTCTTTTGAAAGATATTTTATCATATCCTTATTTATCATTTATACAAACAGCTATTAGCAATCAGTTAAATTTTACTAAAATAAGTTTTACTTAATCAACTAGTCAAATCAGCTAACTAAAAAGGTAATTGATAATTAATTTTATAGTCCAATTTTTCCCTATATTATCACATCTTGAATTCAGCCCTACCTTATCTTTTTTACAAAAAAAAAAAAAAAAAAAATTACGGATGGAATTATTTGGTTTTGATGCTTAGTAAAAAAATGTGTAATTTTAACAAATTTTCTTTTAGTGATCTAAGTATTTGGTTCTGGTTGTGTCAGTGATTAAATGATTATTATAAACATCTACATTGGATATATTGCACGGATATTTCTTCAGTTTTATGTCGAATTTTATCAAGATCATGTTTTGAAAATAATGTTTTCATTCCGTATCATTGTCCGTGCAACATAGTATTAATTAAAAGAATTCCATATAAAAAAAAAATTAAAGTACCAAAAAGTTCAGCAATGATTTAATGAAAAGAATTTATATTTGAAATAAAATGATGAAATTGGTTTGTGATTACAGGTTGATATAAGAGGAAACCCATACGGAATACTAGCAGCGCATCCGGTGGCGCCACTGGTGTCGCTCCACCACATAGACTATGTACGTGCAATGTTTCCGGCGATGGACAGAGTTGAATCACTTCAAAAGCTATACAAACCATACGAAAAGGATCCGGGTCGGATACTCCAACAGAGTATCTGTTACGATTTGACCCGTAATTGGTCCATATCAGTTTCTTGGGGGTACACCGTACAATTATATCCGTCGTTAATGAGACCAAAGGTTCTAGAGACAGCATTTCAGACGTTCAAAACATGGAGGAGTTGGAGAAATGACCCGTACACATTCAATACCCGACCCTTGAGTCCAGACCCGTGTGAGAGACCTGTTTTCTATTTCTTGGACGGGGTTGAAAATATTGGTCCGGGTAAGACTTTGACTACTTATGTTAGACACGTGGAGCAGTCTGATAGAGTTTGCGAGAGACCCGAATATTTTCCTGCTGAGGCCGTCGAGTATTTCAACGTGACAAGTACTACGTTGGACCCTGACATTTGGAAGAAGGTAACCAAACTCACCATCTCATCTGTTTTCTCTCTCTTTCTCTTGTTTGGTCTGAAAATACAAAATGGGTCAATTTTCCACTAACTTTAGCCGCCTTGTATAACAAGGCAAAACAAATTTTTACAAAAAATGAAAAATCCTTACATTTCTAATTTATCCTCATTTTAATGATTTGGCAAACAAATAAATCATTTAAATGAATATCACTCATTTTATTTGTATTTAAAATTATATTTTTTACCATTTTAAATATGATTTTTATAGTTTATGTATAATCACATTATGCATGTAACAAAAAAAAAAAAAAAAAAAACTGGTTTTGGATTGTTAGGAAAACAAAATTTGGAGGTAAATGACTTTTTATTAATACTCAAAATTGAATTTTCTAATTACTTGAGTTTTAATGTGATTAAAATTAAAAAAAAAATTAGGGGCTTAATTAGTTAAAATGAAAGATTAGAAGCTAGATCAACCAAAATCACAATAATAAGGGTCTCAAAATGTTATTTTGCCAACAAAATTTATTTTCTTCAACTGTAGAATTATTGGTTTTCCAACCTCAACTCTCTGTGAAATTTTGATATTTTGTTGAACTCTAATCTTAATTAATGAACAAGTTTTCACGATTAAATGAAATCTTTACAAAAAATAAAAAATGGAACCTTCACAAAATATATGATAAAAAATTTTAGGTTTTTTTTTTTTTGAAGAAAGAATTTATCCATTTATGATACTAGGGGGTGTTTGGTTACTGCTTTTCGACCTTTTGTTTGCTTTTTTTATTTTAAAAATGAGAGTTTTAGGTGTTTCGTTAAACATCTATTGCTTGCTTTTGTAGCCGAAAAGTAGCTTTTTATAAAAACAGAAAATCTCTATTTATTTTTTTAAAGAAATAGTCTTTTACTGCAAACCGTTACGAAAAACAGGAAACGGCAACAACAAACAACAGGTAAAACAAACGGGTCCTTAAACTTTAATAAAGATCAAAGTTGAGGGTTAAATCTCATTAAATCCAAATTTAGGGGTAAAATTTGAAACTTGTTTAAATGGAGAGACCAAAAGTATAGTGAAGCAGTCTAGTGGGACCCTTATGGGCCGTCCAGGAAGTTAATTAAATGGTCCAAAGCCGTCGACTTTTGCAAGTTAGCAACGTGTTTAACATAACTTTCGAAAGTCAAAGAATCCTTAAAACTATTCTGACTAATTTTCTCCAAGAAAAATACGTGGAAGCAAGTATTAATGTACACGACTTTAAGAGAAACAAAATAGGAAAATTAATTATCCAACTCTATATTGATGTTAGGCAAAGAATTTATGCGCAAATGGTGGCTAGATAACGTTATTATTATTTTCAAAATCTATAATTATAGAAAGTAGAAAAATGTGATTTAATTAAATATTATTAACACGTATGTATGGATGAATGAATGAGCAGGCTCCACGTAGACAATGCTGCGAGGTAATCAACAGTGAGAAGGCAGCGGTGGAGGTGAAGATTAGAGGGTGTGATCCGTTTGAAAGTGTTACACCTCCGTAGAGTGTTAGATTACCTAATACATGTTGTGATTGGGATAGATATACATCGCCAACTGCTTTCCAACTAATTAAGTTAGTCGTTTGTTGGGTCTCTCCATTAGGTGAAATATTTGTAGCTAATACATTGGTTATTTGGCGACCCTTCCTTGTAAATAGAATTCTACTGTATGATAGACAAAATTACCCTTTTTTTTATTTCTTTTATATGATCGGCTTTAATTTATGATTTGAACGAATTAAGCGTTTAACTATCAACATAGTAGAGATTTCTCGTTTTGGTTGGGGATCTGTTACGATAGAGATGAGAAATTTTTCGAAAAAATTCCTTCTTGGGTGGGAATAGAGAATTTTTTATTCCCAAAATTCTTTACTGGACCATGCTGATGATCTGATATCGTACTAGAGTGTGTAAAACAATAAGCAAGTCAAACGGGTTGGGGTCCGGCAAACCCACTCTAGTGTCTAAGTCAGTTTATGATCTAGGACCAAATAGAAGGATATGGACTAGTTGAGAGATAACAGTTAACATACCGAACCTTGCGCTTATACGTGTGTATTTATAGTACATGATTAGGTTTAACGTTTGTCACCTCCTTAGGAATCCTTACAAGTTTAGGATTCTGAATCCTATAATGAATCCTTTATCTCGTAGGATTCTACAAGGTCATTTGATGTGTTGAGGCTTGGAGGCTTGGACCTTGGGTGATAGGTCACCGCTAGTTGGGCTTTGGGCCGCATCAATGGTTTATGTTCTACTGGAACCGTCTTGGATACATTTACGCTTTGGTTACGTTTAAGTCTTAAGTCTAACTTGTGACGAGCTTTGTGATATCATTTATTCTAGTATAAATGGATGGTTTTTCATTCTATGATGTTGCAGGCCTTGTTGATTTCTAATTATATTAAAAGGTCACTAAAAATTATTTGATATTTAACTAAAAAATTATGTGTATTTATTATTTAGATGGAATTTTATTTTGAAAGAGTTAAAAGCAAAACAATAAATATTATTTTAATTTAAACAAGAGAAAGTTTGAAGAAGTATTTTGGTGTAAATGAATGTTAAGTATCTCTACTCATTATGCGGATTCAAACATGGGTTATTCGGTTGTTGAAGCGCAGATTAGTTGAGTAGGTAGTCGAAGAACTCGAACAATAAATTTGCATTATTAGTCACGTTGCTCCTACATCAAAGTTATTCGAAAGGTAGAAACTTAATCCACGATCAAAGAACGAAGTCTCCTTATAGAGAGAGAGAGGGGCACCGTTTCTAGAGAGGTAAGATTTGTTCTCTTTATTTGATGTTGTATTATGTCTAAACTACATCTCTTTATATAGGTTAAGGATTCATTGTTCGATAATGATTAGAGAATATTAATCTTAGGTCAACTAGTATTCCAACTTCCTTATTAGACTAGTATTTCCATTAAATAATTACTAAATCGGATAAGATTAATGTAACTACGATTCTTAATTATTTATTAACAAAATTAGATAAAACTTGAATTCGTAATCCACCTGAATCCGAATTAGTATGGCAGATAATTCCTATATCTCCCACTCATACGTAATAAATTCGCGCTTCCATTCTCTTTTCATATTCACAAATAGATCGTGTGACTAGCATCGAGAGCATCATTCAGATATACAGCGCCTCGATAATAGAGTATTTTACATCTATTAAGGATATATAGACTGATGTAAAAGTATCGAAAAATTGTATGTATATTATCTCATATTTCACATCACATTTCTTGTAACTTTACTTAGATCTCTACATTATTCTATTTTCACAATTATATACCACAATATAATTGTTCGGACTGTGAAACATGAAATATGTGAATGATAATCGTTCTCTTCAACTTTATTCCTTTCATCGTAATTTGAATTTGCTTATCTAATCGGTCCTTTTTCGAGCTGTATTATCACCTAGCACATGAGAGAATCCTTCTAAGACAACCACATCCATAATAATTTAATTACCAAATGAGTCTTAAGCTTTGTTTTACAACGATTTTCAGTACTTAAAATTAATACATTAAATGTTTATTAGTTTTAAGATTGTTGGATAACACAACTTAAATATTCCAGTTAAGTCACAGAATCGCTTATTCTGGTAAGTCAAAAGATTTAAATTAAAATTTTAAGTTGAACATTATCAACTAATATTTTTAAATTCAGTACTTATTTTTAGTATTTATCAAACACTTATATCATTTAATACTTTCAGCATTTATAATATTCAGCACTTAAAATTCAGTACTTATTTTTCAGCACTTAGTTTTAAGTTTTGTCAAACACCACCTTACATTAGGAAATGCTGAGATCAGTCTTTTATATCTTAGAGTCACTCAACACACATGATATGAACTCATGTGTTATGATGTTGATCTCTGAAGAGAGTGCATGCCTAGAACACCATACGAAAGCATCAATTCAGATGTTCTGCGTATATATCTAACCTTAAGTTCCTTTAATGTCATAACTACTTTTGGTAATAGGACAAACATGTTAAGTTATTCTAGAACTTTACCCAACAGATCAATACATGATCTCTTTATATATTAATGTGTATATAGGAATCTTGTACTTTAATGAATTCTCTTTGTAGTTCTTTACAAGACGATTTCAAGTTATTGAGCAAGCTGTCATTTGATAGAAAAAAGGTTCATTTGTATCTTTGTCATTGCAAGAAAAAATAAGAATAAACTCTCGTGTAAGTGAGTTACTTCTTTATCTCACATGTATCAATATATAACAGTAAACATTTTAACAAATAAATATTACAATTGTGTATTCATAAAATTCAGAAGTCTTTTATTGAATACCGATGTTCTCAAATTATATAACAAGGAGTATGTCTAAATCCTACATAAAATTATTGTTTCGAATAATAATCATGTATTAATTAAACATAATACAAATCATGTGGCTCTGATACTAATGAAAGATTTCTACTCAATTAATCATGTAAGTTCAAATACGGGTTATCGGGTTACCTTTCTTTTTGAATGAAAGCTGGGACAGAGTAACTAACCAAGACGAGCATCCCAACTATGTTGGCACTCCCGAACCTGACAGAAGCTAAGCTCAAATATATTAAAAAAAAAAAGGAAAAGTACGAGATAGAGGAAAATTAAGAATGTCGAAAATGAACTAAATTACAGATGTCATCGAAAATAAACGAAGAACAAAATGAGGGAGTCGAACTCCACCACATGATTACGTTGTAGGAAACGCCAAACCGAGCAAATGAGTTCGTGACCCAATTTCCTTCACGGAAAATGTGAGTTGCAATGGTATTCATCATGGAACATTGATGCAGACACCGAAGTTGGTCTTGTCTGATCATCCACGGAACCTCCAAAGGTCGAGTCTTCAATAAATTAACAACATAAGACGAATCAGCCTCCATCCAGAGATTTAACCAGCCTCTTTCCGAGGCAATATTAATCACGAAAATGGCAGCTCAAAGCTCCGCTAGGTAGGCAACCGAATCAGCAATCGGAAAAGCAAAACTACCCCGCGCAAAGCCCCTCCAATTACAAAAAAGTCCTCCCGCTAGGTAGTCAAAGTTACCTATTGAAGTGCAAATTAATGTTGATTAGGCAACGAAAGAACTTAAACCACAAACTTGTATTACCAGTCACGTTGTTCCCATGTCAAAGTTATTTAGGAGGAAGAACGATTAATCCATGATCTAAGAATGAAATCACCTTGTAGAGAAGGAGAGGGGGAGGCGTCGATTTCTAGAAAGAGGAAGAGAGAAGATATGTTCTCTTTATTCCAGTGGCGGAACCAGAACTCAAACTAAGTCGGAGCTTAAATATTTAATAATAAATTTTTATAACGTTAAAAATATTATATGACGTAAAATTCAATAATTTTAACACAATAATTTGAGGGGCTAATTTTAACCGTGCGGTTGACGGTAAATTTTCAAAGTAAGCATCCTTAACCATTTCATCTACCTTTAAACATTGAAATAATACTACATAGAGTTAATATAATTCTCTCCAAAATATTATCAGACACCATTACTAAGGGCGGCCCGATGAACTACGCGTCCCTGCTGAGCAAGGGTCTGGAGAGGGGTCCCACCACAAGGATGTACTAGGGCAAGCCTTCCCATGTCAATTTATTTGGCAAGAGGTCGCTCCTAAGACTCGAACCCGTGACCTCTTGGTCACACGACAACAACGTTTATCAGACACCATTACTAAAAAAAAAAATCTTAATTCTCCGGCGGCCTGCCGAGGCTCGAGCCCACCCCCAACCCCCTAGTTCCGCCCCTTCTTTATTCTAATGTTGTATTATGTTTAACCTAGCCTCTTTATATAGGCTAAGGATTTTTTATTTCATAAAGATTATACAATATTAATTCTAAGATAATTAGTATTCTTTTTGTGATTGAAGTCCGGTTAACGAGAAATTGTAAAAAACAGACATCCCAGCTATGTTGGCATCTTTGAAAATCACACCAAACCCGAACCAATATTATTAATGAGATAATTAGTATTCTAACTTTTTCTTTTTTGTTAGATTAGTATTTCCATATAGCATTCCTAATTATCTAATTACACAATTAGATAAAACTCAAATCTGTATTTCACCGTAATCCGAATTAGTATGGGCACGTAATTAAAGAAAGAAAATCAGAGTGAAGAAATGTTTAAGTTGTATATAAAATCTAGAGAATTCTTAGTAAAGAAAAAGGTTGTTGATGAAAAGACAAGAAGGCAGGCAGAAGGGTATCCAATTGGATGTCAAGTATAAACCAAATGTGGTGGGAGTGAAGTGAAGTTCGTTTTCAGCCATAACATTAAGCATCGCTATCCTATTCCAGAAATTTCTGGATATAAGATATTTTTGCCTCACTTCGCAAACTATGTTTCAATTAACAGTTGTATTGTTATTATCAGGAATTTTCACATTCACCTTATTCACCGTTAGATCTAGGGTGTTGTTATTATTGATATGTTGATAATATATTGAACAAAATGAGCAGCAATTTAAGTGGTGAGCAAACAAGAGAAGGCTCTATTTTTTGTTGCAAAATGGCAAGTCCAAAACCAATTTTGCATTTAATTTCCTCATAATTAATTGTGTTAGCTTTTTAGTTTCTAAACTTTTTGAATTGGATCTTTTTGTTTTTATATCATCCATTTGGAACATAAGTTATTTTAGATTGCTGTGATATTGGAGAAATCTGAGTTTCAATGGAAATATAGTAATTTCAATGTCCGTATTTCTAAGGTTTAGGTGAATTGTTATTTATTAGTATTATATTTGGCATTTTGATATTAAAGAAAATGAATAGCAATTTAAGTGGTAAGAAAAGCAGTTGAAACCCCAGCCAGAAGCCCATGAAAAGCCCAGAAGGGTCCATGTTTTTGTTGCAAAGTGGCGTCTAGAATATGTAATGTAATCCAAAACTAACAGACTATACTATACATCATCATCCCATGGTATCTCTTTTTCACGCACGCACTCCTATAAATAAATCCCCCCATAACTTCCAAAACCACACTTCAATTTCACATTTCGTCTTCTTCTAGTTCATCTTTCCTCAATATGGCTGCTTCTCTCTCTACTCTCCCACTCCTTAACAGACTACCGGTATGTACCCCCTGATTTTCCCGCCCTTTTTTATTTCCCCCCTTCGTTTTCTCCGCCTTCTGCAATACTTGAATTCTGATCACTGGAAGTTGCTTCCTAATTAGGATCTTATCTTTTTTGTGCAGTTGAATTCGAATGGTACCTCATCGTTCTTCGGCAGCAGTTTGAAGAAGCTGGACTCTAAAAATGTAAATTACAGGATACTGTCATCGGGGAATTTGAAGGTTGTAGCAGAATATGATGAGGAGAAACAGAGCTCCAAAGGCAGATGGAGAGGTCTTGCGTTTGATGAATCGGATGATCAACAGGACATTACTAGAGGTAAAGGGAAGGTTGATGATCTCTTCCAAGCTCCTATGGGTACAGGAACTCACTATGCTGTCATGAGTTCTTATGATTATATCAGTCAAGGTCTTCGCCAGTAAGTATATTTAATTATTTAATTACTGCTTCTTCTTCTTCTTTTTTTGACAAGTTTTAATCTTTGCTTTTATTTCTTGTTCTTTTATGGGTTGGGTTTGATTGGTGTGTGTGTTCAGATACAATTTGGATAACAGTATAGATGGTTTATACATTGCCCCTGCTTTTATGGACAAGGTCATTGTTCATATCACCAAGAATTTCTTGAACCTTCCTAATATTAAGGTAAATTTCTCTAATTTCAGACCCACTTCTATATTAACCTTCATCGTATGATGACTTAATATGTAAATAATGGGCAACTCGCTCCAAAAATGTATTAAGGTCAATTTTGGTCTTAAAGTTGATACACACTTGAAAGTATCAACTCGTAGAGATAGAGGATGTGACAGGAATAAAAATAAAATGCTGAAATTAATTATCTCTTATTTAATAGTATAAGGATAAGGATAAAATAATGCATTTTACTATATTATTCTTATTCAATTTTAAATACATTAAATTGAACTATCTTGTAGGGATAACTTAATCTTTTCCATCTAACTCTTCTTATCCCAAATTTAATACCATTCCCCTCCAGATATAAGTTTGATAGGATAACTCATTATCTCACCATCTATCTCATAAATAAGGGATAACTCGTTTTAAATTTTGGGTAAAGTTCAAATAAAACCCCTGTGGTTTCACTAATTATCAGATAAAGCACTGTGATTTACTTTTTGTCAAAACGAGGACTGAGGTTTTCAACTTTAGCAAAATAAGGACTTTTTCGATTGATTCTATTAAAATCACCCTTAACAACTTCAAAAATGACATATTTTAAGAACTACTAATATTCTAAACAACTTTAATTCTTCAACTTTTTTATTTCGAGATTATTTAGATGATGTTTGGTAAAAAGAGAGAAAGGTAATGTTTAGAGAGAGAAAGTTCCAAAAAAGATGATTTTCTAAAATCGAAAATATAGTTCCATAGAAAATATGACATTGAATAACTTTAATTCTTGAAAATTTTTATTTTCAGGTCGTTAAAAATAGTTTTAATAGCATTATTAAAAGTGCGAAACCTTAGTCCTCGTTTTGACAAAAAGTAAACCACAGTCCTTCATCTAAAAATTAGTCAAACCACAGCGTTTTATTTGAACTTTCCCCTTAAATTTTTTATACATATCCTCATATCTTTATCCCCTCAAACAAATGGGCCCGTCATGTTTATGAATCCCTAATCTGCTTTAAAAATAGGGTCAAATACATGAATATCATAATTAAGTACAAAATTACAACTAAATCATATCACCAAACTTAATTCTTAATATGTCATTATTCTCTATATATTTTACACTATAATTTAAAAATTCTAGACTCCAATTCATAAATCATAAACTCTAGAAAATATACTCTAGACTTCTAATTTAGAAATTATAATCCTTAAAATATATTAATACTGATTTTACTAGTTTGATATAATCTAAATTATGGCTTTACATAAATGAATTTCTGTGTAATTTCCCCTTAAAAATAGGTGGATTTAGATAGACCCAGGTTTAATGTCATTTTATCTGTGTCCAAGCCTCGCCCATTGAACTCGGATTAATGCAAACCCGTAAACGGATCTACTCAAAAGGGGGATGGTGATGGCTGGTGACAATTTGAGACCCTACGTGAAATAGAAATTATTTGCAGACCCTTTGTATATAAATGATGTTATACATAAGGCCCATAAATACCAAACCAACACAAAAATTTGAAAAATGTAATTATTGTTACAACTAATTAAACTAAAAAATAAAAACGAACATAAGAGAAAAAATATGAACAATAAAATAAGTAACAGATTTAGATAAATTTGAGTTGACTCCTTAAAGCAGATTTGGTCGTTTTTGACTTTACAAACATATTACGCAAGCAAACACTTACATTCATTATCACGAAACAATATAACATATAGATAGCAAAAAAGTTCCAAAGAGTAATTTTTACAAAGATTATAAAATTTGACAGTTTCATCTTGAACTTGAATGACTTGTCTGTGCAAAGGAGGTGTCTGCTGCAATTTAAATTACTTTCATTTTATAAATACGTATATTTTCCAACAATTATTTTTATGTTTTTTTCAAAAAGTTTTTGTTTAAAATAAGGTTGAAGCTATTTTAAAGGCTTTGAATAATGTAGGACTCCTATTTCTTTTTTGGGCCATGGCCCCCTAAACACTTGGGGTCTTAAAGGCTAGATGGTACTAAGGGGAAAAAAAAAAGAATCATATCTATCTTTCTAATTTAGAGATATTTCACACAATATGGATGTAAGGTCTTGTCTAATGTAGTAACCCTGCTCCTGATATTGAATAAACATGTGAATTATTCCCATTTTGGGACAGGTTCCACTAATATTGGGCATATGGGGAGGCAAAGGACAAGGAAAATCATTCCAATGCGAGCTTGTTTTTGCCAAAATGGGAATCAAGTGAGTACTAACATTTCTCATCTCCTCCACTTCAACTATCTTTAACACATAAATCAAACAATTAAATTACACTCAATTTAAAAAACTCAGCCCCATAATGATGAGTGCCGGAGAATTAGAAAGCGGAAACGCAGGAGAACCCGCAAAACTCATAAGACAAAGATACAGAGAAGCAGCCGACATAATTAGAAAAGGAAAAATGTGTTGTCTATTCATAAACGATCTAGACGCTGGAGCTGGCAGAATGGGCGGAACTACTCAATACACAGTTAACAATCAGATGGTAAATGCAACACTTATGAACATAGCAGATAATCCGACAAATGTTCAACTTCCAGGTATGTATAACAAGGAGGAAAATCCACGTGTCCCTATTATTGTCACCGGTAATGACTTTTCGACATTGTACGCGCCTCTGATCCGTGATGGTCGTATGGATAAGTTCTACTGGGCTCCTACTCGCGAAGACAGGATCGGTGTTTGTTCTGGCATTTTCAGGACCGATAATGTTCCTATGGCTGACATTGTTAAGCTTGTCGAAACTTTTCCTGGGCAGTCTATCGGTAAGACTTTTTGGTTTTCGATTCTGTCATGTGATTTGGTCAAATTAGTAATATATGTTATTTTGGTGAATGTTTGTAGACTTTTTTGGTGCGCTTAGAGCAAGAGTGTACGATGACGAAGTTCGGAAGTGGATTGGAGGTATAGGAGTAGAAAACATTGGGAGAAGGCTTGTGAATTCTAAGGAGGCACCTCCGACATTCGAGCAACCTAAGATGAGTCTAGAGAAGCTTCTAGAGTATGGTAACATGCTTGTTGAGGAACAGGAGAATGTGAAGAGAGTCCAGTTGGCAGATAGGTATTTGAAAGAAGCTGCACTTGGAGATGCAAATGATGATGCAATCAACAATGGAAGCTTCTATGGTTAGACTTAGTTAGACCCCGTGGATCCTTAGATGGAAGGGTTTAGGAGTAAATAAAGAATGAAATGATTGAGCAATTTGTGTTAATTTGGGTGCAGGGAAAGCAGCTCAGCAAGTTAATCTTCCTGTTCCAGAAGGATGTACTGATCCATCTGCTGATAATTTTGATCCTACGGCTAGGAGTGATGATGGGACCTGCCTTTATCAAGTCTAGGCTATTTTGAAGGCCATATGTATGGATAAGAGTTAGTCCTGCTGTAATTAGTTTTGACTGTAATTGTATATGTTGAACTTAATTATATATCTGGTTTGAGGCAAGTGAAAATTTGTAGGATAATTATTTATTAAAAGAAATTGTATGCTTTTTTGTTTTTGGCATTTTTGTCCTTGTTGATGAACTTCATATGTCTGTCATGTTTGATGTGCTATACATCATTGTGCAAAAATTATTTAAATAATTTAGTCACCAAGTACCATGATTTGTCAAAAGAAATCCTACATTACATTGTCCTTTTCACAATATGGGATAAAATAAAACTTGAGAGAGTGCAATTATTCGAATTGATGTTGTTAAATATGAACGATATGGGATAGAATAAAACTTGAGTGAGCTTCTTGTAACATAGTTCATTTCCGTTTTAGATAACTCTCTCCATTAGGTTGTAATTCTTTATTTTTTATTTATATATTGATTCGGGATTTGTCTAAAAAAAAACTTGAGTGAGCGGAAATTTTGAATGTTTAACGTAAATTTTTTCAACTCATTTTATACGTAGAATGTTTAAACTAAATTTAATGGTTTACAAATATGATTATAGTTCACATTTTATGAAATGAAAACTCATTTGTGGTTCTTCTTTTATGGTTATTGTTCGCATTTTATGAAATGAGAAATGCAATGAGATTGGATTCTCATTTCATAAAACGCGAAACAAAATGACAATTTGCAAATAATATAGAAAAAACTTTATTTTCTTAACCTCGAATTTGTTATATGAGTCACAAATAATTAAAGTTGGAGTTACCGTCCGCCAAAATTAGCTTAACATATGGATACATGAAATGAAAAATGGAAAAATTCTTGCAAAATTTAACAATTTGAAAAGATAGAAAGTTAAAGAGTTTAATAGTATTCTGGGTATAAAGATTGAAACAGTCTAATTTGATAGAAGATGTTGGAAATAGATCTCTACTAAGTTGTAGTTTTATAAAAAGCCTAATACACAAATAACCCCTGATGATGTATGGTGATCTCGACTGAGGATTTTAATCGTAAATCCACAAAGAATGCAATCTTCTCAAGCTATACTTGAAGGTTGAGTTAACCCAAAGGATAGAAATCCAAGCTCTCAATGAGGCTATAAGTTTTAATTCATCAAAGTTAAGAACATTACAAAATATGGGAGTTTAAATACTATCCCTCAAATCAAAGAGAAAGACCCAAAAGCCTATGAATAGGGTTTTGGTTAACCCTTGGCTAAGAGGGTAAAATAGGGAGAATGGTAGCATCATTAGTAAATAAGTCATAATGGCAATACAGTAAATAAGGTGTCACAGAAATGGTCCCCCAATGTAAGAACTTGGAGGAGAAGTAGTCTCCAGGTCATGATACGCCCCGCGTATCGGATCTTACGCCCCGCGTGAAAATGCTCCTGGACTTCAGGAGGTTGGCTCGAGTTCAGTACGCGAGGCGTCCTGCGGAATACGCCCCGCGTTAAAAAGCTCCTGACCTGGTTGCTCGGTGTCACGCGAGGCGTCCTGTGGACCACGCCCCGCGTTATGAGGTTTCAGGAACTGGCAGACCTGCGGAGTGGAATCTACGCGGGGCGTGCAAGGGTTGCGCCCTACGTGTTTAACCTCCTGGAACTTTTCTTGCTTAATGTGACCAATCACGCCCCGCGTGGCAAAGGATGCGCCCCGCGTCACCAACTGACCTGGTCTTTCATCCAAGACCACCATTCCCACGCCTTGCGTCAGGTTGGACACGCCCCGCGTGTTCTCTGTTTTGGGTCGTTCCTTGCTCTCTTTGAGTGGGTTCTCCCGGGTGGCCTCTAGTAGTTCCGGACTCGGGCTTAGGGATAAGATGCCCTCATCATTCTCCCCTTCTTCGAAAGAGTCGGGTCCCGCCTCGGTGACCTTGGTCGGCAACGTTCCCTCCGGCTTCCACAAGCTAAGGTCCTGCACATTAAAAGAAGAAGACATCTTCCCAAGCCAGTTGGGAAGGGTTAGTTGGTAGGCATTGGCACTCATCTTCTTGGTGATCCGAAACGGACCGTACTTCCTCGGCCTCAATTTACTACTAGGGGCGTGCATGAGTCGCTCCTTCCCCAAATACACCATTACTTCATCCCCCACTTTAAATTGCACATCTCTTTGGTGCTCGTCAACTTTGGCCTTGTTCTTACTATTCTTCTTCTCGATACTATTCCGTACTTCTTGGTGCATTAGGTGGTAGTCATTGGCCAAATTCCGGGCTGCCACACTCTTCTCCTCTACCTTCGGAATCTCCCCCAAATCAAATGAATGGTTAGGGGCCTTGGTGTACACCACTTCGAAGGGTGACTTCCCGGTGGTTGAACTTACGGCTGAGTTATAGGCGAATTCGGCTTGGGCGATCACATAATCCCACATCTTGGGCCGATCTCGGCACTTGCTCCGCAATAGATTTCCCAAAGTCCGATTCACCACCTCAGTTTGTCCATCCGTTTGGGGGTGAGCTGTGGTGCTAAACTTCAGGGTACTTCCTAAAATAGCCCAAAGAGTTCGCCAAAAGTGGCTAACAAACTTCGTGTCCCGATCTGACACTATACTATTTGGAACCCCATGTAATCTCACTACCTCACGGAAGAAGAGCTTAGCAATGGAGGTGGCGTCATTATTCTTTCGACATGGAATGAAATGAGCCATCTTTGAGAACCTATCCACCACCACGAAGATCGAATCCATCCCCCGTTGGGTCCTTGGCAGCCCCAACACGAAATCCATCGAGAAATCTTCCCAAATAGTTTCCGGAATTGGCAAGTGCATACGTAATTCGGCATTGGTGGCATGCCCCTTGGAGCCTTGACAATTCTCACATCGCTCAACGATATATGCCACATCTTTCCTCATCTTGGGCCAAAAGTACCGGGAACTAACCGCTTCCAAGGTTTTATCCCTACCAAAATGACCGCCCAACACTCCACCATGTAGCTCTCGGATCACCCTTTCTCGTATAGACGTGTGTGGGAGGCACAGCTGACTACCCTTCATGAGAAATCCGTCCACAAGCTGATATCCACCCTCTTCGGTGCCTCTTCTACACTTCTCCCATTCAATACTAAAATCGGTGTCATCCTCGTATTCTCCCTTGATGTGCTCAAAATCTGTCAACTCCAATGCCACAGTTTTCATAAGTGCAACCCTCCGGCTCAAAGCATCCGCCACCTTATTCTGTTGACCCGATTTGTGTAGAAGTCGATAAGGAAACTTATCCACAAATGCGGACCACCTAGCATGCATGGAGCTTCGGATTTGCTTTTGACTTCCCAAGTACTTAAGGGCTTGGTGGTCGGTGTACAGCATGAATTCCTTCCCAATAAGGTAGTGCTCCCACGTCTTGAGAGCCCTCACTACCGCATAGAACTCCTTATCATAAGTGGCCCATTTCTGCCTTGAGTCACACAATTTCTCGCTGAAATACACTATGGGCCTCTTTTCTTGCATTAACACTCCCCCAAACTCCAACGCCACTAGCGTCACACTCCACCTCAAAGAGCTTCTCGAAGTCCGGAAAAGCTAACACCGAAGCGGTACTTAACTTCTCCTTAATCAAGGCAAAACTATTCTCTTGCTCATCTTCCCACTTGAAACCTCTACCCTTCTTCAAGCATTCGGTCATAGGAGCCACGATAGCGCTGAAATTCCGGATGAACCGCCTATAGAACGTAGCCAACCCATGGAAACTCTTAATATCCCCAACTGTCTTCGGAGTCGGCCATTCCCGGATAGCTCTCACTTTCTCTTCATCCACTCGAATCCCACTCCCACTGACCACTTACCCAAGGAATACCAAACTTTCCATCACAAAATCACACTTCTTAGTGTTGGCAAAGAGTTGGTTTTCCCGGAGCAAGGTTAATACGGTCCTCAAGTGCTCAACATGATCTTCTAGGGTCTTACTATGGATGAGGATATCATCAAAGTAGACCACCACAAACTTTCCAATCACCGGACGCAACACTTGGTTCATCAATCTCATGAAAGTACTCGGAGCATTAGTCATCCTGAATGGCATCACTAGCCATTCATATAGCCCATCCCGCGTCTTAAACGCCGTCTTCCATTCATCTCCTGCCTTGATTCGGATTTGGTGATATCCACTCCTCAAGTCGATCTTCGAAAAGACCTTGGAACCACTCAACTGATCGAGCATATCATCAAGTCGGGGAATCGGGAACTTGTACCGAATTGTAATCTTGTTGATGGCTCGGCTATCCACACACATCCTCCACGACCCATCCTTTTTGGGTGTCAACAAAGCCGGCACAGCACATGGGCTCATGCTTTCCCTAACATACCCCATCTTAATCAACTCATCCACCTTCTCCTTCATTACCTCACTCTCCTTGGGACTCATCCGGTAGTGGGGAAGACTAGGTAAGCTAGCTCCCGGCACTAGATCAATGTGGTGTTGGATGTCCCGTAGGGGTGGTAATCCATCCGGTAATTCTTCCGGGAAGACATCTCGGAATTCATTGAGTAATCTCCCCACTTCCTCCGGAACCTCTTCAGTTTCACTCCCCACACTTCCCGTCGGTGTGCTCACCTTCACCATCACTACATAAACCGTTTGACTTTCCTCACACTCGTTAATAAACGCCTTGTGAGTTGGGCAAACGATCAAGGTAGATTTCCCTTTATCTGTGGACTCCCCCGATAGAGGGGTTAGAACATATCTGATGCCGTCCTTCATAAAACGATAAGTGTTCTTTCTCCCGGCATGGGTGGCGTCTCTATCAAATTGCCACGGGCGTCCCAACAGTAAATGACACGCATCCATCTCCACCACATTACAATAAACCTCATCCCGGTACTCTCCTATCTCAAGAGGGACCTTACATCTTTGAGTGACCTTCATTGCTCCGACATCCTTGATCCACCCCACACTATACGGACTAGGGTGCGCCTCAAACTCCAAACCAAACCTCTTGGCAGCGGTATCACTAATAATGTTCTCTTGGCTCCCACTATCAATGATCACATTGCTCTTCACCCCTTGCACTAGACATCGGGTTCGGAACAATTGGTGTCGTTGATCCGAAGCTATTCGACTTGAGACTAGGAGCCTCCTCACTATGTGTATGGCATGGCCCCCATCATACTCTTCCCCATACTCATCCTCAACGGGATCATAACAAACATCCCCCGCGTCGTCATAGTCCTCGTCATCCTCATACCGCTCAACCATATTGGCACTTCTTCTCTTGGGACACTCGTTGGAACGGTGGCCCGGCTCGTTACATCGGAAGCACTTGAATGGAGCCGGTTTAGCATAAGGGTTGTTGCCCCTAGGGGGTTGTGTCGCCTTAAAAGGCCTCACATCTCCGCTAGGTGCCTTTCCCGTATTTGGCGTCTTGGAATCACTTGAACTGGCGATTCCCTTACCCTTATCGATCCTCTTGGGAGCTCCTCTCCCTCCATAGGTACTCTCGGTTCCAGCCCTTCTATAACCTTCTCGACCCCTCAAACTCAGTTGGGCTTCGGCCTTCAATGCCAAGTTACGAGCATCTTGCACCCGAATGACCATTTGCGTCCCAATCCGATCTTGGATGTTGTACCTCAATCCTTCAAGATACCTTGAAGTCTTTTGGCTTTCGGTTTCCGACAAGTTAGCCCTTGCCGAAAGCCGCAAGAACTCCGAGGTGTACTCGTGCACACTTCTAGCGCCTTGAGAACAATTCCGATAGGAGCTGTAGATGTACTGCTCATAATCGGGTGGTAGAAACCGTTCCCGCAACATCGACTTCATCCTCAACCAAGACCTAATCGGTTCCCTTCCTCCTCTTCTTCTCCCTTCCTTAACATTATCCCACCAAACTGACGCTCCCCCTTTCAATCGGTAAGCAACTAAACGGACCTTCCTATCTTCCGGTATTCCCGAATAATCAAAGAACCGCTCCACTTCTAGCAGCCAATCAAGGAAGCCCTCTATATCAAGTTCTCCCCCAAATGAAGGTAAGTCCACTTTCAGTTTGAAAGCGTCATCCCGCTCAAAGTTACCACCATACTCCCTTCTCATATTCGGCTCTCTAACATATCCGCCTCTCCCATTACCTCGGCCTTCATACTGATCATTCAAACCCACATTTTCCCTCTCGTAACCACCTACAACATCATTATGCACAATATCCATATTCCCGGCACGCACATGCGCGGGACCAACAACATCATTCACATGCACATCATGTCTAGGCCTACCATTCATGGCATTTTCATCAATTCTAATCCCCATATTCCTAGCAATCCTAGGCATATCATAATCATCAAAGAATTCCCCATCACTATCACTATCCACATTTCTAATGGTTATGGGATTAGTCCGCCTTACCTCTTGAACCCGAGGGTCCATTACTTGTGGTGCATAGGTTATCCGTGGTGGTGGTGTTGGTTGCCTTTCAAGTAGATGGTGGGTTTGTTCTTCTTGTCTCCGGTGAGGCTCTCCGGCGGGTTGGATTTGACTATTCCGAAACTCAAGAATAAGTCTCTCCGTATCAAGACGTCTTTCTCTTCGTTCCGTTTCTTGCCTCTCTTCCAACTCACTCATCTTGTCATTTATGGCTTTCAAGCTTGATTCTAGAGCTTCAAGCCTTTGTTCTTGAGTTCCAATGGTGTCGGTGGTGATACGTGGTTGAACCATCTCCGAGAAGAAGTCTCCGATCAAGGAAAACGACTCGGCTCTGATACCAACTGATGTAGGGTGAAATCGACTGAGGATTTTAATCGTAAATCCACAAAGAATGCAATCTTCTCAAGCTATACTTGAAGGTTGAGTTAACCCAAAGGATAGAAATCCAAGCTCTCAAGGAGGCTATAAGTTTTAATTCATCAAAGTTAAGAACATTACAAAATATGGGAGTTTAAATACTATCCCTCAAATCAAAGAGAAAGACCCAAAAGCCTATGAATAGGGTTTTGGTTAACCCTTGGCTAAGAGGGTAAAATAGGGAGAATGGTAGTCTAGTAAATAAGTCATAATGGCAATACAGTAAATAAGGTGTCACAGAAATGGTCCCCCAATGTAAGAACTTGGAGGAGAAGTAGTCTCCAGGTCATGATACGCCCCGCGTATCGGATCTTACGCCCCGCGTGAAAATGCTCCTAGACTTCAGGAGGTTGGCTCGAGTTCAGTACGCGAGGCGTCCTGCGGAATACGCCCCGCGTTAAAAAGCTCCTGACCTGGTTGCTCGGTGTCACGCGAGGCGTCCTGTGGACCACGCACCGCGTTATGAGGTTCCAGGAACTGGCAGACCTGCGGAGTGGAATCTACGTGGGGCGTCCAAGGGTTGCGCCCTGCGTGTTTAACCTCCTGGAACTTTTCTTGCTTAATGTGACCAATCACGCCCCGCGTGGCAAAGGATGCGCCCCGCGTCACCAACTGACCTGGTCTTTCATCCAAGACCACCATTCCCACGCCTTGCGTCAGGTTGGACACGCCCCGCGTGTTCTCTGTTTTGGGTCGTTCCTTGCTCTCTTTGAGTGGGTTCTCCCGGGTGGCCTCTAGTAGTTCCGGACTCGGGCTTAGGGATAAGATGCCCTCATCACCTGAACTTGTCCAAATGTTGCAACTGCCCTCTGAACTTTCAATTGTAACAATTTACCTCTTAAACTTGTCCAATTGTAAAACAAAACCCCAAATTGTTGACATGTACTGCAATTGAAGAAACACGTGAAATACAAAAGTTGCAACGCTCGTGGAGTGTGATAATCAGATCTTTGGTGTGATATGAATCCGAAGAAACTTTTTTACGATTGCTTCAAGTACAGGGTAAAAAAATTCACAATTTGGGATTATGTTTTACATTTGGACAAGTTTAAGGAGTAAGTTGTTACAATTGAAAGTTGGAAGGGACAGAACAAATTCAGGGAGTTATTTGCACATTAGGCCTTTTATAAATTACCCTATAAAATTAAAGGCAAATGATATATACAGCCCTTAGGGTTGTATATAAGCATTAATTATTCACATATAACAATAAAAAAGAGAATTTTAATTCTAAAATAACTATTTATTTGTATTGGAAATATAACAATCTATTATGAATATATGCATTTAAATATTTAAGCATTTAAATATCAATAAATTTTATGTATTGAAAAACTAAATGAACACTAATAATAGAAATTTTTGGATTTTATTTACAGCCGTAAGGGCTGTAAATATCGGAACCCAAAATAAAATAATGAAACGGAAGACATGTGTCCTGTTTATCCTAATATGCGGCTGATAGCCGCAGAGTCGGTCTCAGCTCAGCAATAGACCAAATGTTGAATTTCTAGGTGCGGCAACTTGTTTGTTTGCTCACTTCCGCACTATGCAAATTAGTTTATTCATAGTATTAATGGCAGCTTAGGCTCGTTTTATGTAATTTTCTTTGGGTAAATAATTATAAAATCCTTATGTTTTTTCTTAACATACTAGTAGGTCCATCTTATTATTATAAGATCCTTAAGTTTTATTTTAATCAACTCTTTAGTCCTTCCATGTATTTTTGTAGATTAAAGTCCAAATTGCCCTTAGTTATTTACATAAAAAAACTTATTTTTTAATTTCAAATTTAATCGAAATAGTTTTAATAAAGTTTATGAAGTATATATATATCGAAATTTATGTAATTGTATATACTAATAATTAAAAATGTATTTTTATTCTCTTAAATTTTTATTTTTTTAATATAATATCTTTAAACTAGCATTAAATATTAATAAAAAAATTTAAAAAATCATATTTTTTTTTCATTTATAAAATTTATTAGAGATAAATAAAGATTACTTTTTACAATTTATATAGTTTTGCTCTTATTTTGAAATATTTTTCATTCATTTTTTTAGTCAATAAAATTTAGGCTACTAAATTAAATTTCTATAATTATATAAAATTTAATAAATTAATTACTCAATATTGTAGAGATTATGCAGGAAAAAAAAATATTGTAGAGACTATGTAGGAAAAAAGGAGAAAAAACATAAAATAGAAAAAATAGATGTTTTATTATTAAAATATAGAATAAAGGGTAATTTTGGTATTTTAAAATTTATTTGGTATAATTTGACCATTGACTCAAACATAAGGACTAAGGAGTTGATGAAACTAAAAACTGAGGGACTATATAATTATTTCTAAAAACAGACGGACTAACTAATGTATTAAGTAAAAACTAATGTATTAAGTAAAAACTCAGGGACTTTATAATTATTTACCTTTTTCTTTTTGTTGCTTTTTAAGAATATCTTTTTATACTGATAAAAAAATCATATTTAAACGAAAAACATGTTTTGTTAATGTTAATCTATTTCCCTATGCATTCCTCCCTCACTTTCGTTGTTGTTTCATCACAGCAATTACTGAATTTGCGTTGGTTTTTTTAGAAAGAGATAAAAGAAACAATAGAGGTAAAATTAATCATATGCATATGTTTGATTCTCTATATTAAAAAAATATAAATGAGTAAGTTTATATATAGGATTACAAAATAAATAATCAAAAGGTTTTAGTAATTCCACTCGCACATTACCCACTAATTCAACCGGAACCACATTACTAAAAAAATAATAAAAAAAAACTAACTTGATGTTAAAATTAATAAATTTAATTATATTATTGAAAAAAAAAAGAAAAATAAGGAAAAGGACAATGCATAAATAATTGTAAGGTTTTATTATGATAAATAATTGAAAGCATGGGTAGTCATGTGTATAGGTAGTCATCAATGTATGGGTAGTAAAAAATGTTTGATTTATTATCAACTTTGTGTGACTATAAATTGAGTCTTGTAATGTGTTTGGGAATCAACTTTTCGAGTGCAATAAGTTGAATTGTTTATTTTTGTGCTTGTGTTAGTATAATTTACATTTTTGGCCCTTGACAAATTATAATTTTAGTCTATTTTTTCTCAACAAAGTGGTATCAGAGCCACGTCACGAGAGTCAGTCTTCCGTAAAAATAATTATACTATCTCAAAACCAAGTGTTCTAAAGACCCTAAAAAAAAAATATCAGACGGTCTCAAACTTCCTTATCAATACCCTCAGCTCACCAGAACCAATTATTCAAGTTGGTGTATTCGAATGAAGGCGTTACTCGGATGTCAAGATGTCTGGGACTGTTGAAAAAGGCTACGTAGTCCCAGCCAACGAGGCAGCATTGACACAGGCAGAAAAAGATACTTTGCAGAAAAATCGCACAAGTGATCAAAAGGCGCTTACTCCCATCCATCAAGGTTTGGATGAATTAATGTTCGAGAAAGTAGCCGAAGCTACCACCGCCAAACAAGCTTGGGAAATTTTACGAGTTTCTCTTCAAGGGGAGGAGAAAGTTAAAAAAGTTCGTTTGCAGATGCTGAGAGGGGAATTTGAGACGATGAGGATGAAAGAGACGGAGGCCATTAGTGATTACTCATCCCGAGTAAAATCTGTCGTAAATCAGATGCGGCAGTATGGAGAAAAAATTGAAGAGTCCAGAATTGTTGAAAAAATTATGCGATCACTACTACCAAAGTTTGATTACGTAGTGGTGGCTATGGAGGAGTCTAGAGACATCAGCGAAATGTCCGTTGATGAAGTTGTAGGGTCACTACAAGCACGAGAGAAGCGGTTTGAGAAACGAAGAGAAGATTCCGCAGAACAAGTCTTAGCAACGAAGACTGTGTTTAAAAATAGCGAAAGTAGTCAGTCTGGCAGAGGACGCGGAAGAGGTCGAAGAGGAAATGGTAGAGGACGGGGACGTGGAGAAGTCAAGGCAAAAAATGAAAACGGCAACAACAACAATGAGAGAAGCACTCAATTCACCAGAGGCAGAGGAAGAGGCCGAGGACGCGTTCAAGGAAGAGGAAACTAGAGGCCGAATGAAGGACGCGACAAGTCCAATATTCAGTGTTATAATTGCTCCAATTATGGTCACTACGCGGTAGAATGTTGGAGTCAGCCTAAGGAGGTAGAGGAGACTGCCAATAATATTCAAGATGAGGAAGTAACTGGCACTGTGTTACTTACCTACGAAGGTGAAGAAAATCGCGAAAATAATATATGGTATCTTGACAATGCGGCAAGTAACCATATGTGTGGTGACAAGAAGATGTTCATGGAGCTCTATGAAGCCGTTCGCGGTAATGTTGTATTTGGAGATTCCTCCAAGGTTCCTATTACAAGCAAAGGAACAATTCTTATTCGGCTCAAAAATGGCGCTCACCAGTTTATTGATAATTTCTTATTATGTTCCTAGCATTAAAATCAATATTTTGAGTTTGGGACAGTTACTAGAGAAAAATTATGAAGTTCACATGGTGGACCGGAAACTACTCCTATTGAATGAGAAAAAGGAGTTGATTGCACGAGTACCAATGGTGAAAAATAGAATGTTCACAATTAACATTCAGATGGACATGACCAAATGTTTGAAAGCTTGTGTGCAAAGTCCCCCCTGGCTTTGGCATTTAAGGTACGGGCATCTCAATTTTGGAGGACTGAAGCTGTTGGGACAGAAGCAGATGGTAAACGGATTGCCTCATATTGACCAGCCTCATCAACTGTGTGAAGGATGTCTTGTTAGAAAACAATTGAGAACCATTTTTCCAAAGGAGTCCATGTCAAGAGCAAAGGCGCCACTTGAGCTAATTCATACAGACGTGTGTGGACCGATCACTCCACAATCCCTGGGTAAAAATAAATATTTTCTACTTTTCATTGATGATTATAGTAGAAAAACTTGGGTGTATTTTTTGAAGGAAAAATCAAAAGTTTTTGAGACATTTAACAAATTCAAACCCAAGTGGAGAAAGAAAGTGGTCATTTTATTAAGGCACTCAGATCAGACAGAGGCGGTGAATACATATCCATCCATTTCAAGCAATTTTGCGATGAGCATGGAATCCGTCATTTCCTTTCAGTCCCCTGATCACCTCAACAAAATGGCGTAGTAGAAAGAACAGAACAGAACAGTGCTAAACATGGTGAAGAGCATGTTAAAAAGCAAAAATTTACCGAAGGAGTTATGGGCCGAAGCAGTAGACTGTGCTGTCTACCTGTTGAACAGATCACCAACTGTCAGTGTTTGGGATCAAACTGAAGGGAAATAGGCAAACGTTTGGCAGCGGAAATATAAAATTTTTAACCTATTTCCTTTAACCAAGATCCGTTAATCGTTATTTCATATAAAGAGGGATAGAAGGAAATACCTTTCGAAGATCTATCTACTGTTGCAATCGAAGTGCCCTCAACTCTTACTCCGAGTTCACGAGCACAAAACAAAAACACAATTCAAACGAAGTTAGAACTCAACCGTAAAATAGCAATCAAAGTAGATTGCCTCTAATTAATCAACACAAGATCAAAGAGCAAAAGAAAGAGATGAAAATCGATTGATCGGAAGCAAGCGGTGAAGAATTGATCCACTACAGTAGGGGTCGATTTTTCTCTCTCCCGGGTTGGTATGTGTGTGTCGAAATTCACACTAAAAGGGGGTTTATATAACCTCTTCCAACTAAACCCTAGTCAGATAGAATTAGGTTACTGAATAAGAATTTAATTCGGGATAAAACTCTTATTATTATTATCTATAATTATATCTGAATATAAAGATAATAATAACTTATTAATAGGATAATAATTAGAAGTAATTTAATCTCATTAAACTTCCTAACTTATTTATCCTATAATTAATTTAATTCAGAATCATAATCTAATTATAATTGTTAAAATTAAATTAATTTCTTATGTGTTTTGACACATAGAAATCGCTCCCCTTGTTTACTGGGCCTTAGTGGACTCAGTTGGGCTTCCGTCGATTAATTAACATCTGTTTCTCTTTTGGGCTCCAAGTCTTATGTGTGACCCATTAGGTTCTTATTGCTTCTAGCCGTATACAACTATTAAATTAATTTCTTAGAATTATATTTAATCTTTGTATAACGGAATGAGTACGCGAACTGTGATTGGCATATCTGAAACATTCCCCCAGAGCTATAAGAAGACAGGTTGATTCCGTCGTTGACCTTTCCGTATTAGTTACAGTATAATTCGATCCTTTATCAACTACATCCTTGAACAGAATCTTATGACTATGGATGATGTCAAGTCATATATAGCGAGACGTTCGTTTTACTTGTACAGGCCGAGTTAACTCAAATTAGATAGGTTAAGTGAAATCTGCATTTCAAGTCTTAAGCTATCACCTTGCAAGGATTTAGAGTTAAGTCTTCCACAAGCATCCTTGGACGTATCTCTTATTTATCAGGAGTGACAAATGCTCAATCCAACGTTAACTATCCTGCAATTACTTCCTGTGATACCCAACGTCTGCCGTACACACCCCAGAGTCATCCCTGTTATGGATCTTGTTACAACAGGATCAAAGCATCACATTCCATAATCCAGAATCACTAATTAACATTCCTTTGAGTCTGAGGATTACTTATACCTATTAATACCAATGAGATGAACAGGTGACAAGGATGAATCTACCCATCCTGTTATCTCAAGTCGGGTCCCCAATCCTAATGAACTCCATTCATTGGATCCACGTAACTGTCCAGATATCTGCATATCTGAAGCTTGTGAGATCAACTCTCTGTCTCGATAGAAAACATTGTTACATGTAAGTCTCAACAGTGTTATGTCAATCCTATTCAAAACATATCACTTGACTTGGGGTGGCTTTAAGTTTATTAGTTTATTATAATGTTTCGTCTCACTTCATGCTTGTATGAACACTTTATAATCACTTTAAATAAACTTAGGGATTTCCTTTTATTAGACTTATTTAGTTCTTTAAAAGAGGTTGCCTTTATACAGTTATGAAACCATATCTTATTAAAACAAATGATATAAATAACAATTCATTTACATTAGGTTTATATCCTGGAACAATTGTCTATAGGACACTAAACCCCAACATACTCCCACTTGGACTAAAGCCAATTGTTTCTACAACTTATCCCAGTAGAACTTAGATGAAGATCATGTACTTTTTGGGTTAAGGGCTTTGTCAACGGATCTGCAATGTTGTCCTCTGTAGGTGATAGGGGTCAAAAACCCCTATCTTTGGGTACGGTTTTAGGACGGTTTTTAGCGTTATTTCATGAATAAGCGAGCAATTCTCGCATTTATATGCTTTTGTGTGAGTTAGTTAGAAATTGGAGATGTTTTATTTACTTTTCATTGTTTAGGCCCATTTTCTGGTTATTTCAGGCAAATATGGCCAAAATAGCATGTGCGTTAAATTTCCATTACCTTTTATAGCTAATTGATCTGCCAAAAGTCGCACCAAACGGAGTGTTCACTCAAGATAAGCGATTGGCGGGTCAATTTAGCCCTGGGACTAATGCTATTTGGAGTTTTCGTGCATGTGCAGGAATGAGTTCGGGCGGAAATTGCATTTTGGGACATTCAGCAGTCGCGCAAAGGCGTTCTGGGCAAAACCTCTTGTCGAACTGGCCTTCGTAGGCCAGCTCGCGGTGAGCTGGCTCGCCCAGCTCGGCGAGCTGACCTACGGGAATCAGTTAAAAGACTGATTCCCGGCCCCACAAAGTCATGATCGACCCCATGTCTTCCCACCTGCAAAAGGACACGAATTAGGTCAGAAAGAGGGTCCGAACCGCGTCTATAAATAGGAATTTCCAATTGTAAATTAGATATCTTTCATTATTGTAAATTACCTTAGCTTTTCACCCTTGAAGAATTCTCTCCACCTTCTCCATCTCCTTCAACCTCCATTGAAGAAGCTCCGAAGCTCCATCCACCGAGAATTATTCAAGGTCCGTCCTTAAGACCTAGAAAGCCGGCTACAGGGTAGACAGGTTCCCTGAAAGGGATTTTTGTATCACCTTTTATCTTACTATGTTTGTACCCTTTGATACAGTCTATGAATCCTAGGCTAATTGTATCCCTTGACAATATTCTTCGCCTTTAATAATATCTTAGCTCTTATTTTGTTCTATGATTATTTGTTTAAAATTTGTCTTACGCTTTATTCAATTGATTTAACTCATTCAAAAGCCCCAAAATCTAGTAGGCACATATTGCGAGCTGAATCTGACCTAGTCAGAGCCTAGGAGATTGACGACCTCTTAGTTGATTAAGCCCAAATTGCTGAGCCTTAGACCTAGTTTCGGCCTTACAAAGGAATCACGCACTAGGAACTTCAGGAGGGTAAGTAGGGTTAATCGCCTTGAATACAAGTGACTTAGATTAGGTTTTTAATCAATTGACCTAATAATCTATCTTCATTATTATAGTTCATACCATGTTCCTTCGGGTAATTGCATTAGTGAAAGATCACCTAGGAGTAGAATAACTTAATTAGGAGTAGAATAACGTAATTAGAATTAGATAACTTAGCTAGGAGTAGCATAATCCAACTAGGAGTAGATTAACTTAAACAAAACCAACTCAAAACCCACACAGCCTAGATAACACCTGAGACCAAGTAGCTCGATACTTGTAGTAAATAAATCCTGTGGATTCGATACCTGGACTTTCCAGATTTTATTATTTGATAACGACGGGGTACACTTATCCCTTAGTGAGCCTTCTCAACGGAGGCGCATCAGTAGGTACTCTTTCTATTCTCACATCTCCTCTTGCAACAATCTCTCTTACAAGGTGGTATTGCTTAAGGTAATGCTTGGATGCATTATGAGACCGTGGTTCCTTTGCTTGCGCAATGGCTCCATTATTATCACAGTACAGAGTAATGGGATTCACAATGTCAGGCACCACACCAAGTTCTGTAATGAACTTCTTAATCCAAACTGCTTTCTTTGTCGCTTCCGCAGCAGCGATGTACTCTGACTCGGTCATAGAGAAAGCTACGCTTCCCTGCTTGGAACTCTTCCAACTGACCGCGCCCCTATTCAAGATAAACAGGTATCCTGATTGGGATCTAAAATCGTTCTCATCCGTGAGATGACTGGCATCTGAAAATCCTTCTATTTTCAGATCCCCTTCTCCGTACACTGGGAACATATCTTTAGCCCTTCTCAAGTACTTAAGAATGTTCTTTGACGGTATTCCAATGCTCGTCACCTGAATTACCTTGATAACGACTCGTTATGCTTAACGCGAACGCTACGTCAGGTCTAGTGCAAAGCATAGCATACATAATCGAACTGATTGCGTTGGCGTACGGAATTACAGCCATGCGTTGTTGAAACACCTTTCCACAAGATTTTGATTTGACAAAATCATCCATGATTAAGAGGCAATTAAATTTAGATGCTTTGATTTAATTGTACTAATATGTTTGTTAAATATTGAGTGCACAAAAATATAAAGTAAAGACAGGACAAAAGCTAGCACAAGCGAAGCTGAGTAGAACGGAACTCGGCATGACAAAATAGAAGCTGAGTGGGGTATAATTCAGAAGAAAATCAAAGCTGACTAAAGTTGAAGGCTTCTCCAGGAGTGGTTAAACAAAACGGAACTGACCTTGGAGGTACTCAGCATGAACGACGAACATTCGAAAAGAACAAACGAAGCTGAGTAACAGCCAGGACAGCATGAAGGATCCGTTCACTAAAAGACGAAGTCTGCCAATCTTCTGCACCAATAATTGGAACCTCGAAGACACCTAAAAGACTAATTCCAAGAGTCATGGGACGATGGATTATTGGAAAAAGACAACTGACGCAAACAGACAAACCAGACGCTAGAAGACAAACCTGACGCCTGAAGAAAACAGAGAAAAGGAATGGCGGTGCAGTCTGAAGCTATCCAGAAATTGTTTCCCAAAAGAGCCGTTTTGACATTAAGGGTCAAGACATTTCAAACGATCAAATCTACAGATTTCCTTCTATAAAAGGACAATCGAAAAACTGGAAATTGAATGCAAGCATCAAGAAAAATACAAAAGAGAAAGTTTAAAAGCACTCAAATACAAAAAGGATCTTACATCAACTGCTCTATGTGTAAATGCTAGATTGAGTTGTAATCATCTAAAGTGTTCTTTAGTTCAAAAAGAACAAGTCTGTGATCAATAGGAATATTGAGAGTGTAAAGCTGAGTGTTTGGTTGTAAGCATTTCAGTGGTAGAGAAATCTAGGTGCTGGGTTGTAGCACTTAGTAGGAGTTGAGTAGACGAATAGAGGAAGGTACTCTTGCATATTCAACTGCCTTGTAATTGGTTTGTGCTCTACCTTTAAAGAGCTCAGTATTGGATTCAAAAAGCCCGGAGGACTCTGGGGACTGGACGTAGGCAGAGAGGCCGAACCAGGATAAGTGATACTGAGTAATCTCTAAACTCTCTCTTATAATTGCATGTGTTGTTTGCTTTATTTACTCAGCATATAAATTGCCTAAGCTGATCCTGAGTAAGTAAGTGGTGCTGAGTTAGAAGCTGACCTCCAAGAGTGTCAATTCCTAACTCTCAAGGAAACAACTTTGGTCAACATCTGACTAAAGCTGTCATGTGATATATCTCACCAAGCTGACCAAAGGCTGAGTTAGTAAACTCTCAAAATAACATCCAGTCAGCTCAATTAAAACACGAAAAAGTTATATTAGTTCCTAACCCCCCCCCCCCTTGGAACTAATTACCAGGGACCAACAAGTGGTATCAGAGCCAAAGCTCACTACTCAAAGATTTAACAATCTTGAGCTGATCCCGAAAAATGGGTGAGAATAGCACTCGGTTCCTTCCAGGAAACCAAACAACACAGATACTCCCTAAGGGACTGTCAATCACTAGACCTCCCCTATTCTTTGGGTCAAATTATACATTCTGAAAGAATAGGATGAAGAACTTTATACAAGCCACAAACATGAGTGCATGGCTTGCAATTATTCAAGGTCCACATGTGCCATACAAAACTGTTAACAATGAGAAAATTGTTAAAAGTGAGGCTGAGTGGACAGAGGATGACCTCAGAAAATTACAAAATAATGCTTTGGCTATAAATATGCTTCACTGTGCATTAGATGCTGAAGAATACAATAAGATTTCAAGTTGTGAGTCAGCACAAGAGATTTGGAAGAAGCTTGAAGTGACATATGAAGGCACAAGCAAAGTTAAGGAGTCTAAAGTCAATCAACATATGAGACTCTATGAGCTGTTTGAAATGAAGGAGAATGAAGACATCTCAGAAATGAACGCAAGGTTCACAAACATTATAAATGAGCTAAAAAGGCTTGGAAAAAACTTCACTGAAGAAGAACAAGTGAAGAAAATTCTGAGAAGTCTGCCCAAGAGCTGGCAAGCAAAGAAAACAGCCGTAGAAGAAGCCCAAGACTTGACTACCTACAAATATGATGAGCTGATCGGATCTCTGCTAACTCATGAAATCTCTATGAAAAACTTTGAAGCCAAAGAGAAAGAAAAATCAGAAGATAAGAAACAAAAATCCCTTGTCATGAAAGCTGACTCAACTGAAGCGGAGTCAACTGATGATGAGGAACTGGCCATGTTCACCAGAAAAATGAAAAAGCTGTTCAGGAGAAATGATAGAAACGGCAAAAGATCATTTAGAAGAAATGATAAGTACAAAGCTGAATCAAGTAACAAGTACAAGAAGGACAACTCGAAATCTGTCACATGCTTTGAGTGTCATCAAACCGGGCACATCAAGTCAAGCTGTCCCAACCTCAAGAAAGAGAAGAAGGGAAGCAAAAAGGCTATGGTAGCCACATGGAGTGACAGTGATGAGTCAACATCATCTGAAGCCGAGCAAAACGAAACAGCCAACATATATTTTATGGCAGATGATGGAGCTGACCAATCCCAATCTGAGCATGCTGATCTTTCTGATGAAACTGACCAGGAGAATCACAACAATGAGGTAACATCCTTACTTTTACTTAGAAACGAAATGGTAAATGCCCTGAGTGACTTATATACACTAACTAAGAAGTGTAACAAAAAGATTAAGGCACTCAGCAGGCGATGTGATGAGATTGAAGAAGTCAAGCTGAGTGACCTCCGATATCTTCTTCAGGACAACTCTGACTTGCATACCGACATGCAAATCCTACATAAGTTTGTCACGGAGATTCAATCTGAGTCGAAGAAACTTAGAAAGGATATCACAACGTTACAAAGTCAAAAGAAAGGAAATAAAGCCCATGCTGAGTATGAAAATACTAGTCAGCATAAGCAAATTACTCAATGTGAGTGTTGTGGAAAAAGGGGACACATAAAGGATGTGTGTTGGCATAACAAGCGGACTGTCCAATGTGACTTCTGCAGAAGAAAAGGGCATACCACAAAAGTATGCTGGCATGCCCAACACAATAATGTTGACTATACTCAGTTCAACCCACAAAGGGTATCCTTTTGTGATTTTTGTGGTAAGCCAGACCACACCATAAAAGTATGCCGTCACAAGTTAAAGTATGATTTTGCACCTGTTTATACTAACAAGAAAGGACCCAAAAGAAATTGGGTACCTAAAAATGAATAGTTTAAACTGCAGGTCAGCTTGACATGCGTGGAGAAGTCAAAACTATGGTATATAGACAGCGCATGCTCAAGGCATATGACAGGTGATGAAACTCAGTTCATCACACTAGAGCTTAAACGAGGTGGAAGTGTAACCTTTGGAGACAACAAGAAGGGTAAGATAGTCGGCTCAGGTACTATCGGAGGTAACCCAACTATTGAGTCTGTCTCCTTAGTTAAAGGTCTCAAATACAATCTGCTGAGTGTAGCTCAGCTTTGTAAGAGCGACAGAAAGGTTGTATTTGATGATACTAAGTGTCAAATACTCGAGGGAAATACAAATGAATTGATTTTAACAGCCCCTCATGTAGAAAATGTATATATGTTGAACTTAGAAAAACAGTTTTCTAAAAACATATGCTTAGTGTCTAAAGAGGACAACTCCTGGCTATGGCATAGAAGACTTGGGCATGTCAGCATGGACCTTCTTGCCAAATTAGCTAGAAAGCAATTAGTTGAGGGATTACCCAAATTAAAGTTTGAAAAAGATCAACTGTGTAAAGCTTGTCAGCAAGGCAAACAAACTAAAAAGTCATTTCATAGCAAAAATATTGTCTCAACCAAAAGACCATTGGAATTACTACACTTGGATCTTTTCGGACCTATCCAGCCACTCAGCTTGGGAGGTAAGAAATTTTCCTTGGTTATTGTAGATGATTTCTCTAGGTATACTTGGATCATCTTGCTGGGTAGCAAGGATGAAACCTTTGAGATGTTTACCATATTGATCAAAAAGCTTGAAAATGACAAAGACCTAAAAGTAGCTCACATTAGAAGCGACAATGGTGGAGAATTCAAAAACCAACAGTTTGATGAATTCTGTGAAACCAGGGGTATTGACCACAACTTCTCTGCCCCTAGAACACCTCAACAAAATGGGGTCGTTGAAAGGAAAAATAGAACCATTGTCGAAATAGCTAGGACAATGCTGAGTGAAAATAGGCTTCCAAAGTACTTCTGGGGTGAAGCTGTTCACACGGCATGCTACATACTGAATAGGGCTCTAGTTAGACCTATACTTAAGAAAACCCCATATGAACTTTGGAAAGGTCGAAAGCCCAACATTGGATACTTTCGTGCCTTTGGGTGTAAATGCTTTATACTCAATACAAAAGACAACCTTGCTAAATTTGATGCTAAAGCTGATGAGGCGATCTTTTTAGGGTACTCAACAAACAGTAAAGCATATAGAGTATTTAACAAAAGAACTCAGGGTGTAGAAGAGTCTGTACATGTTGAGTTCGATGAAACTAACCCTATAGGTAAGTCAGCTCAGTCTGAAGAAGATGAACCAGGCTCAGCTTCCGCTGATCAACCAGAAGCCTCAGTGTCAAACATACAGGAGCTGACCCAAGGTAAGCAAGAAATTGAAATATCATTTGCTGACCAATCTATTCCTGTAGAGATTGTAGAAACACCTCTTCCAAACAACTCAACATTGCCCAAGGAAATAAAGATCCCAAGAGGTCATACGGAACAAGCCATTCTTGTGCCGCCAACAACAAATTAATGACCAGAGATCAACTTAGAAAATACCTCAGCAATGTTGCATTCGTCTCAATACATGAGCCAAAGAACTTTGCTGACGCTGAGCAAGATGAATATTGGATCAATGCTATGCAAGAAGAGCTTGACCAATTCACCAGAAATGAGGTATGGGATTTAGTACCTAAACCTAGGGATCAAAAGCCCATAGGAACCAAATGGGTCTTTAGAAATAAGCTAGATGAGCATGGAAATGTGATTAGAAACAAAGCTCGACTTGTAGCACAAGGCTATAGTCAGCAAGAGGGTATAGACTATGGAGAAACATTTGCTCCTGTTGCTAGACTGGAAGCTATACGTATATTGTGTGCCTATGCTAGTTACATGAACTTTAAACTATACCAAATGGATGTAAAAAGTGCATTTCTTAATGGATTTATAAACGAAGAGGTATATGTTAATCAACCTCCTGGGTTTGAAGATCCAAAATTTCCAAACCACGTTTATAAACTCAAAAAGGCCCTGTACGGCCTCAAGAAAGCTCCAAGAGCTTGGTATGAGAGGTTGACCAACTTCCTACTGACCAGGAACTATGTCAGAGGAAAAGCTGACACAACCTTGTTCATTAAGAAAAAGGGTAAACATACCCTACTTGCACAAATATATGTTGATGATATAATTTTTGGTGCTACTGACGAATCCTTGTGCAAAGAATTTAGCCAACAGATGCAAACTGAATTCGAAATGTCCATGATGGGTGAACTCAACTTCTTCCTTGGACTTCAAATCAAGCAAGGAACGAATGGCATCTTTATAAGTCAGTCTAAGTACACCAAAGAAATGTTAAAGAAATTCAGCATGGTAGACTGCAAACCAATATCAACCCCCATGGGTACTGATACGGTCCTATGCAAAGATGAGAAGAGTAAGCCTATTGATAGTAAACTCTATCGAGGTATGATAGGTTCTTTACTCTATCTCACTGCCAGTAGACCAGACATTCAATACTCAGTATGCTATTGTGCGAGATATCAAGCTGACCCCAGGGAATCTCATCTAACTGCTGTAAAAAGAATTTTTAGATATTTGCAAAGCTCAGTTGATGCAGGTCTATGGTATCCAACCTCAAGTGATTTCACACTCATCGGATATACTGATGCTGACTATGAACGAGATAAACTAGAACGGAAAAGTACTTCAGGAGGATGTCATTTCCTCGGAAGCTGTCTAGTATCTTGGTTCAGCAAGAAGCAATCATCTGTAGCTCTGTCCACAACTGAAGCTGAGTACGTGGCTACTGGAAGCTGTGTTGCACAAGTCCTATGGATAAAGCAACAGCTTGAGGATTACGAAGTCAAAACAAAGACAATAGAGATCAAATGCGACAGCAAGAGTGCCATTGATCTATCAAAAAATCCAATCCAACACAGCAGAATGAAGCATGTTAGCATAAGGCATCACTTCATCAGAGACCATGTACTAAAAGATGAGATCAAGCTGACCTACGTGCCAACAAATGACCAGCTTGCAGATATCTTCACAAAGCCCTTGGCACGAGAGCAATTCAACATACTAAGGGAAGCTATTGGTATGTCAAATCCACTCTAACTAAATCTGTATTGAATACTTGTCATATGAGTGGAACTTTGAGAAATTGTGCAAATGCCACCCTATGCTGAATTGACATATATATTGAGTGATGATACTGAGTAGGCATAAAAGCTGAGTTAACATCCTATGCTGAGTAGATAAACATATTGAGTAATCACTCTATGCTGAGTGAATGCACATGCTGAGTAAGTGACGTATGTTGAAATAGAGAAATAATCTTCACAAAAGTTAGGCACTCAATATCTAGGATGTTTCGAATTCTAGTAAAACCTAGTAAAAACCCACTCGCATAAAGTGAATCTACACGTGTAAACCTCTGGCACCTTGGGAAGACGCACATTAATGGCAAATCCCATGCACCGAAGATGTTATAATTGACAGAATTTGTGTCGGTTGAACCTCCCTAGGTAGAAATGGCTAGTTAATGATTAAGGGCCGTCGTAGAGTTGTATAAAGTGGAAGAATCCCCACTCTTCATCCCTTACACCTGTAATCCCCTAAAATCGAACTTTCTTATCTCTAAAAACTTCAAAACCTTCAAAAATGGCTTCCGGTAAAAACAAATCCCCTACAACTCAAACCACAGACAAACCCACTGACCACGCTGGTCCTTCAACGGAAATCGAAAGGAAAATGATCAAAGTACACTCAAAGGTCAATAATCTGGAGGTTTTAAAGTGCCGATGGTTTTCTCCAAGTTTCGTCTCATCTGAGAAACCATTCTGTGAATGGATCAAGAAGAACAAATGGAAAGGTCTCTTCTCTCTTTCAGGAACAGCTTACCCCAGGTTAGTACGGGAATTCTACTCGAATTTACGTGTTGATGCAGACGACTCTGATTATTTGGAGACCACTGTGAAAGGTCAGAAAATCGTCATAACCCCTGCTTATCTAGCCACACTGCTAGAATTACCAGACGAAGGAATTCAATTTAGAACGACAAAGGAAAAAATACCAAAAGCCACATCTGATAAGCTAAAGGGGTTCTGTAAACCCAAAGATCATAAGGGGGAAATACCCAGCACCTGCATGGGTAAAGAACAAAAGATGGTCCACTTCATGCTGACCAACTTTATCTTCCCCAAACTTAGCTCAGCTTCATCCGCATCGAATTTCGAACAGTGCTTCATCTGACACATGTTGACCTACACTCCATTCAATCTTCCTGTCTTTCTAGTTGGTGCGTTTCAACGAAGTGGTAAGAAACTCCGCTTGGGATCTCTAATCACAAAGATTCTTGAAGACAAGCAGATTGAGATGAAAAGTGAAACAAGTAGCTTGGGAAGTGAAATTACTGCAGTTCTGCTGGATGGACTGTTGTACAATCAACCCTTGAAGGGATATGAAGGAGCTGGAGATGCTGAAGAAGATGAAGAAGATGAGCAACAAGAAATTGAGCCTGAAGCTGAGCCTGCAGAAGAGGTTGAAGCTCGTGCTGAGTCACCAGAAACTGCTCAGCCTGAGAAGAGAAAGAAGAGGAAGGCTGTAGAAACCTGCTCCAAGGACATTCATGTTGTCCCAAAGAAAGTAAGGCTTTCATCAAGACAGAAAGCTAAAGCTGACAAGGCTAAGGAGCATGTTGAGAAAAGAAAGAGGCAAGAAGAGCCTGAGGATGAGAACGAAGAAACTCCAGAAACCCCTTTAAAGAAAAAGAAAAAGGGTAACTCTTTAAAGATAGTAGAAGCTATCCCACTAGCCTCCACTCAACCTGAAGGTCATGGAATTGACCAAGAAAAGGAAGATGAGCAACATGTTGAGCACCAACAAGTTAATACTGAAGAGGAAGAATACCCCAATGATGATGCTGAGCAGAAAAGGAAGGAAAGTAATGTTGTTGAGAGCCCTGTTGAGCAACCTGTAGAAGAGGAGACAATTGCTATTGAATCCAGCGAAGGTCTTCGAACTGACCATTCACCACCAAAAACTTAGACTCGGCGAAGATTAAAGAAGAAAGCACAAAAGGAAATTGATCTCATGGACGACTTTCCCATTGACGAGCCAGAAACTGACCTCTCTACAATCCAGTTCCAGTACTTCTCAAATGAAACTGAGTCTCCACCAGAAGATCTAGTGGAAAAACAAGCCTCTGTTACTCAGGATGAGGAACAAGCCAAAAACCCTGCAAATCCAACTCAAGATACTCAAGGTGACACACCTCCTGTCTCCACTTCACCTCTTCAAGCTGAGAAAAGTAACTTATCGAATCAAGTTCCACCCTCAACACAACATGTTGATGACTCAGCTAATCCAATCAATCAAAGTCCAGGTACCAATCAAGGTACTCAATCTGGCAGAGAACCAACTCCTCCACCACCATCAAATTCTGAACCAGCCTCTGAGTCCAATGCTGCTAAGTTTGCATACTTGAATGCTACTGAGTCTGGCCGATGGGTCATTGCTTCTGCTCAGTCCTTGCTTCAAGATTTTCATCTTACTCAAGCTGATGGTCACCAATCCACTCAAGCTGAGTCCTCTCACCTGACAGGTATTACTCAGCTTCTAAATGAACTTCGAGGACTAAAAGATCTGGTTAGTGTTATCACTACAGTTCAGACTCAGCAACCAAACCAAGAGCAAATAGCAAAACTAACTGAATTAGTGCTTACAATGGCCACCCATATGAATTCGCTTGAAGGAAAAATTCACCAACTGTCAGAGATCAATCCAGGGTATGTCACTTCCACTGAGCTTCAAAGCTACTTTGTTAAGCTAGCAGCGGAACTGACCATCTCGAGAACCCCTGCCAATTCTGAATCTGTTACGTCTGCTGAATTGCAAGACTGTTTTTCAAAATTGAATGCTGAGCTGACAAAGTTAAGTCCACCAGGCCATACTAAGTTTGTCACCTCTACCGAACTTCAACAATGCTTCACCAAGCTTCATACTGAACTGACAAGTACACGTGACTTAGTATCCTCCTCTTCCCAGTGTACTATTGACCAATTAAGTGAGGCAGTCAGACTACTAAACATTGATAGAGCCCAGATGGATGCTGATCCAGTCTCCAACACTGAACTCATGAGCTTTTCACAAGCTATCATGAAGGCAATGCGAATCAATAATGGTCAGCGCATGTTTTACGATTCTGCTCTGCTCAAGCTGTTCCATCAAGTTTTTACTCAGATCACAAGCTCCCTCACTTGCCTGAGCAAATCTCACGAATGTCTCCTCAGTATGATCAGCAGCTCTCTTAGGGTTCCTCGGCATATCCAGGACGACAGTGTGCCAGTCATAGATAGCTTGGGTGAAAGCACCAAAAGGCTCCAGCGCTACTCTCAGTATCTATCCTCCGCCGCACGGAATGAAACTTTCCTCTACAAACCCGATGATGGCAAAACGGGGGAGACAAGTAAACGAGGAACTCAGCCTCAGCCTTTAGGTACTGCGTCTGGAAGCAAAGGAAAAGGCATTGCTCATGTTGACCCCTCAGCTCAAAGAAAGAAGAAGTAAAACTAGCTAGTCTGTGTCTAGAGACTTAGCATCATATTCCGTTTCCTGTTTTTATTGTCTAGTGTTTAGACTAATATGTTTTGTTGTTTGTCTCTGTTGTTTAAACGTAATATCACAAGTATTAGTTTTCTTTCTGATCTGACTAATCTAGTTTGAACAGTTCAAATCAAAAAGGTTAAACACATTAACGCTAAAACTAAACTGAGACAACATCCCTCCAAAACTAAGTCAGTACACTCAAATGTCTTAAGTCTAAATTAGATCTTGGAAGGATTAGAATAAAGTTAAAACAAAATGTATGCAACCCTTACGGGGGAGTAGTTTCAATATGAAAAATAATTCGATCATGGGGTAACTTATAACTGAGTTCCGTAATTATGTATTTTGCCAACATCAAAATGGGGGAGTTTGTTGAAACACCTTTCCACAAGATTTTGATTTGACAAAATCATCCATGATTAAGAGGCAATTAAATTTAGATGCTTTGATTTAATTGTACTAATATGTTTGTTAAATATTGAGTGCACAAAAATATAAAGTAAAGACAGGACAAAAGCTAGCACAAGCGAAGCTGAGTAGAACGGAACTCAGCATGACAAAATAGAAGCTGAATGGGGTATAATTCAGAAGAAAATCAAAGCTGACTAAAGTTGAAGGCTTCTCCAGGAGTGGTTAAACAAAACGGAACTGACCTTGGAGGTACTCAGCATGAACGATGAACATTCGAAAAGAACAAACGAAGCTGAGTAACAGCCAGGACAACATGAAGGATCCGTTCACTAAAAGACAAAGTCTGCCAATCTTCTGCACCAATAATTGGAACCTCGAAGACACCTAAAAGACTAATTCCAAGAGTCATGGGACGATGGATTATTGGAAAAAAACAACTGACGCAAACAGACAAACCAGACGCTAGAAGACAAACCTGACGCCTGAAGAAAACAGAGAAAAGGAATGGTGGTGCAGTCTGAAGCTATCCAGAAATTGTTTCCCAAAAGAGCCGTTTTGAAATTAACGGTCAAGAAATTTCAAACGATCAAATCTACAGATTTCCTTCTATAAAAGGACAATCGAAAAACTGGAAATTGAATGCAAGCATCAAAAGAAAAATACAAGAGAGAAAGTTTAAAAGCACTCAAATACAAAAAGGATCTTACATCAACTGCTCTATGTGTAAATGCTAGATTGAGTTGTAATCATCTAAAGTGTTCTTTAGTTCAAAAAGAACAAGTCTGTGATCAATAGGAATATTGAGAGTGTAAAGCTAAGTGTTTGGTTGTAAGCATTTCAGTGGTAGAGAAATCTAGGTGCTGGGTTGTAGCACTTAGTAGGAGTTGAGTAGACGAATAGAGGAAGGTACTCTTGCATATTCAACTGCCTTGTAATTGGTTTGTGCTCTACCTTTAAAGAGCTCAGTATTGGATTCAAAAAGCCCGGAGGACTCTGGGGACTGGACGTAGGCAGAGAGGCCGAACCAGGATAAGTGATACTGAGTAATCTCTAAACTCTCTCTTATAATTGCATGTGTTGTTTGCTTTATTTACTCAGCATATAAATTGCCTAAGCTGATCCTGAGTAAGTAAGTGGTGCTGAGTTAGAAGCTGACCTCCAAGAGTGTCAATTCCTAACTCTCAAGGAAACAACTTTGGTCAACATCTGACTAAAGCTGTCCTGTGATATATCTCACCAAGCTGACCAAAGGCTGAGTTAGTAAACTCTCAAAATAACATCCAGTCAGCTCAATTAAAACACGAAAAAGTTATATTAGTTCCTAATCCCCCCCCTTGGAACTAATTACCAGGGACCAACATGCGTTTCTTATCATCTTCAGTTTTAGGACATTGATGATTGCTTAACTTTACCCCATGTACCATTGGTAAGTTACCTCGTTTCGATTCAAGCATGCTAAATCGCTTTAGCACCTTTTCAATGTATGTAGCCTGTGAAAGACCAAACAGTCTTTTTGATCTATCTCTATAGATCTTTATACCTAGTATATAAGCTGCTTCACCAAGGTCTTTCATGGAGAAGTTACCTGATAACCATACTTTCACCGACTGTAGCAGAGCTATGTCATTTCCCATCAGTAATGTATCATCCACATATAATATGAGAAATGCTACTGAGCTCCCACTAACTTTCTTGTAAATACAAGCTTCTTCGCAGTTTTGTTCGAAACCAAACTGTTTTATGGTTTCATCAAAACGCTTGTTCCAGCTTCTTGATGCTTGCTTGAGTCCATAAATGGATCTCTGAAGTTTGCAAACCTTGGTTGCATCCTTCGATATGAAACCTTCAGGTTGCATCATATATACATCCTTAAGCAGGTTTCCATTTAGGAAAGCTGTTTTCACATCCATTTGCCAAATCTCGTAATCGTAGTGAGTGGCAATAGCGAGCATGATTCTAATTGATTTGGACATGGCTACTGGAGAAAAGGTTTCGTCATAATCAACTCCTTGCTTTTGACGATATCCTTTCGCTACTAACCTAGCTTTGTAGGTGCTAACCTTTCCATCCATGTCAGTCTTCTTCTTGAAGATCCTCCTGCACCCAATGGGTTTTATCCCTTCGGATGGATCAACAAAAATCCACACTTGGTTGGTATACATGGAATCCATTTCAGAATCCATGGCCTGAAGCCATGCTTTAGAATCTGGACTGGTGAGAGCCTCTTCGTAGTTTTTAGGTTCATCGTCTAACACGGGAACCTCTTCATCATCTCCCACTAGAAAACCATATCTAACTGGGAGTTCACGAACTCTTTGTGATCTACGAGTAGGTTTTGGCACTTGAGTCTCATCTAATATGACTGTATCGGGTTCCTCTATCGCCTCTGTTGTTTCAGTTGGTGTTTCTTCTTCTTGAACTTCATCAAGTTCAATTATGCTTCCCGTTTGTGTTTCTTCAAGAAACTCTTTCTCTAAGAACACTGCATGCTTGGATACTATTACTTTCTGATCATCTGGATGATAGAAGTAATACCCCAAAGTTTCCTTAAGGTATCCTATGAAGAAACATTTATCAGATTTAGCATCCAATTTATCTGATGCTATACGTTTGACAAATGCTGAGCAACCCCATATTCTCATGAATGAAAATATAGGTTTCCTACCAATGAACAATTCATATGGTGTGGAACTGGCGAACTTAGTTGGTACTCGATTTAGGGTAAAGAGGGAAGTTTCTAAGGCATAGCCCCAGAATGTCTTTGGAAGTAACGTTGTGCTCATCATGGATCGTACCATATCTAATAAGGTACGGTTTCTCCTTTCGGATACGCCATTGTGTTGTGGTGTATAAGGAGGCGTCCATTGTGAGCATATCCCGCATTCAGTTAGATAACTCAGAAAATCATCTGAAAGATATTCACCACCTCGATTAGATCGAAGTATCTTAATTTTCTTTCCTGTTTGATTTTCTACTTCATTCTTGAAGCATTTGAATTTCTCAAAAGCTTCTGACTTGTGCTTCATTAAATAAACATAACCATATCTAGAATGGTCATCTATGAAGCTAATGAAGTATCTGAATCCTCCTCTTGCTTGGACTGACATAGGACCACATACATCCGAATGTATTAATCCTAGAGTGTCTGATACACGCTCACCTTTATTGCTAAAGGGTGTCTTTGTTATTTTTCCTTTTAAACACGCTTCACATGTTTCCAATGATTCACAATCAATTGAATCTATAAGCCCATCTTGATGTAGCTTAAGCATGCGTCTTTTGTTTATATGGCCTAAACGACAATGCCACAAGTAAGTTGAATTATCTAGCTTATGTCTTTTGGTATCAATTGCGAATACATAAATTTTATCATCTAACACATAAATCCCATTTAATGATATTCCTGAAAAATAGAAAATCTCATTTCTATAAAACTCACAATCTTTGTTCTTTATTGAAATATGAAAACCGTCGTCAACAAGACAGCTAATAGAAATAATGTTTCTGGACATCTCTGGAACATACAAACAGTTCCTTAATTCTATTACAAGCCCAGAGGGCAAACTTAAAACATAATCTCCAATTGCGAGCGTGGCAACTCTTGCTCCATTTCCTACTCGCAAGTTTATGCTTCCTTTCTTCAATTCCTTAGTCCATTTTAGTCCCTGCATATTCATACAAATATGAGATCCACATCCGGTATCTAATACCCAAGATTCAGATTGTGAAATTGTATTTATTTCAATATAGAACATACCATATGTTGAAGCACCGTCTTTTCCCTTCTTGAGGGATGCTAGATACTCCTTGCAGTTCCTTCTCCAATGCCTGTCTTTACCACAAAAGTGGCACTCTCCTTTGGGCTTCTTCACTTGCTTCCCCTTAGTGGGCATGGCCCTCTTGCCTTTCTTGGGATGTTTAGGATTGGGAGGGTTCCCTTTCCTCTTCTTTGATCCCTCTATGACAAGAGCCGGTATTGCCTTGTCTTTCTTCATATTGGGCTCAAATGTCTTGAGCATGTTTGCAAGCTCTTCAAGAGAGGTATGCAAGTCATTCATTTGGTAGTTCATGATGAACTGTGAATAACTCTCTGGGAGGGATTGAAGAAGTAAGTCCACACTTAGTTCATGATCCATCGCGAATCCAATACTAGAAAGCTTGGTAATAAAGCCAATCATCTTGACACAATGTGTCATCACAGATGTGCCCTCTTGCATCCTGCAATGATATAACAGTTTTGATATCTCGTAGCGTTCGCATCGAGTTTGTTTCCCAAACAACTCTTTCAGGTGCATGATGATGGAATAGGCATCCATCTCCTCATGTTGCCTCTGCAATTGTGGTGTCATCGATGCAAGTATGATGCATCCCGCATGATCGTCATTAGCCTTATGCTTCTCGTAAGCATCGATCTCTTCGATGGGAGCATCATCAGCCGGGGGGTATCGATGTATCAAGTACATACCCTATCTTATCGAACTTCAAAACGATTTTGAGGTTGCGATACCAGTCGGTGAAGTTTGAACCGTTCAACTTGTTATCGGTAAGTATATTTTGCAGATTGGTTTTAGTCATGATTTTACGAGTGTTTTAATTTAAACCTGAGAGTGAGAAAGAGTAAACGTATGTTATTCATTTGCTTTAAAGTATATCAATCTAAAATTATAGGTCTTTTAATTTCATTTTAAATTGCTCCCACTATTTTGCCAAATTAATAGCCCTCTATATTAATTCGAAGAATTTCACAAATCCTTTAGTGAGCTAGGATCCTAACTCCTGAAATTTCACCTTGAGTTTGCTCAACAAACTAATCTCATTTGTTAGGTAGATTCATGTAATCAATCACATCAACAATGCGATTCCTAGGTTATTGGGTTACTAACCACATTAGTAACTAATATGCATTCATATTAATCCCAACCATATTGCCCATTAGTTTATAACAACATGAGTTTGCTCATCCAATTATCATAATCTAATTTAAGTATTACTCCATATTCGTGAAAACGATTTTCGATAATTCAGGTGTTACCATAAGACCCCGAGCTTGAGTTTGCTCAACAACCCAAAGGCCCCCAGTACTGCCGGCTGAATTATAATATTAGGGAGGGGCAACCGATTTTAATAACTTGCTTATTTACTTAACTTTTAATCAGCGAGGGATTTTTATTTTAAGCCTCATAATCTAACCTAGTCTTGATTTGCTTTAGCATACATCAGACACATACAATTTACATTGGTGTTATGGACATATTATCTAAATTATTCTGTTGAGCCAGAAACGGAATAAAAGGTCAAACCTAGGGAAATACTAACTATTACATATTTCTCTTTAGGTCCTCCATCTTCTCCATGGCGCCTCGAAATTACATCAATATTAATTTATATACTACTAAAGAAAACTTCAACTAATTTGAAGGGAATTAGATGAGAGAAGAGATTACAATAGATAGTAGATAGGCAGGACACGCATGTCCTATTTCAAAAATACCAAAAGACTAAAAAGGGTCCAAATATGTCCATAACTCCAAACATGCATAGACTCAATTAAATAAATTTAATTGGTTGATTACATAAATTATTTATGTAATATTTAAGTTAATCACATTAACTTGTCAAATTAACTTTCATCCAATTTTAATTTTGTCAACTTTGTATCTTTTATATCTAATCTAATCAAACTGTAACAATTACATATTAGATTAATATAACTATACAAAATCTTTTATTATGCATATCTCAATTAATTTGTTTTAATTCATTTAACAACTTTGATTTACCAATATCAAATAATAAGTAAAACAAACTTTTAAACAAATTCTTTTATTTGATAATCAAAAACATAAAACTATTTTATTTCTAAAAACATATAAATATATCTATATTTAAAATAATTAATTTTTAAAAATAATTTTTAAAAATCAACAGCTGTCGGTTCAGGCCGATAGACGACCCGACCCACCACGCGCTGCTGCTGCCATTGCGGCAGCAGCAGCCCGCTGCGCCTGGGTTGTTGCCGCGAGGCAGCAACCCATCGTTATGGGCAGCTCGGGTTTCTGCCTTGCGGCAGAAAACCCGAGCTGCTATTTTATTTATTTTATTTTATTTTAAATCATATATTTTTACTTTTGTTTTAAAACGATTTTAAAACAGTTTTCAGAACATCAAAAACTTTCAAAAATTTCTGTTTTATCTTTAGAATCAATAAAACAACTTTTATTATTCTAACTATAAAACCTCAAGTTTTTGTTACAATGATTATCAACAAAATTAATTAGGAGCCTTTGCATAATCAATTTTAATTAACAATTAATTAAAACTTATTTATCTTTAGATTAATTAATCAAAACAATTTCATCAATTAACCTAACAATAAATATTTATTCAATCTGATTGAAAAACCTTTTAATTTTCATATATGAAATAACGGATTTAACGCAGGCTCTGATACCACTGAAGGGAAATAGGCAAATGTTTGGCAGCTGAAATATAAATTTTTTAACCTATTTCCTTTAACCAAGATCCGTTAATCGTTATTTCATATAAGGAGGGATAGAAGGAAATACCTTTCGAAGATCTATCTACTGTTGCAATCGAAGTGCCCTCAACTCTTACTCCGAGTTCACGAGCACAAAACAAAAACACAATTCAAACGAAGTTAGAACTCAACCGTAAAATAGCAATCAAAGTAGATTGCCTCTAATTAATCAACACAAGATCAAAGAGCAAAAGAAAGAGATGAAAATCGATTGATCGGAAGCAAGCGGTGAAGAATTGATCCACTACAGTAGGGGTCGATTTTTCTCTCTCCCGGGTTGGTATGTGTGTGTCGAAATTCACACTAAAGGGGGGTTTATATAACCTCTTCCAACTAAACCCTAGTCAGATAGAATTAGGTTACTGAATAAGAATTTAATTCGGAATAAAACTCTTATTATTATTATCTATAATTATATCTGAATATAAAGATAATAATAACTTATTAATAGGATAATAATTAGAAGTAATTTAATCTCATTAAACTTCCTAACTTATTTATCCTATAATTAATTTAATTCAGAATCATAATCTAATTATAATTGTTAAAATTAAATTAATTTCTTATGTGTTTTGACACATAGAAATCGCTCCCCTTGTTTACTGGGCCTTAGTGGACTCAGTTGGGCTTCCGTCAATTAATTAACATCTGTTTCTCTTTTGGGCTCCAAGTCTTATGTGTGACCCATTAGATTCTTATTGCTTCTAGTCGTATACAACTATTAAATTAATTTCTCAGAATTATATTTAATCTTTGTATAACGGAATGAGTACGCGAACTGTGATTGGCAGATCCGAAACATTCCCCCAGAGCTATAAGAAGACATGTTGATTCCGTCGTTGACCTTTCCGTATTAGTTACAGTATAATTCGATCTTTTATCAACTACATCCTTGAACAAAATCTTATGACTATGGATGATGTCAAGTCATATATAGCGAGACGTTCGTTTTACTTGTACAGGCCGAGTTAACTCAAATTAGATAGGTTAAATGAAATCTGCATTTCAAGTCTTAAGCTATCACCTTGTAAGGATTTAGAGTTAAGTCTTCCACAAGCGATCCTTGGACGTATCTCCTATTTATCAGGAGTGACAAATTCTCAATCCAAAGTTTACTATCCTGCAATTACTTCCTGTGATACCCAACATCTGCCATACACACCCCAGAGTCATCCCTGTTATGGATCGTGTTACAACAGGATCAAAGCATCACATTCCATAATCCAGAATCACTAATTAACATTCCTTTGAGTCTGAGGATTACTTATACCTATTAATACCAATGAGATGAACAGGTGACAAGGATGAATCTACCCATCCTATTATCTCAAGTTGGGTCCCCAATCCTAATGAACTCCATTCATTGGATCCACGTAACTATCCAGATATCTGCATATCTGAAGCTTGTGAGATCAGCTCTCTGTCTCAACAGAAAACATTGTTACATGCAAGTCTCAACAGTGTTATGTCAATCCCTATTCAAAACATATCACTTGACTTGTGGTGGCTTTAAGTTTATTAGTTTATTATAATGTTTCGTCTCACTTCATGCTTGTATGAACACTTTATAATCACTTTAAATAAACTTAGGGATTTCCTTTTATTAGACTTATTTAGTTCTTTAAAAGAGGTTGCCTTTATACAGTTATGAAACCATATCTTATTAAAACAAATGATATAAAGAACAATTCATTTACATTAGGTTTATATCCTGGAACAATTGTCTATAGGACACTAAACCCCAACACAAACTCCACAAGAAGCATGGAGCGGAATAAAACCCAGTATTTTTCTCATTTGCATGTTTTTGGCAGTGTTGCTCATGTCCATGTACCGGATGAAGAACGCAAGAAGCTAGTTGATAAAAGCAAGAAATACTTGTTTGTGGGCTATTCAGAACATTCCAAAGGGTACAAAATGTTCGATCCTCAGACTCAGAAAATCGTCATCAGTAGAGATGTCACCATTGATGAAGAAGTGGTTTGGGACTGGACCGATGAAAAAGAAAACAGCTACAGTTTTTATCCTTTCATGGATGAAGACAATGATCAAGAAGGACCAACCACAGTCGCAACCACAACACCAGTAACTAGTTCGACATCAGCAAGCTCATCCAGTTCGAGTTCGTCCTCGAGTGATGAAAACAGTTCAGATGAACATCCGCCCGGAAAGCCTAAAAAATTCATACCTATTAAAGATCTCTATGATGTAACAAGAAATCTCAATGATGAATTAACTCTTTATTGTCATTTTGTTAATGATGAACCAACAGATCCAGAAGAAGCAATGAAAGATGAAAAATGGAGAAAAGCCATGGAAGAGGAGATTCATTCGATCGAGAAAAATAAAACATGGGAGCTGACATCACTTTCGGTCGGTCAAAAACCCATTGGAGTTAAATGGGTGTTCAAAGAAAAGAAAGATGCAAACGGTGAAATTGTCCGACATAAAGCAAGATTGGTGGCGAAAGGGTTCAGTCAACGACCCGAAATTGACTATAATGAAGTTTTTGCTTCTGTTGCTAGAATGGAAAGTATCAGACTCGTAATTTCTGTAGCTGCACAAGATGGGTGGAGAATCCATCAAATGGATGTGAAATCCGCATTTCTCAACGGATATCTGGAAGAGGAAATCTATATCCAGCAACCACATGGGTATATTGTGAAAGGTCAAGAAAATAAAGTGCTAAAATTGAAAAGGGCACTTTACGGTCTCAAGCAAGCACCACGAGCCTGGAACAGTCGCATTGACAAATATTTTCAAGAAAATGGTTTAGTCAAATGCCCACATGAATATGCCCTGTATGCAAAGGTGAAAAATGGAGATATGTTACTTGTTTGTTTGTATGTGAATGATCTCATTTTTACAGGGAACAATCCTAAGATGTTTGAGGAGTTCAAGAAGACAATGGCTCGTGAGTTCGAGATGACTGACATTGGTCTAATGTCATATTATCTTGGCATTGAAGTGAAGCAGAATGATGACGGAATTTTTATTTCTCAAAGTGGTTTTGCAAAGGAGATTTTAAAGAAGTTCAAGATGGAAAATTGTAATTCCGTCAGCACGACAGTCGAATGTGGAATCAAGTTAACAAAAGATGAAGGTGGAGACAGAGTCAACCCGACATTATTCCGAAGCTTGGTCGGAAGTCTCAGATACTTGACATGTACGAGACCGGATATTCTCTATTCAGTCGGCTTAGTAAGTCGATACATGGAAGCCCCAACGGTGTCACATTGGAATGCAGCAAAAAGAATTCTCCGTTACGTGAAAGGTACAACTAATTTGGAATTATATTATTAAAAAACTGACGATTTCAAATTAGTTGGATATTGTGATAGTGATTGGGCCGGTGACAAGGATGACCGAAAAAGTACAACTGGTTTTGTATTTTTTCCTGGGTGATACTGCATTTACATGGAGTTCGAAGAAGCAGGCAATTGTGACGTTGTCAACCTGTGAAGCTGAATATGTTGCTGCAACCTCATGTGTCTGTCATGCAATTTAGCTCCAGAAATTGCTAAAAGAATTTCAGATGAGTCAAAATGATCCAACGGAGATTTTTATCGATAACAAGTCTGCACTGGCATTAGCGAAAAATCCCGTATTTCATGATCGAAGTAAACACATTGATACGAGGTATCATTTTATTCGGGAGTGTATTGAGCAAAAAGAGGTGAAATTGAAGTACGTAAAGACTCAAGATCAAATTGCAGATATTTTCACGAAGCCGTTGAAGTACGATACATTCAGCCATTTGAGAGCTCAACTGGGAGTCACGAAAAATTAAGTTTAAGGGGGCATGTTAAAATTAATAAACTTAATTATATTATTGAAAAAAAAAAGAAAAAAGAAAAAGGACAATGCATAAATACTGTAATTGTAAGGTTTTATTATGATAAATAATTGAAAGCATGGGTAGTCATGTGTATGAGTAGTCAACAATGTATGGGTAGTAAAAAATGTTTGATTTATTACCAAGTGTTTGGGAATCAAATTTTCGAGTGCAATAAGTTGAATTGTTTATTTTTGTGCTTGTGTTAGTATAATTTACATTTTTGGCCCTTGACAAATTATAATTTTAGTCTATTTTTTCTCAACACTTGAATCATTTTTCAATAATTTGAAAAAGTTATTATTGTTATTTGATAATAAATATATAAAAAATCTTTTCAGAAAGATCTGAATGATTTCGTTGAAGATTTGGTTTAAACCTATTTCTGAATCCTTATAAAACAACGACAACGTTGACTGAGTCTCAACAGAAACTATTTGATACTCAAGTCAATTCTAAATTAAAGAGAAAGTAATAGAAAAACGTAGTGCAAGATTAAGAGAGATGGAGTACAGGTAGGATAATCATACAAGATCAAGATTAAGATCCATTATAATATATCTTACCAAACTGGACACTTTCAATGGTATCTTTCCCAAAATACTCTTAGGTATATATATTATGACTTAACAAATTCTTGTCTAACATTACTCTTCACTTCTCATCCTTTGCAATCAAACTTCAATTTCATACATCAATCCAAGATCCAAGCTCTTGTGTAAGAATTTTTTTTATTTTACATACATAAACTTCTTTTGTATAGGTTAGTTATGTGTATTATAAGATAATGCTAACATTGGAGATAAAAATTTGGAGGGTTTAGCCAACCTGTAGTGTTCGTAGTTTATGATTTTAGTTAGCAGAATCTTAAACTGCGAAGCAATTGGCTATGCAAAATTGTAAACTGCAAAGAAATAGGCTATGTAGAATCATAAACTGCGATTCACAGTTAGTTATAGGGTTTATGTAAATAAGCTTCGCAATTCATGGAACTGGGGAGTACTGCGAAGAACATTTATTTCGTAGTTTTCTCCCCTAGGTACGTGGTTGTCCAAACTGTGAAGTAAATTTCTTTAATTTCTATTGACAATGTGTTTGTTTATGAACAGTAGCAATATGTCAATCGACCATGTTTTGTGTGTGATTACGTGGAACGACTAATGAAAAATAGAGGGAAAAGCCATGAAAAACGTGAGGGTGAATCGAAGTTGCTTCGGCTGTCAACAAAAAACAACTTCGAGATTTTACAAGAGAGAGTCTACACTTCTACACGTGTTGATTCAACATCATTTGACCTATGTATGGCCATGCAAACAACATACGACCCAAACAAAGTTTCTAGAATAGTAGTTGCTATTGTTGATTCACGTGGTGCTGATTGCTTCATAGATATTGCAAAATGAATCCAAATGATATGATCTCACTATATGCTACTTTTGACCCGTGAACATTAGATGCACAAGTACCATGAGTTATGAAGAAGGAGAATGATGTTCAATACATTTGTGATCCCGTCGTTGAAGTTGACACTCATCGACCAGGCAAAGAAAAGGTCACAAATTTCAGCCTTATATCCAACCCTGGTTTAGATGATATAAGCTTGAATCCATTTTTTGATCTCGAATAAACGGTTTACGAAGAAGATATTTGGGGTCCTTATAACCCCAATGATTATGAAGATGATAATGATGATGAAGAACAACCCATCATATGGAAACAACCTCATCGTGAAGGTGTTCTCGAAACAAATGCATGAGCTGAACACGTCTCATTAAATATCTATAAGATGGATGATGAAGAAAGAAAAAGGAGGACTGATCCATCCATGGTGCACCTATGATTCCTATTCAATCAATAGTATCAAAAGAGGTGGTCAGTTTGATAGTGCATGATATATTCTCAAACAAACAAAAATTGCAAGATGCACTTGGAAATTATAGTGTTAAGAATAAACTTGAATGGATAGTGTACAAGTTGAATAAGTCCTTAATTAAAGTTAGATGTAAGCATGACGAGACATGTAAATGGCGGGCTAGAGATATTGCGATTTAGAATTCTGATATGTTCAGGCTTCGAAGAATGGATGATATGGACAAACAAACATGTGCCAAAGATCAAATATTACCACATCACGGGCAAGCAGTGAAATAAGTTATTGGCATACTACTTGCCAATAATTTTGATCTCGAGCATAGAGTGTATCGACCAAAAGAAATTGTTAAAGATTTTTGAGAAAGTATATAAAATCAACATGTCTTACATGCAAGCTTGGAGAGCAAGATGTTAAGCTTTAGAAGATGTTGGGGGTTAACTGGAAGAGTCGCATATGATGTTACCAGACTACTTCGAGACATTGAAAAAAATACAATTCAGGTACGGTCACCCATATTGAAACTGAGCATGATGGTCACTTCAAGTGTTTCTTCTTGGCTATGGGTCCTTCACTTAAAGCGTTTAAAGAACACATTTGACCTGTTATTTGTGTTGGCATAGCTTTTTTGAAAGGTAAATATCTCAACTAATTGTATATTATAGTTGGCAAATATGGTAATAATCAGATTTATCCTCTTGCTTTTAAGGTTTGACCAAATGAAAGCAATGAAGCATGGACCTGCTCAATGACCAATCTAAAAGAATGTATTGTCGATGTAGATAAATTTGCCATAATATCGGATAGACGCATGGGAATTGATTATGCAGTGAATTAGGAAATATAAATGTTATTAATATTTATATTAGGAACTAACTTTGATTATATTAAATCCAATGGAAATTAGAATAACTAATTATTCCTAACTCTATCGGATTTAGCTAAACCTAATGCGACTAGGAGAGAAATTAGCAAACTTATAAACTTATAAATACCCTAGGCATATTTGGCCAGCATTATTAGAAGTACCTAGCCGAATTCTTTTAGTTTTATCCATAAGATTCTCTCTCCTTTACTTCACACCGAAGTTGAAATAGTTTGTGTTCATATTTTGCTTTTCGTTCAACGTTCGTGTGGACTTTTGTTAGAGATAATCTATATTTGGTTGCTAATCAAAGTTGATCAAAGCATATTCATTGTTCGTCCAGGCTTCTATGGTACACTACATTAGTAGTGGATTGCTTAAAAAAGGTAAATCATTTATGCTTTTTAAACCGTTTAAATATTATTTTTTAATAACAACGTAATAAGTTCATCGGTTTAGGGAAATAGTTATAGAATTTTTAAATATTCCATTACATAACCTATTTTCTAACACGAACATCGTGTGACACTCTTTCTTAGCCATTAGGCAATTGTGCCAGGCTGTCTGGTTATATTTTGAAAAAAATAATTAAAAATATAGAACCTTTTTATCTAGTGTCATTTGTCACGCCTTTAGTTACGCTCGATTATGATGCCTCTACCGTACCCATATTTCTAGATAGAATAAGAAATTTGTTGTGATTCTGTTTTCCTTGTTGATTTTTATAACCTTTTTTTAAAATCGTCTTAGGAATGGAAGCTCTAGATTCGGGAAAATTCCCTGCTCCCAAGGATTTGGTACCACTCATTACTCACTAGTGCATCTCGAATATACAAGATCTTCTTGCATGGAATTGTTGAGCACAAGTATGTTTGTTATAATGTTGTGTCATTTTTAATTGGATGGTACTATAGTTACCCATAGTCATTAATGAGTTTCTTCCAAGAAATAGTTGGCAACATGCTCACATTTGTATCCTTCCCATTCATAAGTACTCGAGGAGATTTTAATTTTTCTTCAATGTATTTAACATGGCATTTTTTTATTATCGTAGTAGACAAAACTCTAGCCCATGACCATTAATTCCTTGAAGGTCCGAGGAGGGCATGTGTAACACTTCCGTTCCAAAGGCTCACAAATGGTTCCTTTCTCCAAGGAATATATAGAAACCTCCAAATTTAAAGATTTAGTGAAGGAGGCCATCTTTTGAAACCATGTGAGGTAATGATAAAGGGGTTCCATGTTTCACTATCAAACATCACAGAGATTCGTGCTTATTCTTTGATATTTTACTAACCTTCTAAAATTCAGCAACAAACAGATCCTTCAAATATCGAAAATGAATCTATAAAACTCTTTATACCATTCCTATGGTACCCCAAGTAAAGTAGTGGGGAAAATCTTTCACATCATGTCATCCTCTTCGGTGTATATGTTCATCATGCTCATGAATTTCGCTTAGTGTACATTTGGATCTTCTAGACCATAATAATAAGGTAGATGTGGGATTTTTCAATGTAGTGGAAAAGGGGTATCACTAATCGTCATGAAAGAGGGATGTGATATGGTATTTGGTAGCCTATCATTTCATTGAGAACTCCCTTATCTAGGAAACGTTGAAATAATACCTCTCAAGATTCCCCAACTACTTTCTCCACATTGTCACTAAGACTGATGTCATCTAAGACTTCTTTATCTTTTCTCCATCGAGTGCTTTGCTTCTCAGGCAGAGTTTCGGTATGTTATCTTTTGTCCATCTTTTCCCGTGATCGATGGAGGATGTTTTATCTTTCATTAGATAAGCTTATGATTGTTGATTCTCCTACTGTAATTATAGTTGAGTTTCTTGTATTTTTTGTAATGTGGCGATTAAGATCTTCTGTGGAGTTCTGAGCTATATCATGCTTTTTTGTGGCATTGTCCTTGAAGTCATTAACTTCGAGGTCATGCCCGTCTTTATCTGGGATTCTTTCATCTCCCCCATTATGGTTATATCTTTCGAGCTCTTTAATCGAGAAGTGGATTTCTTTCGACCAGGATCCTTGGATAATTGTCTCTCCATGTCCTAGAGAAATGTTTTTGAGATATGAAGGGTGAATATCTAGAGGTTGTGGGGTAGGATTCACGCTCACTGCACTAAATATTGGGTGTTATCCAATTCCGAGTTGACTTTCTTGGTTGCTTGTTGACCTGCGTTGAGGAAGGCCCCTGAGTACACTTTGATGTGAAAGTCAGTAACCAATTAGAGTAAACAGAGTGGTATGTAATATAATGAAAAAAGAGAAGGTAAATATTACCTACTTATAAGTTTTTATTAGTATGAAAATGACAATTTTCTTTTTAACTCGTGAGGTGGTTTCTATTGTGAATTTCTCTTTTATCAGTAGGTCTTTTAGAGTAGGACAGATTTTAGGAAACAAACGAAACCTTTGTTTGGATTTGGTCTAAAACACTTACTATTTGTATATTGCAAAGACAACCTTTTGAATGGATTAGAATGGAAACAAAGCTTTAAACCGAGTATAATTTAAGATTTTTTACATGAAAATCATAATAAGGTATAAAAGTTACAACTAAATTATTATGTTTGATAACAACCCAAATTATTCTTGAATAAGGAATAAGGGAAAATTAATAGAGATAATGGCAAACCATTATTCCTTCTAAAAGAGATATTTATGCATGATTAATATGGAATTAATGACAAATATTGCAGGATTCATACAGTGGTAAATATGCAAATAATGGAGAAAAGGAAGGAGTTTCTAGCATTATGCCATACCACGTGGACCATGGCGAGATACGCCATAACGAGATACGCCCGATGAGAACGAGTAGCGGAGACCCGCCATAGCTCTCAAGGAGAGCGTACATACGCCTTGACGGATCTATGAATACCAAAAGGCGCCTTTATTACCATCCATGAATGGGAATAAATACAATTAAATGGCAATTAATATCCATTAAAGGGGAATAAAGACTTGACTGTTCGAATACCTCAACTCTGAGGGTTTTAATGCTAAATGCTGGGATTAATGGAGAATTGATAGCAATTAAAGATGAGTAATGACATGACTCTTCACCTGCTTCCCCATTAATGCTGAAGGTTACAAAAACCTATATAAATACCACAGCTTCCTAGGATCAAAGGTACACTTACTGATTCTCTACTTTTGTGCTTACAGTTTATTCTCAGAAATATTACTGACTTTGGCATCGGAGTGTCCCCGGCCGATCCCAACGGCGCCTCACAGGGAAGTCTCCGATCAAGGTTTTTTTCCCCGAGTTATCAATTGGTGCGGTGATCGTGGATCTCTAACAAACAGAAGATCACAAAATCTTGATTGTATAGAGTTTCACAAAGAACAAAATAATGGAGTCAATGGAATAGAAATCTCAATCTCAAACTTTGGCTCAATCAATACATCAAATCTATCCAAAGATAGGCTTCTCTATAGATTGGTGGGAAAGAGTTTTCTACATTAAATCTGGAGTTTTATGATAAATAAGATAAGTTTCCTACCCTTTCTTATTCCATTTTTAATTAAAGAAAATTGAAATTTCTTACCTTTATCAAATGCTATGAATATCGTTACATGTTATTATGATAAATCTAATAAACTATGAAAGATGAAGTCATGGACACAAATCTTTCATTAAATCTTCCATGCTCAATATGACTTATATTTTTATGCATGACAAGTGTAATATGATATTATCATTGAATTAGTACAAACGCATGTATAAGACCCGTAATCTTGGGATTTACAAAAAAAAACATCCTATTCAATGTGATTTTGTCATTTGATATTAAAATATCATAAAAGGGCTCATGTAATTACAAATGATTTAGATCTGGTCGGTCTTTTGGATGAACATGCATATAACTATTAGAAGAAATTACAAAAAAAATCATATTTGGTTTTTTGTACAATTCACCATCTATATATGGCTTTTCTCCTATATAGTACTTTTAATATCAGAAATTCATATTTTTGAATATTGTTTTGTCAAACAGTTATTGCATTCCATTTTTTTTACAAGGATGTGTCTATTCATATAAAAACTGTTTATTTGATATTGTTAGAATTTCTGTTACCAACACAAGAGACTTGAAAATATTGAGTCTATTTGTAATTATCCTGTAATTGTCCCTAACTATTAAGGTCATTATGGGTTGATGAATTACCAAATTGGATAAACAAAACTTTCATGTCCTGAGCTAACTACAAAATAGTGCAAGTGTCGGTTTCGGATCAGAACATTAATTTATGCGAAATTCTTAAGATATACATGAGAATTCCTTAAAAATTGGAGGATTGTATGTGAAGGTAGGTGAGAGTGGATTTTGAGTAATTTTCCTTACACTCCAAATTGGAGGAGAATCATGGTACATGTATTTTTCTTCCAAAATTACCCTTTCTCTTTTATTTTATTCGTACAAATGAAATAATATAAGAGTAATTTTATATATAACTATATTATTAAATCATCACTTACCTTTCTTTAATTACACCTCATTCAAATGAGGCTTTAATGATCTCTGAATGCCATTAATGTATGGATGCACAATATTAATTGCAAGTAAATAGCAACTATGTAAGATATCTTACCCAATATAGAATTTCATAACTTTTATGACGTTTAAAATAAATATCCTATCTTGGATATTAATGTGCATTGAAATACAAAAGGACATTATTCTTAAACCATTCTCATTATGGTTATTTATTAAGAATTCATTATGATATTCATGTGCAGTAGCAATCTTTATGGTTATGACCGTTATACGTGATATTATTATTAAAACAAGCACGATTAAAATTCTATTATGAATTTGTTTGACATATAATATTTACTCGGTTTTATCCTTTGACTAAGTTCATTCTAGAGTCAGGGACCAACGCGAAGGAATTATTAAGTTGATTCCAAGATGAACTAAAAATTCCATAAAGAGAATTGCATCATACATGATATTTGCCAACAAGGCCAATGCAAACAGTCTTTTGCTATTAAGTATGTTCCATGGATCAAGCCATTGATCCCCAAGGTAAGTGAATATAGCTTTTATGCCTTACCACAATCTTTTAATAATGGACAGGGTATGCCCCACTTCTGGAGTTCTTTCAGTGCTAACCCACAGGTACAAGGGAATTGCTAATAATGCAACCAATGCCAAACACCAGCATGAAAAATAAAGCTCAATCCAGAGAAGTGTATATTCAGAGTCACTTCAGAAAAATTCCTTGACTATGTCATTAGCAAAAAAGGAGTTAGAGCAAATCCAGATAAAGTAAAAGCCCTGCGAGGAAAAAGGTGAAAAGAGCGCCTAAATGAAAGCCCCACTATGGGTGAGAAAGATCCAGAGGTTGAACGGGCGGATCATCGTACTAGAAAGATTGTCAACAAGCATATCAAGTTAACATGAATTCGCCATTCACAGCACGGATCCTGGGGTACGAAGCGGACAGAATGTTTAAAGCTTCCAACTTGCCACAATATAAAAGAAAAGAATCAATATAAGCGGGACATTACATATCCCGAACCCAAAGGAGGGGAGCATGTAACCGTTGGAAGAAACGCCAAAGCATACTACAGGTTGGCCACCACACTGAAGCTTGCTGGGAGCTGGCAAACTAGATAGCTTTGTCTAGAATAACAAATAACAAGACGACAAGCAGAAGACAGATCCCAAAAAGAAATTCAAAAGTGTCATTAATGTCATAGCAGGTGGACCAGTGTATCAGCCACCCGTGGAAAAAGCAAAAATATCTGCTCTGGATAAAACATCCCTCCATTGCTCCTTTTGCAGAAACAGGTCCAGTAATCTCTCCACACGTAGATGCATTGGTAGTAACAATGGTGATTCAAGGATGGGAGATAAAATGAAGCGAGTAAAGACACGGGCAGTTCTCGCAATGTCATCACCAAAGGTGCATTCGCCAAACTAAAGGTTGATCCGATCCAAATAGAAACAACCATTGTTGACATCATTGGAGTGACGGGTCACACTATCCAGACCAAGGGCCAGAGGTTGCAGCCCTAATTTCCATCCGTCATCTGACAATGTACATTCCCACCAGCAAAGGAGGAGTAATGATTAGCGGGAACTAAAAGGTGGCTAAAGAGACTTATACTCGGTGTCATTATCAATCCGCCCACAATCCAAAGAGGACGAAGGTGAGAAATATTAACTTGTCACTACAGCTTTGGGCGACACAGAAACGCTCCTTATTGCTGATGGAAAGCGGGTGCGAATCACCAAAGGATTAAAACTTGAGATCAAAGAGGATGTTAAAAAAGTTCTCATTGAGTCTGAAAGCGTATTTACATAGGAGAATGAGATCCCCACAGGAGTAAGCCCAGATGTGATTACTCATAAGTTAAACATCATTGAGGATGCGGTTCTAGTTGCTCAGAAAAGACGGAATCATGGGCCTAAAAATCAGTATTTTTACATATTCTTATATGTGCATTAAACTGTTATAGTATCATATATTTTATAATTTA